>NC_089789.1:37663605-37726105 GCF_040412425.1 Macrobrachium rosenbergii
ATAATTTGACTCTATTCGTCGGTCCCTTTAATATCAGGACTACCTTTCCCTTTCGCCGAAGATTGATGATGGCACATACTCGCTCGTTCCTGGGATTAATCACCTCGGGCAAACCTACTCCCGGTAGCGAAGAAGTTGCCCGGTTCGGTAGGCTCCATTTTGGCAGACGTTTGAGGGAGGAGTTTCTCGCGTTCGCTACGTTATGAGAACGGTTTGTGGTTGGTGATGAATACTGCAAGTTTGTGTGTGTGTGTTTGTGTATACATACATACATACATATGTAGAATCTACTGGTCACCTTTTACCGGATACATATGTAATTGTAATAGCCACAATGCCCTCTTAACTTCTCGAATTCTTCGCGCTTTTTTGGATATGCTTGTTACCTCAAAGCCTTAAGATCCAAGTGCAAGAAACATGAAAGAATTACGATGTCCGGTAGCCTGAAACGAACCCGTGTTACCATAATTTCAACGATGTCACGTTGTGGACCATCGCTACCGGACATCATAATATCTTCATATTTCTTGCACTTGGATCTTAAGGCTTTGTAGTGACAAGCGTATCCAAAAAAGCGCGAAGAATTCGAAAAGTTAAGAGGGCATTGTGGCTATTGAAGTTACATATATATATTAGTTCCCCTTCTGAAAAAGATTGTGGAAAATGTTTAGGTTATGTCTGAATATTCATGGGTCCTGACAAAACGAGAGGCGTGATTTAGGTTTTCTATCACTTACAAATATACCTAGGATTGATCATTCCGGAGGCAGGTTTATATATTCTGTCAAAGCTTAGGCGGAGGAAGGATTCTGTCTCAGTTGAGGCACAGAATGGGGATATTGCTTATATGCAACACTTGTAAATCAGTGTGTTTAGCTCTTGAAATTCCTGAAAAAGCTTCCTTTTGAGTTATGATAATAATTTAGGTTCCGCTTTTTTTTTTTTACACGACTTTCATCACTTCTGGTGATAGTGAATTGAATTGAATATAGAATTTAGGCTAAAGGCCAAGCACCGGGACCTATGAGGTCATTCAGCGCTGAAATGGAAATTGACAGTAAGAATATCTGAAAGGTGTAACAGGAGGAAAACCTCGCAGTTGCACTATGAATCAATTGTTAGGAGAGGATGGAAAGTAAGATGGGAGAAAGAGAATATGAAAGGAGGTGCAGTAAAAGGAACGAAAGGGGTTGCAGCTAGGGACCGAAGGCATGCTGCAGACGGCACTACGCCCCCCCCCTCCCCCTACGGGTCTGATGATATTGGTCAGTCTTGAATTCCATTCTGATTCAATTTACTTCAAGCGATTCTTACGAGAGAGTCAGGTGAGATTACTCTCTTTGAAAAATGACGTTTCCGAAACAAAGCGTAATCCCGGTACTGCCCGTCTCGATGAAGATGAATTAATTAAGCTTAACTGTTTTGATCGGTTCCTTTTTTTAAGCCGTAATTATGATTGCAAGGGATCATTACTGTATATGTGATTCATTAATAGACATTTTGATGGGCAGTCCAATGCCGTTACTTAGTGCAGGCCTAACGAAAACGACTATAAGATGGAAAATTGTAAGAACTGGGAAAAACGTGGTGAGGTATAATATCCCAAATTTTGGAATGATTAAATGAATAATTAATTCTCCGCCTACAGTTAGAAAAATTACGTGTACATTAGTGTCACATATCCACTAAGAATAAAGTAAAAACAAGAAAAGATGAAAACTGAATAAATAAACATAAAGTGCGTCATGAATAAAAACGACTCGAGATCCCCATCTGGCGTGTCAGTGTTCTAAAAAGGAATGGTCTTAAAGTTTATTTGCTTTGACATTTATTCTACACAAGAGAGAGAGAGAGAGAGAGAGAGAGAGAGAGAGAGAAGTTACACTCTGCGTGAGAGAGAGGTTTCGCTCTTTCCTTTTATATATGTATGTATGTGTATGTGTCTATAGAGAGAGAGAGAGAGAGAGAGAGAGAGACTTCCAGTCCTTGAAACAAAAACGAGAGAGAGAGAGAGAGAGAGAGAGAGAGAGAGAGAGAGAGAGAGAGAGAGAGAGAGTCCTTGAGAAAGAGAGAGAGAGATCTTACGTTTCATATACAGATGGATACGGTTTCCAAGAGAAAACATTGTGTGAATGATGACGAAAACAAAACTGAACTAAAGACAAAAATAGAATTATTATTATTGTAATAATTGTTATTTTTATTGTTGGTGTTGTTATTATTATCATTATTCACAATAATAATAATAATAATAATAATAATAATAATAATGTTTTGTTTTGTTATCATTGTTTGGAATAATAATAATAATAATAATAATAATAATAATAATAATAATAATAATAATAGAGAGAAACATTTTGAACACAATAACGTAGAAGGACGAACGCAAAATGGCAGAAACAGCTAGAATGAAGATGATTACAGTTGGCCCAGGCATTTCCAGTGTAATAATGTCTTATATTGTTAGAAGCTGATTATACGAGTGGCTGAACTTAATGATATTTGACTAATCCTTCCCTGGAGGACGTGTAGGCAAATGTTCACTGTCATTTGAGCCTCTCGAGTAACAGAACGTTTTGTAAATTCACTGTTGGTAGCTTTGGAGAAACAACATCATGATGTTGTTATTGCAGAAACAGCATCGTGATGTTGTTGTTGCACAAAACAATATCATGATGCTGTTATTGCAGAAACAACATCATGATGCTGTTATTGCAGAAACAGCATCATGATGCTGTTATTGCAGAAACAACATCTTGATGCTTGTTTCTCAACATCATGATGCTGACAGAAACAACATCATGATGCTGTTATTAAGAAACACATCATGATGCTGTCATTTTAGAGACAGCATCACGATTTTTTACAAAACAGCATCTTGATGTTGTTTCAACAAAGTGACAGAGAAAATCATTTCTACATCAACATCACATCGTCTTCATCATTTTTTTATCAACATTGTTCAAGAAATCATCATCATCGTCACCATTATCATTATCATCATTGTTTACAATTATAGCCTACAGCAACATTATTATTATTATTATTTTTATTATCACTGTCTATAACAACAACATCATCACCATCGTCTACAACTATAACATCTTTGTCTCCAGGAACATCATCATTACCTACAACATCATTATTGATGACTGTGTTATCATCGTCATCGTCATCTACAACTAAATAAGCATTGTCTTCAGCGATAACAAAACATCACCTTCATCGTCATCATCATTATCGTCTACAACAAAAACATCACTTTCTACAACAATAAATTCATCGTCAGCTGAAACAACATCATGCTCTACAGCGGTAACATCATCGTCTACACCTAAAACATCGCAGTCATTATCGTATCCAGTGACCTCATAGGTCCCAGCGCTTGACCTTTGTCCTAAACTCTATATTCCATTGCATTTCATATGCAAGTACCGTATTTTTCCGAAAAGCGAGTGGGTTATTAATTTGATAGTCTGTGTAAGTTTTCTGCAACAAGGGTGCTCTTCCTTGATTCAGCCGTTCAAGGGTGACCGTCGTTATTTCTTTGGGCTGGAGTATATCAGCAGAAATGGCAAACAGGTGTACATTATATATATATATATATATACAGTATATATATTTATATATATATATATATATATATATATATATATATATATATATATATACAGTATATATATTTATATATATATGTATATATATATATATATATATATATATATATATATATATATATATATATATATACACACACATATATATACATACATACATACATATATACATACATATATATATACATATATATATAAAGCATTTGTTTAATCCATAAACATACAGCTCTGCCCAAAAAAGAATGAAGATGAATCGAACGATCTGTTTTAGTAAGGACAGCAATATGTTGCGTTCGAAAGCTCACCATCGTTCTGCAAATCCGGCGTTACGGATTTCCTGTATTGGTCGGCACCACGTGACAGATTGCTCGGTCGTTTTCACAGGGCACGGCCTTGGTCAAACCTCTTTAATTTTGGTGAGAATGTGCCGTAATATTTTTATGATACAGGTGTCGGTGGTAAGCCATCCTAATACCTATACGTTGCCCAGGATCCAAGTAAGCAGTGGGAGCAAGCGGGGAGGGAAAGAAAAAAAGGCTGTAAGAGCTTTGGGAAACGGAAATAGGTACACATTTCTGGAGCTTTTGTGATATATTTTTGCTTTTCGTTGCTTTTTTTTTACTAATATATATTTTTGTGTAGTTTGTTAAGTGAAAATTCAGTTATGTTTGACGATATATAACGAAATTAAGCGAAAATTCAGTTATGTTTGAAGACATATTACAGAACTTAAGTGAAAATTCAGGTATGTTTGAAGATATATAACGGAATTTAAGTGAAAAATCAGTTATGTTTGAAGACATATTACGGAACTTAAGTGAAAATTCAGGTATGTTTGAAGATATGTAACGGAATTTGTACTTATTCCCACAGTAAGGCAAATGTTATTTTTGCAGTCAATGTTATTTTCAATGCATTTTGTCAATGTCATTTTTGCAGTCAATGTCATTTTTGCAGTCATTGTAGGTTGCCTGCTGTCGTTGTAATTAATGTTATATTTATTACCTTCGTAGCCTGACACTCCATCTTGAAAGCTAGTAATATTTTCCTTCTCCTCAAGAGGCGGGTTTTGTAATACGGGTATTCCTTAATTAAGGGGCCAAGTGATATGCAAGTTTCACCGTGGCCACGGTTTTACCCGTCTCAGTTCCCAACTTCGCGAAAAGTTCTTTATCACGAGGAGAGATGAAGTCAGAGAAGTTTCATTCACCATCTAATTGCCGATATGGGGAAGGAACTGTTTTGCAGAAAGTTTCAAGTCTTGCGCTTACTTATATGGTTGCATTAAAAAGACACCTCATAAACATATACATACATACATACATACATCATACATACATACATACATACATACATATACATACATACATATACATATATATATATATATATATATATATATATATATATATATATATATATATATATATATATATATATATATATATACATATATATATATAATATATACACACACACACAAAATATATATATATATTAATTTATATATATATCCGTATATATATATATATATATAATATATTATATATACACACACATATATAATATGTACACACATGAAAATATTTTTATCTAAATGTAAAAAGTAAAAGAGGGAAATATGGATTAAATTTTTTCTAAATTTAAAAAGGCAGAATGTGTGGATTAAGGGTCTCTCTCTCTCTCTTTCTCTCTCTCTCTCTCTCTCTCTCTCTCTCTCTCTCTCTCTCTCTCTCTCTCTCTCCCCCAAACTACCCACGCCTTCTGCCCAACAGGGCTGAGCCTCCAAGAGGGATGAAATGGCGTTGGCTGTAGACGGGTGAGGGTTGGGGAAGGGGGGGTTGAAGGATAGGGGTTGGGGGGATGAAGTAAGATGGTTAAGGAAGGAGTGCCTGTCATCCAGGGGATTCAACTCCCAAGAGGTAGGATTATCTCTCTCTCTCTCTCTCTCTCTCTCTCTCTCTCTCTCTGGATGGTCTAGTGTTCATGTTATTCCTTATACTGTTATTCTTTTTGTTTTTAAACTTTTAAACTTCCTTGTAATTTGTATATTAATTGAACAATTACAAAAAGGCTTTTGGCCGACTGGACCTGACAGAAGTTTAGCCAGATAAATGTTAATCAGACAAGTCAGATTAATCGATATCACTCTGTTCATCTCTGTCTCTCTATGTAAGTATCTTAGTACTCGTGTTCCTCAATGCACCTTTTCATACCAGCTATCAGCACCTCAGATCGAAAATACTAAAAGGTTAATTAAAGTCTAATAAGAATACTGAAATTCTTTTCCGTTGAGGTAAACTGTCATGTATACAGTTACGTGAACATACTTAGTACATCCTTTTACCATTATCGCTCATTAACATTTGATATATTGTCTTGACCACAATGTATATGAAATTGTCGTAACCACAGTGCCCTCATAGCTTCCCGAATTCTTCACACTTTTCGGATCCGCTTGTCACTACAAAGCCCGAGATCCAAGTGCAAGAATATGAAGCAATTTCGACGTCCGTAGCAGAACTTGAACCCGCGTCGAGGATTCGAATCCTACTACAAGCTTCAGAATTGCTCCCTATTCTTGCATTTTGGATCTTAGGCCTTGTAGTGACAAGCAGATACAAAAAGTGTGAAGTATGTGGGAAGCTAAGAGAAGGCTGAATATTAAAAGCCCTGAACATACATATTGTGGTTAAGACAATATATCTAATATTAATGAGCGATAATAAAAAATAACCAAATATGTTCACGTAACTATATATATGACAGTTTACCTCAATGAAAAAAGAATTTCAATATATAGTAGAGTTTAATCACCCTTTTAGTATTTTCGATTAATGCTATTCGATAACTATATATATATATATATATATATATATATATATATATATATATATATATATATATATATATATATATATATATATATATATATAATATATATATAAAATGAAATATTGAAAAATGCCTGTCATTTTTGTTCATGTTTTAGTTATAAGGCCATACATTTATAGCAGTGCAAATAGGTCACCAGAGGTCAATGAGCTACCCATGTAAGCCAATTAGTGGGAGATGAAACTCTGTGATGGAATTCTAATTGGTTAAGATCTAGAGGTAGACGAAGTTTCTTAACAGGATGTAATATTATTATTATTATTATTATTATTATTATTATTATTATTATTATTTGTAATGTGTAATGGATTCTGAAGAGGTAATAAGAACCTTTGAACCATTTTTGTGGCTTTTCAATAGAAGGCCTCATCATCAGTGGTATTTTTACTTTTATTAGACAGTACATTGAACTACTTCGGTAAATTCCACAGAAATAAATTTACACGCTAGAAAAAAATACTGAAAGAGCCTAGAGATTTCAGTTAGGGTACACAGGAAAGTTAAGAAAAAAAAACAACCTTTTTGAAGTTTCCTAAAGAATCTGATTCTAAATCATGCGAATATCACTTGCAGTTATTTAGATCACCAAAAACTTAGAAGTATTCAGTCGGAAGTTGACTTTACATTGGGGAAATTTTAATTATCAGCTTTCCATTAACCATACGACACGGGTTTGTTTTCACGAAGGAAAACCGTACGTGTTGTGAAGGTTAAGTAGCTAGTATTTATACCATGATTTACTAAGCGGAAATCCACAATGATGTATATAATAAAAACTGTATTTTTCAAAACACTAAAATGATTAAATATCGGAGCTTTCGACCGTTTGCACGACGGTCCTTTTCAGCCAACTAGATGAAAATATATTTGTTTCTTACAAAGATAACTAATGATGAAATTTCGTAACAGAAGATAACTAATGATGAAATTTCGTAACAGTCTGGGAAAACATCGAACAATCTTTCGTGTTGAACAACGAAATTGCGGTTATGTAATGTTGTTTTCCCGTACCTGTGTGCCAGTCTTTGTGATCTCATATACATCATTGTGGATTTTCATTTATTACTTCTGGTCACAGTATGGTGACGCACCATAGATACCATGATTTGCTTCAGTATTCATCTCCCAGCGGAAACCTTTCGATACGATTATTATTATTATTATTATTATTATTATTATTATGTGCCATTATTAGATGTAGATGAAATGTATTCACATGGAACAAGCACTCAGGGGCCATTGACTTGAAATTCCAGCTTCTAAAGAATATTGGTTTCAACCTCCCACCTCAGACCCCACCCTGCCACAGTAACTGATCGTGATACAGAGGCAGTGATTTTTCATCGCCCTGGGGAAGACCCGAACCCGCGACATCAGAGTGGCATGCCACGACACTAACCACTATACCAGCAGACCAGCTGGCAAGTGAAGATTTAATGTTCTCAAATCCATTACAGATAGTCCTGAAAGAATATATAGTATATATTCATATTGCCTCAATAGTGAGAAAGCGAGACATGACAAACATTCATTGAGTTGCATGAAATGTTGGGTCTCTAACCACGGTCTGCAGTCTTCCCCTGACCCCTATACAAGTTGTTACCTCTTTCCTGTCTTACAAATTGTTACCTGTTCCCTGTCTGTACAATTTTTTACCTCTTCCCCCTCCCATACAAATTCTTGCCTCTTCCCTCCCATACAAATTCCTACCTCTTCCCTCCCATACAAATTGTTACCTCTTCCCCTGCTGTACAAATGGTTACCTCTTCCCTCCCATACAAATTCTTACCTCTTCCCTCCCATACAAATTTCTACCTCTTCCCTCCCATACAAATTGTTACCTCTTCCCTCCCATATAAATTCCTACTTCTTCCCTCCCATACAAATTTTTACCTCTTTCCTGCCATAAAATTTGTTGCCTCTTCCCCGCCATACAAATTGTTACCTCCTTCCTGCCTTACAAATTGTTACCTCTTTCCTCCCATACAATTTTTTTACCTCTTCCCTGCCTCACAAAATTCTTTCCCCGTCCCTCCCACACAAATTCGTACCTCTTCCCTGCCATGCAGATTCTTACCTTTTCCCAAATTCTTATATCCCTCATGAAAATTCTCACCTACCACCTTTTCCCTCCCTTACAAAGTCTTAACTCTTCCCTCCCATACAAATTCTTACCTCTTCCCTGCCACACAAATTCTTACCTCTTCCCTGCCAGTGCTTTGTCCACTTTGAGAGGAGCACCAACACTCAGGAAAATTCTCGGTCGAGAAAAGGGAGCGAAAATCACCTGAATGGGTGTCAGTCATTTTTGTCATAAGCCTCAGGACTCTGTGGCTCCATGACGCCTCCCTTCTGGATAGGGCTGACTCGCGAGAATCTACGGGTGTCTTTAAGATCATCATCATCATCTTCTGTGGTGATTCTTATGTCAGAGTTTTTTGTTTTAATATTAATGTGGCTTTTTATGTTGATTTTCATTTTTGATTCTAGGCTGATCTTCTCTAGTGATTCTCATTTCACTGTTGATTTATACAGGTTGAAGATGGTCTTACGTGGTGATTCTCACGATTCTCATTTCCCTGTTGATTGTGAGGCATTTAGGATTATCTTGTTTTAGTGGTTCGCGTTTATTACGTAGTTGTTTTCAGCTTACTAATTTCTTTAAGTCGTCTAAGATTACGTTATTTTAGTGATTCCCAGTTCTTATTCTGCAATAAGAATCTGAGATGATCCTTGTTTTACAGGTGCTTTATCCTATATTAAGATGTTCCTCTTTTGTGATTCTTATTAGACAGTTTCTTCATCCATCTCTCTCTCTCTCTCTCTCTCTCTCTCTCTCTCTCTCTCTCTCTCTCTCTCTCTCTCTCTCCTGTAATGATTCTCATTAGTTCATCTCATTGAGGATGATCTGTGATGGTTCTCGTTTTACAGAATCTTCAGGTGTTTTACTGTGGTCTGTGGCGATTCTTTTTATCCCAATAGCTGGTGTGAAATATTATTCTTAATATTAAATTAATATTTATATGAATATGGTTGTATTCATCCTTGCATGCTTGGAAAATATTCTTATGCATAGTTGCTGTCTGTATACATGCAGGCCAAGAAATTATTATCATATTACAAAAGTACAAGTTACAAAATACATATACTGTATATATATATATATATATATATATATATATATATATATATATATATATATATATATATATATATATATATATATTATATATAAAAATGCTCTTGTGAAATGTAAATATTGCAAGTTGCTTTCATGTTTTGATAATATTCTGGCGTACTGTTAATGTTTGTATTCTGTATGTTAATATGCATAAAAGCGAATATATTCAGAAATATAGAAGAAGTAAACGGCAGAGAAATTTTTGCTAATTTTCTATTTCTATGTAGCATTAAATTTAAACAAAATGGGTTCAATATTCATATTCCAAAGACGTTTATCTCGTGCCCCTTCAGAGGCATCTAGTTTAGGAATACATGTATATATACTGTATATGTATATATATTATATATTATATATATAATATAATATATACATATATAATCATAGTGGTAAATAATACCTATCATACCAGCTATTCCCACATCTATTCTCTCTTCCCCCTTTTTCGTTCTTCCATTCCTATCCTTTCCCCCTTCCAGTTTCTTGCATTTTCATTTTATTGCGTAGGGGATGAACCCGATCCTTCCCCCTTCCCCCTCCCCCCTCTATTCCCCTCTCCAACTTCTCTCCGGTTCTTCATTCCTTGCTGTTAGGTGTCGTCAACAAGTAAAGGTGGGAGGAGAGAGAGGGGAAATGAGAGGTGTAGGGGTAGGGGAAGGGGTAGGGGAGGGGGCGGGGATGGGTAGAAGGTTCCCATTTCTCGGCCCCTCTGGGAATGAAGTTATTGTGTGAGGCGAGATTATGACGAGGAACGCGGCCGTCCTCTGAGGAGGAGGAGGAGAAGGAGTCGCAGTGGAGGATGCTTCCCTAAGGAGGAGAGAGAGAGAGAGAGAGTATGATTTCTAGTTGTGTGTGTGTTTTTTTCAGGTGTTAGGTGTGCTGACGCAGGCATTGAGATAGAGACGGTGGAGTTGACGTGAAGAGTTCGATTTCCAGTGAGAGAGAGAGAGAGAGAGAGAGAGAGAGAGAGAAGAAAAGTTAAATCTAGTTTTTGTGTTTGTTTTTAATGTATGTTGAGAGAGAGAAGTTAAATCTACTTTTTGTGATCATTTTTAATATATGTTGAGAGAGAGAGAGAGAGAGAGACTGTATGCAATGGGCCTTGCCTAAGAGTTGCTTTCGGTCTGGTTGAAGTTCTCTGGCATTCCTGGCATAGGGAAGCGATCACAGGCTGTCATTTGCGTTTTTAATTTCTGAAATGAATCAGGTTTATTTTAATTTTCCAAGACGTTGCAGCTTTCTTTTCGTGAACCTTATTTATTTATTTATTTTTATTTGTTTATTTATTTTTATTTATTTTTATTTATTTATTTATTTAGTTATTTTTATTTATTTATTTATATATGGCGCAAGTTCCCTACTGAGATAGACACCCGACGAATTTTTCAAAGAAACTCGGAGAAGAATCCCTTTAGATTGGAAAGACGTCTTGGAATTAACGCCACGAGGAAAGTAATATTTGTTACGTTTTTGTTGTTGGAAATGGGAGAAGGGAAACAGTTATTAACGCCTCAAAGAAAGTAATATATCTGACCTTCATTATGGGAACTGAAAATAATCATTACTCCCGCCATTCACGGTACTGTACAGGCCTACATGTAGGCGACAGCTCACATTTGTTGTGCCCAACGAGGTTTTAGGCCTTTTCCAACATCAGTCTCTCATATTTAATTTTGCATCTCCTTTTTCTGTAACTTGTCTCTCTCTCTCTCTCTCTCTCTCTCTCTCTCTCTCTCTCTCTCTCTCTCTCTCTCTCTCTCTCTCTGCAGGGTGATTTCGCTTTGGGACCCCCCTGGGTGTATAGTATGTTGACTCTGCCCATAAGGGGTTTTAGCTGAAAATTTAAAGAAAGAAAAAAAAAAGTCAAATAATTACAGCCATACTCTCCAAATTCATGGTATTGCCTAAGAGAACAACCTCCTGTAGCTATATCATTTTACTGACTATGAAACCTCACGTAGTTTAGTCATTAAGATTAGTGCCTAAAAGAAGCACTGTAACATTACAGAGCCAAATGTGGTTTTCACCTAAGTAAACTATTTTTCAAAATAACCTTACGGCTAGGGCACTGAAACCACATCATGTTTTTAATTTACGCACAGGAAATACCGGTGTTTTTTTATTGTGGATAATGGAGGATTTAAAAGCTAAACCCTAAAAATAAGAGGCGAAGTGGGTGGGAGCTTAACCCACACGAAGATATGATTTATTATTATTCAGAAGTGGGTGGGAGCTTAACCCACGCGAAGATATGATTTCAAGATAATCATTTGCCTGATCTCATGAAGGCCAGTGATGCCGAGTGAACGGGTTTTGGGGGAGGGACTAAGGCTTCCGACGCCATGCCTTGCTTAAAAGAAATGCTACGTAATATTATCTTCACATCTCTTAAGCCCTCTTAAATTACATTGATACTCGTGTCTATTTATACATATAAACCCACTTATATATATACACATATAAATATATGTATGTATGTATACATACATGTATTCATATATATGTATATATACATATATATACACATATGTATGCGCATACACACACATATATATAACATACCTATACGCACATATATACATACATACATATGTAAAGCACTTGTTAGTCATTATTTGCCTTTGTATGACTGGTATTAATCAGCGCATATCAGCACGTATATATATATATATATATATATATATATATATATATATATATATATATATATATATATATATATATATAAATGTAACCACACCATTTCACCCTACCCACCCTTAGGCCGCTGCCCCAACCCGCCTCGAGCTAATTTTGTCCGATACCCCCGCGCCCCTCCCCCCCCCCAAAAAAAAAAATTGAGTCAGCATCAGCACAGAATCTGAGAAGATACTCTGGCTGCGTAATTCACTTCTTCGGGGAAGGGAAACTGATGTGCCAATTCAATTCTCATTCTGATAAATTGAAGGCCGAACCAGGATATCAATCAAGAAATGCGAAGAGGGCGAGAGTGAATGATTTCGTGCGTCTGTTGCAGACCGAGATGAGCGAGAAATTCGCTCGAATTGATCAGTTGCTTATTGTGTTCAAATGGCGAGATGGGATGATTGGTAGATTGATAGAACTAGAGAGGCAGATATAGGAAGACTCTCTACTAATTTTCATCTGATTTTTCCAGTGGTAGATGTATTTAAATATGTATATATATAGTATATATGTAAATTTATATAATATATATATTAAATATATATATATTATATATATATATATATATATATATATATATATTTATATATATAAATATATATATTATATATATATATATATATATATATATATATATATATATATATATATATATATATATATATACATACATATACATACATACATACATACATACATACATACATACATACATATACATACATACATAGAGAGAGAGAGAGAGAGAGAAATCCTGCTAGATTATGTGTGGAGAGAGATTACCCTGTTAATATAAATTTGCACCCTGTATCGGAATATCAAAACCTCAGGCGTTCTCGTCCGAATAAATATTAAAAAAAAGAAGAGGAAAAAAAACGAAGCCAAAATTCCGGGCAGGAGAAAGAAATCAGCGGCCAGGCCATACTCCCCCCCCCTCCCCCCGTTGTCAAAATATCCTAACAAGCTTATTACGTTCATCCGGGTACTCCGTGACAGGTATGAATAACGCTCGGCGTTATGAACGCGGCTGTTATGTCTCCAGCTGCCTTCCGAATTTATCAATTCCTTTCATTATCGCACTTCGGGGATAACGAAGTGGGAATATGGGGTGGGGGTGGGGTGGATTCGTCAGTGATGTGTGAAGAGGGGGGGGGTTAGGGGAGTAGGTGGGTAGCGGGGGAGTGCTTGTCGTCCTGGCTGAGGAACAGGAACACATTTGCTTTAAGGATGAGGATGAGGAAGCAGAGGTGGTTGGAGGGACTAAACTTCAAGGGTGAGGAAGGAGGAAGGGGAAAGGCTAGGTTTTAAGGGGTGAGGAAGGAGGAAGGGGAAAGGCTAGGTTTTAAGGGTGAGGATGGATTAAAGGGAAAGGCTAGGTTTTAAGGGTGAGGAAGGAGGAAGGAGAAAGGCTAGGTTTGAAGGATGAGGAAGGGGGACGGGGAAAGGCTAGGTTTTAAGGATGAAGAAGGATTAAGGTTTTAAGGGTGAGGAAGGATTAAGGGGAAAGGCTAGGTTTTACGAGTAATGAGGGATTAAGGGGAAAAGCTAGGTTTTAAGGGTGAGGAAGTATTAAGGTTTTAAGGGTGAGGAAGGATTAATGGGAAAGGCTAGGTTTTAAGGGTGAGGAAGGATTAAGGGACAGGCCAGGTTTTAAGGGCGAGGAAGGATTAAGGGGAAAGGCTAGGTTTTAATGATGAGGAAGGATTAATGGGAAAGGCTAGGTTTTAAGGGTGGGGAAGGATTAAGGGGAAAGTCTAGGTTTTAAGGGTGAGGAAGGATTAAGGGGAAAGGCTAGGTTCTAGGTTTTAAGGGTGAGGAAGGATTAAGGGGAAAGGCTAGGTTCTAGGTTTTAAGGGTGAGGAAGGATTAAGGGGAAAGGCTAGGTTTTAAGGGCGAGGAGGAAGGGGGAGGCGAATGTTTGGTTGTAAGGGTGAGGAAGGGGGAAGGCTAGCTAGGCTTTATGGCCTAGGAAAATGGGGAGGGTGGAGAGTGAAGATGGGGAAAATGAGGAAGGGGGTTGTGGAGAGGTTACTGGGGTATGATTAAGGCTAAGGAGTCAGAAGGGTTGAGGGAGAGTGAAGGACTGAGCCGTAATTTCTAGGAGGAAGGAGAGTCGACGAGGGAGGGAGTGGAGGAGGAACGTCAGGAGTTAGGGCGAGGAAGGCGGAAGGGTTTGGAGTTTGGAGGACAAGATGTAGAATGAAAAAAGAAGTTACGTGGGGAAAGGGAGTAGCCTTTATTAAGGGAGAAAAAGGGGAAAGGAGGTGAGGGAAGAACAAGCTTGAGAGAGAGAGAGAGAGAGAGAGAGAGAGAGAGAGAAAGAGAAGGGTAGGCTTTTTTGGGTGAAGTGGGGTACACGAAGATACCCACGTTAGTGTAGGGAATGGGAGGTGGACGAAAAAATGCCGCTAGAAGAGAAGAAAAATAAAAAAAAAAACAATAGAAAGAACAGAATAATAGGAAGAAATATAAAAATAAACCTGATAAAATAAAAGAAAGTTTTTACTGAATTCTGTTCGCGCTGTTTTATGGCCGCAAAACCGGGGAAAACAAGAATAGTACAGGGAAAAATGCACAGAATCTTTTCCTGTGGTTGTGTAGTTGCACAATGTAAAAAAAAAAAAAAAAAAAAAAATAGAAATAAAAATTTCCGAAGAAAAAATATATGTAAAAGGTGTGGGGATTTGCTTTCTTGCTCTAGTGATTCATTGTGTTGTCGAGGCAAAAGGATATCTGAAAAAATAAGAAGACAATAAGGTAATATTTTAATATCTTTCTCGCTTTTATGGCTGTATCATGAACAGTTTAAAACGAAACGTGAATTTTCAGTTATTACACTTCGTTTCGGTTAAACGAGTCTAATATTAAGGCTAGGGTAAGATGAGCGAATGGAGATGGTTTGGACATGTCCTTCCCACCATTTCTGAGAGAATATTACGAGATAGTGTCAGCGTTTTCTTCGAGGCATCAGAAGAGTTTGAACAACCAGACCTACTTGGATGAGAACTGTGAGACGTATGGCTAGAGATCAGTGGCGATTAGTGAAAGTGAAAGCACAGAAATTATTATTATTATTATTATTATTATCATTATTATTATTATTATTATTATTATTATTATTATTATTATTATTATTCAGAAGATGAACCCCATTCATATGGAACAAGCCCACAGGGGCCATTGACTTGAAATTCGAGTTTCCAAAGAATATGGCGTTCATTTGAAAGAAGTAACAGAAGGTAACAGGAAATAGAGAAAAAAAGAAGAGGTCAGTTACTAGAAAAGAAAAAATAAATTAACAAATAATAAAGTAGATAAAAATGTAAGCAAGTTGTTAAAATAGAAGGAGAATTGCTTGAGGGTAGTGATACATTTCATCTTCGCTTGAACTTTTGAGGTTCCAATTACACATCACCCTCAGGGAGACTTCCACAGTCCAGCGGTGTTGGGAATAAAGGACCTCTGGAACCGAGAAGTTCGACAGCGAGGCACGCTTACCGAGCGAAGGAATACTGTCTTTCAGAAGCGATGAGGATTTTGAGTCATAGCGGCGGTTTTCATTTGAAGTTTCAGTGCTGTCATGAAAAATATTACGGTTGTGATAACGTTTGTCAAGAAAGCGAATAGGAATCGCCAACATTTTATTCATTTGGGAAAGTAAAGATGGTGAGAACTCCCGTTGCTGTAATAGTGTGAGAAAATAAAATGATTATAATCACTTTACTGTCATAATAGCGACAGATAAAAAAAAGAAAATCACCAATGGTACAATAATTTTTCCCAATTAAAGTGTTAATGAATTAGATATATGTAGTAACGTGTGTATGTAACTTATATGAGAAGCATCATAACGGTAACAATGTAGAATAACAAAGTAAAAGAAAGCTACAAAAAAACCACGAAAATAGAAAGTATAGGCAAATTCTGAGCTTCAGCCACTTTCAGATTAGAGAATGTTTAATGAACGGAAAGAATAAACGGACGAATTAACAAATAAAAGAACTTTTGATATTTGTATCCGAAAGTCTGAAAATATTACGATATTTGAACTACTCGCGTTAATTACGCATTAGAATGCAATTACCGATACACGAATGTCCATGAGAAAAAATTCTGCAGTTGCGTACAAATTGCACAGAAATTCAAGGGTCGGAAATATAGATTAAGCGGATTACACACGTAATTTGATGTTATATTGTAATTCCTATTATATATATATATATATATATATATATATATATATATATATATAAATTTTATATATATATATATAAATTTTATATATATATATATATATATTATATATATTTATATTTATATATATATATATATATATATATATATATATATATATATATATAGATAGATAGATAGATAGATAGATAGATTTAGATATATACGTAATGCTGTATTTAACAGTGCAAATGTAGTGTGTTATTCATGGTATTGAAAAAGGAATTTTTCTGTCATATATATATATATATATATATATATATATATATATATATATATATATATATATATATATATGTGTGTGTGTGTGTGTATGTGTGTGTGTGTGCGCGCGTGCATACATACATACGTACATGCGCACACACACACACATATATATATATGTATATATACAGTATATATACACACACACACACACGCATATGAAGAGTGGTAATTTTGAATGTAATATTTTAACTTTTGAATGAAAAGAAAGTATTTGTTTTAGCAATTAAAACTAACTAATTTATAAGTTGAAATGTCTGTTATCGTAGTCAGAGAATCGTCTTTCGGTAGATTATATATTAAATGTAATTCGTATTTTATATAGTGAATTGGGAAAATGTTTGAAAATGTGTGTAGATATTTGTTTCCGAGCGAGGAAGGTACACATTCTGGGCAGCTTATGTTTGAATCACTACTGGAAAATATGTTTTAAGAGTACGTGCATACATATATAATAACTGACTTTTTATGCAGGGAAGATGTATATGTTTTGTAAGTGACTGAGGGCACAGCTTGTAAATCATGTGTAGCTTCGAACTCGTCTTCTGAGAGACGTTAGGCTCAGAGGACGCAACTAAGCCAACTCCTCCACGAGTAAGTCAAGTTTTCTCTTGTACAAAATGGTTCCGCTTAATAAGTGACACGTGACACATATGTTTGTATCATTTCATAGAACTATTGAAAATCTGTTCTTTTTATTCAGTGCAACACTTGATAGCGATTGGCGATTGCGCATTGCCCCTAATGGCAATAAGAAAACCGATAATAGATATACTGTATTTGTCGAGGCTTTATGGTTCTGATTCATGTTTGAATCAGACGTTGGCAGTTGTGACGCCAGTTTAAGAGTGAAATCAATTAGTGCCTCCCCATAAGGCAAAGTATTATGTTCGACGTTGGGGGTATTGATATAAATATGTTAACTGATATTTTACTCTTGAGGAAAGTAAAACTCTCTCTCTCTCTCTCTCTCTCTCTCTCTCTCTCTCTCTCTCTCTCTCTCTCTCTCTCTCTCTCTTATTTGACACTGATCTATTACTGTTTATTATTCCATTTGCGTATATTACGTGTATTTATTCAGTGATCTGTATTTGTTCCAACAGCTAAACATTTGAACATTTTGGGGGTGTTATGTTATATAACGCTCTTAAAGGGAAACGGTAATGAAATGAACAGATAAGCAAATAGCTGTCATACAAAGCTAAAAGAGCCTCACAATTCACTGCTTTATTATCCCTGACGTTTGAAAAAAAAAACGCAGAACTAAATATAGAACAAATTTTTTTTCGTCATTTGTGTATTGAAAAAGACTGAATAGAAAACAGATTACAGGTTCTCCATTGTAATTCTCTTTATGCAGATTTTAAAACACGAACTAACAAACAAGAAGAAAAATTGAGTTGAAATCATTCTAAGATTATTGCTTAACATTTTATAAATTTAATAGAAATATGCCAGTATGAGGAATTAAGTTAACTTGAATTTTCCATGTTCTTTGTTAAATCTAATGAAAAAATGTTAAACCAAACAAGGGTGTTTTTTCTCCAATGTTTCGAAAATCTACAAAAACGAATAAATGAAAGCATGAAATGAACTTCATATTCCTCACAGTGCGTACAACCCAAAATAGATCAACGTCTCCTCACATCTCCCATTTCCATTCATTCATGTATTTCTTACGCATTCTTTCATTGATTTCTTACGCATTCATTCATTTATTTCCTGTGCATTCGTTCATTTATTCTTTATGGATTTATGCATTGCTTACTCACTCATTCATTTATGTCTTACGCATTCATTCATTGATTTCTTATGCATTCATTCGTTTATTTTGTACTCATTCATTCATTGATTTCTTACTCATTCATTCACTCATTTCTTACGCTTTCATTCACCCCGTAGGGGGTTAGGCCGTCAGTGCACCTCGTGCTGTGCACTGTAGGGGATTACTTAAATTTCTTAGCAGCGTCCCTTCGGCCCCTAGCTGCAACCCCTTTAATTCCTATTACTGTACCTCCGTTCATATTCTCTTCCATCCATCTTACCTTGCACCCTTTCCTAACAATTGATTCTTAATGCAACTGGGAGGGTACTCTTGTTACACTTTTCAAACCTTGTACGGTAAATTTCCGTTTCAGCGCTGAATGACCCAACGCATTCATTCATGGATTTCTTACTCATTCATGATGTATTCATTACGCATTCATTCATGTATTTCTTACTCATTCATTCATGTATTTCTTACGCATTCATTCGTGTTTCTTACTCATTCATTCATGTATTCATTACGCATTCATTCATGCATTTCTTATGCATTCATTCATGTATTTCTTACGTATTCATTCATGTATTTCTTACGCATTCATTCATTGATTTCTTACGCACCCATTCACCTTTTTCTTACGCATTCATTCATGTATTTCTTACGCATTCATTCATGGATTTCTTACGCATTCATTCACGTTTTTCTTACGCATTCATTCATGGATTTCTTACGCATTCATTCACGTTTTTCTTGCGCATTCATTCATGTATTTCTTATGTATTCATTCATGGATTTCTTGCGCATTCATTCGTGTATTTCTTACGCATTCATTCATGGATATCTTACGCACTCATTCACGTTTTTCTTACGCATTCATTCGTGGATTTCTTACGCATTCATTCATTGGTTGCCTAAGCATTCATTCGTGGATTTCTTACGCATTCGTTCGTGGATTTCTTGTGCATTCATTCATGGATTTCGAACGCATTCATTTATGTGTTCATTACGCATTCTTTCGTGTATTTCTTACGCATTCATTCATGGATTTCTTACGCACTCATTCAGTAGAATCGTCCTTACCTGGTGACTTGTCGGAGACCTTACATCTTGCCTTATTGCATCGGTAGAGACCAGCGCATTCGCAGTCGCCGTCCACCCGGCAGTAGTTACCGCGCACTTCCCTGCACCCTCTCTGGTAGGGGGGAGAAGGCACACGTATGAGGTCGGGGGGAAGGGGGTGGTTGAGAAGGGGGGTCGGGGGAGATTGCGTCGAAGAACTGGTCTTCGACGTATAAAAGAAATGAAGGAAACTTACGGCTTTTAATGTTGGCACAAATCAAATGCTGAAATTTGAACGAATTACAGGAGGTGCTAGATGTGATGGAGTTATTGGGTGGTTATTGCTGATTTTGTCAAGAAATAATTTCTGTATATAAGCATGTATACAAGTAAACACACACACAGACACACGCATATATGTGTGCGTATGTGCCCGCGTGTGCTTATGTACGTGTACTTGTAGGTTTGAATGTTACTGGAAAATATATACAATGATACGAATACATTTTTCCGGATACTGTTTATATATATATATATATATATATATATATATATATATATATATATATATATATATATATATATATATACATATATATATATATATATATATATATATATATATATATATATATACATATATATATATATATACATATATATATATATATATATATATATATATATATATATATATATATATATATATATATATATATAGAGAGAGAGAGAGAGAGAGAATATATAAATTCATTTATGCATTTCACAAATAGACATGCTACAGGACACAAATACTTGAATATACACAACATGTGCATTGTATTTCAACATGAACATGTAATTGTACCCTGATAACTTCAAGGTTTAAGCCTTTTTGGAAAAATCATAAATTATCAATGACGAAATCCTATTTCTAGAATGGGCGTGGCACCCCTCTTTCCTATTAAAAAAAAGTGAGTAGGGTATGGGGGGGGGGTGTTAATTCCGATCGGCGCCGGTTCCTCAAAAACGGGAGGGAGGGTCGGCATTGGGATGGCTATTTTGTGAACCTCGGTGAAAATAAAGAATTTTGGAATTTCCTTCATCTAAAGCTGCATTGAGAAAAATAATTCGCATATAGTTATTTATATTGGCCAGAAATTCATTGTTTGCAAAATATTTATGCGATATAAGGAGTGCAGTCCATTTACAACTCTTGTTACGAATATGATGACGCTTTGGTTTTCTGTTTATTACGTAATTGTAGGCATGACGAGCCGTCTCGATGCATCGTGAGATCAAGGTATTTTTTATTCTGCGCTACCCATACCCATACCCACTTAGGGGCCGTAGATGAGAGAGGCTGGTATATGGCTGGACGATGGCGAATCTAAATGTGAAGTTTGTTGCATTGAGGCAGTTGATGTTACGCACAGAATATATATCGAAATACAGTGTATTTACTATATATTGGTTTCTCATTTTGTGTGTTATGAAAAAAGGATTAAAACCAACACCAGATTGTTTAAATAATAAAAATTTCTTTTGAAAAAAAAAATGCTTTCACTTATCTGTTACTTTTTAATCGTACGACAATTTAATTAAAGTGAAGGTTGACAGTTTAACCAAAGTAAAAATCTTAGCTTACTTAGTAAGACAATATTCCTTGAGAATAGATGCAGTTAATTGTACAGTAAGTCTAGATTATGTGACAGTTTAACAAATTTTAAGCTCGTTAACCCCCGCACTTAATTTTCCAAAAAAGAGGAAAGAAAGACCAACTTAAGACACTCCTCCTCCCCTCCTCCTCCTCCTCCTCCTCCTCCTCCTCCTCCTGGGAAGATAAGAGTGGAACAAGTGGACCCAATTAAAGACACGTTCAGAGCCACTCAACGGCCTCTGGAGCGCCTCGAGAACAGAAAAAGGCTGCAAGGACCGCCCTGCAAATGTTCGGTAACGACCCATCGACACCGAAAGAAGTCGCAGAACAATTGCCACGGGCGATATTTAGAGGGTCTCCTTAGACAGCCCCAGTGGCACTTCAGGAGACGAACGGAATTGCTGTTGCACAAAAGGGGTTCTTTAGGAAAAAAAAAATTGAACATAAGGAGGACAACTGGAAGTTGTCTTCCTGCGTCAGAAAGAGGAGGAAGATATTGGCCTCCCTTTAAATACTGGAAAAGTAGGAAGATTAGGATATTGGGGTAATTGTTCTACGGGCTAGAGGCATTTCAGGAGACGAACTGAATTGCTGTTGCATAAAAGGGGTTCTCCATGTAGAAAATAAAGGAGAATGGAATGTGGGCGCATGATTTTATTGTTTCTTATTTAATTTCATTTTTGTTTAATTACTCATATAGTCACGAAGGTAAGGAGGACTTCTGAGGACAATTGGAAATTGCCTTCCGATGTGAGAAGGAAGAGGAAGATAAAGTCCCCCCCCTCTGAGTACTATAAAATCAGGAAGACTAGGATAATGTGGCAATTGTTCTCCTTTTTGTGCTAGACAAATTAGGATAATTAGAAGGAGAATATAAAAGGCTCCATTTTTTAGCCCCAGAATACGAGACTTAAGTATGGGTACGATGTTTTCCGGGTCCTGTTTTGTCGTAGGCATATTCGATTCTGAAATGTTCGTATATATGCGTAGGAAGCAGGAATCCCTAAATAGGAAGGGAAATTGTCTTTCTGTTTCGCTCAAGAAAGTAAATTGGTAGCAGGATATAAATTGTCCTCTCGATTCGCCCAGGAAAATAGGGTAGGTGAAGCAATGGGAATTCAGACTTTCAAAAAATGGAAATTGAAAAATAAATGATCATATAATGTATATTTTTTAAAATTCTAAGCGGCATAGAGGGATGCAGAATTAACCCATGTGTCATCATAAACAAGTAATATTTAGGCATTAAATATAGTAAAATGACTAAGTATTCTAGTCATTTCTCCACAGAAAATATAATTTTATAAAGAAAAATAAAAAAGTAGTTGTTTCTTATTCTGCAAGGAAAACTACAGACTGGGTTGTATTTTTCCTTGTAGTTACCTTTGATCTTGAATGATTGTTATCTTTTGGAATAAATTTAAAGACACTCGAGGCCTGTGTATCATAATTTTAAAGATAATTTTTGTATGAAATATTTATGTCACTGAAAACCGAATATTCTGTGTCTATGATAAAAATACAAAGTGATGCCAGAATTCACATTTTCTTAGGTTATTCTTAAAATAAATATTCATAGATTATTGTTAAAAGAAATATTCATTTTCTCACCTCCATGAAAAAATTAAAATTATTATTATTATTATTATTATTATTATTATTATTAATATTAATAATAATAATAATAATAATAATAATAATAATAATAATTATTATAATAATAATTATTATTATTATTATTATTATTATTATTATTATTATTATTATTATTATTATTATTATTATTATTATTCAGAATATGAAACCTATTCATATTGAACAAGTCCACAGGGCCATTTCTTGAAATTCAAGCTTCCATAGAATACTGTTCATTTGAAAGAAGTAACAGACGGTAAAAGGAAAGAGGAAATCACCTATTATATATTAGTTATCAGTTATTATGCCAACGAAAAAATAGAAAAGGCTGCCATATTATTAATGCGCTAATTAATGTTGGCTGAAGCCGAGATAGGAGGGTAAGTAACGCAAATGAAGAGGAAATTAGGATCGGCTGATAGGACTGTCATTAGAAAAATCTGACCGAATGCTTCTTTAGCCGCGATAATAATAATAATAATAATAATAATAATAATAATAATAATAATAATAATAATAATAATAATAATAAATGGTATCAGAACATATAGGATGATAGGTGCCAGTAGACCAGACGTGACGATGATTGACAAAATCAAGAAAAAAGTATCACTCACTGATGTCGCGGTACCATGGGACACCAGAGTAGATGAGAAAGAAAGAGAAAAAATTGATAAGTATCAAGACCTGAAAATAGAAATAAGAAGGATATGGGATATGCCAGTGGAAATTGTACCCATAATCGTAGGAACACCAGGCACGATTCCAAGATCCCTGAAAAGGAATCTGGAAAAAACTAGATGCCGAAGTAGTTCCAGGACTCATGCAGAAGAGTGTGCTACTAGAAACAGCGCACATAGTGAGAAAAGTGGTGGACTCCTAAGGAGGCAGGATGCAACCCGGAACCCCACACTACTTAAACCACGCAGTCGAATAGGATGACTGTGACAGACAACAAATAAATAAATAAATAATAATAATAATATAAGAAGGAAGTAGCCCATCTCTTAAACACGCCCTGTTGAATAGGGTGGATGCATCATTTAGAGAGAATTTTATATTGCGTCTAAATAATAATAATAATAATAATAATAATAATAATAATAATAATAATAATAATAATAATAATAATAATAATAATAATAGTAAAATAATAAAAAAATATTATTATTATTATTATTTGTATATTAAATAATGGTGGAAATATGTTGCTAATGTATTTAATTTAATTTATAATAATAATAATAATAATAATAATAATAATAATAATAATAATAATAATAATAATAATAATAATAAATTCAACTTTGTCAGGTATGTTGTCACCGCCACACAAGGTTATATAATATTTAATGAATTACGTAGGAGGTTTTCTCTGCTTGCGTTCCCTCACTAATTACTCTATAGTGTGCCCAGATATGGTATTCAGTATCTCTCCTTTGTCCTGGCAGGCTTAAAGGGAACAATAACGAGAGTTAATTGGGTAAATTTCACCGTCATTATATTCTTAACGCTCAGTTCGTGTTATCCGGTGAAGGAATTATGTAACTCTACGGGATTTGCTACCCGCGTTTAACTTTAACAAAAATACTGTGCTGACTTTATTATTATTATTATTATTATTATTATTATTATTATTATTATTATTATTATTATTATTATTATTAATTTGATTTTGTATAGCACCAGTGATTATCAGTCGTTCGACTGTTTATCGAAGGGGAACAATCCTGAATATTAAAATGAACATATCATGAAATTATTATTATATTATATTATTATTATTATTAATTATTATTATTATTATTATTATTATTATTATTATTAAGTACCGTTTTATTTAAACCTGCTAAGCTTTTTTTTCAGGACAGACCGTAACGGATTAGTCCGAACTTAAGAATAATAGAAGTATCCTTAAATTCAACGTAAAGCCTTAAGAGGATTTGGAATCTGAGGCTTTGAAGGAGATTAAGATATCTTTAGGGCTGGGACAGATTTTCAGTAATAACATTAAAAGAGAGAAGAATGAATACGTATGTAGTAAATTACACACACACACATATATGTGTGTGTATGCGTATATATTTATGTATTCATTTATTCGCGAAATATGTTCGTACAGATACTGGAATTTTATTCATGGGAACATAGATAGGCACATAGATGATTCATATATGAAAGCACTCTCATTTGATGACATATACGCACACACACACGTATATATATATATGTGTGTGTGTGTGTATGTATATATATGATGAGCCTTTTAGCCCAGTTCCCTGTTCTGAAGTTGGTACACACTCGCAGCTAGGCCGGCCGGTGTCAGCCAGCCAGGCTGGCTGGGACCTATAAGCATGACAGAATTTATAGACCTTTGAGCAAGAAGAAGCACAAATTACTCCTTAATAAATCTCGAGACACATCTTCCCAGTCTCAACCGTCCTTCTTTCTCACCTGTCAATTAGGTCGGCATTCAGGTGGTCGTTCAAGGTCTCTCTCTCTCTCTCTCTCTCTCTCTCTCTCTCTCTCTCTCTCTCTCTCTCTCTCCCCACGCTTTTAGACCCCTGAGTGCATCTGCGTTATTCCCGTGTATCGAACCGCCTGCCTGTTCGTGGTGGGCGTCGCTGATGGAGGGCGGAGGTGTAACAAGAAAGGCTGCATCTCTATGGAGACGTTTAGATGCCCGCTCGCGTCATTCATCCTCTGCTTCGTTTCCATCAGTCTCTGGCCGGGTTCCCCTTAAATCGAGCAAATCATGGGTTTATTTGACATGTTTATTCCCAATGGCGTCCCTACGGCTGTAGTTCACCGATGGTTGAGTAAAAGCATGAACATAATTTTCTGTGATCCGTTGCCAGTCGACCTAGATTTGTGTGTGTTCTCTTGTAGCAGAGGCATCGCTTTGGTGATTGGTTGACCCTTGCACTTTCTCTGTTGCGAACTATTGCAGCTGACAGCATAATCCTGTGTTCTGTGGCAATAGAGTGTTCTCTCAAATAACATTATGAGCATCGATCGCTTTGTTGTGTTCGCGGCTGTCAGTGTCACCCATTGCTGTTCTAGCCATGGTCCTTGTGCTTGTGACACATTCCTAACGTTTAATGGTATGAATTTACCCTGAATTACATTGTTGTGTGCAACAGAAATCTGGATTGACGGTAGTATCTTGAATTAGGTCGTGGTAGGCACCAAGTCCGCTGATCCCATCTGGCAGAAGATTGTCCTCCTTGAAATCGTCACGACGTCTTGAAACAGTAATGACTATTACGTGAAGGCGAATAGCACTGGCAAATAAATGCCCTTGTGCAGCAAAGGCGTGACGAAACCTGTGGAAAATGGCGGCATGGAGAGAATTCCAAATCTTTGTAGTCAACGGAAAGAAACATAAACCTGAGAGCTTAAAAGGCTTTTAAAAAGCCGGACTTATATCCCCGTTAACAGTCGCTGTTCTTGTGCTCCATATTCTCAGCAGGGTCACGGTTCCAGCGGTTCGTCCCCTGAAACATTCTCGTGAAAAAATTCTCCCCCTGTTCCAACTCGTCCGTGTTTTTTTAAAGCTCCACATTCCTTAATTACTTTCAATTCCTTTTCCCCCATTCTCTGCTTGCACTTGTTGATGACCGAATAGGAGAGGGAAGTAAAGAAATAAAAAGATAACTGAATGTCTCTTCACACGCTATTTGCCAATCCCCACATTCTTGCCTGTTGCTCAAGTCATCTGAATATAAACTGGTGCCATCATCTCTTCACATTGAGGCATTATTATTTTATCACATGTCTTTCTCAGATTTCAGGATTGAATTTCAAGCATGACTCCAATATTGGAAGAATATTTCTTAACTATTGCTCAAACTGGGGACTGTTACTTGGCACTAATCCAGCAATTCGAGGATTTTTCCACAAATATATATTTCGTAAACTGTAGGTGGTTTCTAAAGTCTATTTCCTGGGTTGCTTAAATATTTCTCAGCGTAATACCTTTAATGCAAGATTTCCCCAACTTTACATGTTAAATTGGATGGTTATTTCTTAATATATTTCTCAAACTTTATCTCCTTGAGATGAAATCCTTCAGAAATGTTGCATTAGTTCGTGATGCATCTTCATCAAATGAATTTTCCTCATTTTTGTGATTCTTCGTTGTTGTACTTTTATCCTGACCCCATTTAACCACTTGTCGGATATAGGTTCCTCAGATCGCCGCCGAGAACCATACTCGTTGCAACGCCAGGTTACACAAACAAATCAAATGATGAGTTCCAGAGTTCCTAGACGAATCCTTTCATCCTCTTTGAAGTTCCAGCAATTTTCTTGGCTTGGCAGCCTGTTTAAAGAGGTTCATCCTTCATTTTCTCTCTAATACTATTTTTTTTCCTTTTACGGATCCGAGTTTACGAGTCATTTTACGATGAATAAAACGCAGATCGAGAAAAGGTAAGTGGTGATCAAATCAATCATGAAAGTGCGAGGTTTGCACGTAGGGGATCACTGCGCATGCGCCAGACGTACCATGCTAATGCCAGAAATTCGATTAAGATTTCATTTTCCTTTTCGAAGATAGTGTGCCTTTTGGAGTAAATAATTTCAGGTATTTCTTTAGACATATATACATACATACAGACATATATATATATATATATATATATATATATATATATATATATATATATATATATATATATATATATATATATATATATATATACATACACACTGTTGTATGTAGAAATATATATATTCAAATGGCGGTGTGCAGTTCCATCGTTTTTATAAAGAAATGTGTTCATGTGTGCATAAGTGATATTCTGCAGATGTGCACGGTTGAATGTGTACGTTTATATTGACAGACGAGACAAATAGACAGACAGACAGTGGACAAACAACCACAACCACATATTTAAATTTTATATATATATATATATATATATATATATATATATATATATATATATATATATATATATATATATATATATATATATATATATCGTTAGATAGCTAGATTTGGTGTGTGCGCGCGTGTGTACTTGTATGTAAGTACGCATAAAATACCTTCTATTATTATTTTCACACTTAAGCAGTTAAACTGTCTATCATTATCATTATCATTCTTTACCAATTTACTACTCTGTAATAAAAGTTGTTAGTACAGACAGTAAACAGATAGATAGATAGGTACGTAGATAGATAAATAGAGAGAGAGAGAGAGAGAGAGAGAGAGAGAGAGAGTGTTCAATTAAGCTTTAATACTTGTTGAGACCGAGGGCAGGTTGAACGTATTGATTAGCCCTGGTTCCTGCTGATCTCTCTCTCTCTCTCTCTCTCTCTCTCTCTCTCTCTCTCTCTCTCTCTGCGGCTGGTCCTTCTCCCTCGCCTAAAATGACGCCTTCGCTCACGCTAGACTGGTTCATCTCGGAAGACCAGCTGGTGGAAGGATTAAGGTCCCTTATTTATTCGTATTTAATCTTATTTTCCCCCGTTACTCATTCTCAGTTGCGGCTCACTTCGGAGAATCCACATCGGGCAGGATCACACCCATTATTTCTTTCTTATTTAGGCTTATTTTTATCACTGTTTCTTTGACTTTCCTCCGCAGATCAACCAGACTTCAACTTGAATATGAATAGGAGTTCCTTATTTGTTGTTGGTTTTGTACTTTTCATTTGTTGCGATTTATTCCTCTCTTTTCATCCGACCGATTTGTTCTCTCTTTTCATCTTTTTCTTCTTGCTTATTGTAATTCTTTCATTTTCCTCTTCTTTCGCGACAGGCCAGTGTGGTTAAGGCTCAGTGCGTTATTTATTGTCATTTTCTCTCTATTTCCTTCCTATCAGACGAACTAGAATTAAGAATTTAGTCCATTATTTATGATTATTCATCGTGATTTGTTATTTTTGGATCTTTGATCTCAGCAGATCAGATAAAAGATATATTTACTAATTTTTCGCCATCATTATTATGCGTAATTTTGTCCATTTTCTCATGACACCAACTTTATAAAGGCTTGGTATTTTTAAATCTTCTTCTGATATATTCCCTCTTGCTTGTCATTCTCGGAGCAGTAACTTGAATGTCGATTGTTTGTCTCAGCTACTGTCATTTCAGTTTTTTCGGTTTTCCTCATTAGATTTTAAAATTAAACGGGACGTGGATTCCATTGCAGTACACGCTTGTGCTACAGGCTGTATTTCATGCGAGGGATGCGATTTGTTTTCGGTAAATTACTCGACAAGAAAGGAAATGACAGAGGGAAATGACTGACCATGAATTCACTTCTTGTGGAAATGCTGTTGGTCCTGAAGCTCTTCGTATAACTACTATACTACTAATATTGCAGCTGCTGCCTTTGGAAATCTTTCGTGACTAATAATTCATCTGTTTTTCCTATTACCTTCTGTAATTTCTTTCAGAAAAACACCATATTCTTTGGAAGCTTGAATGATTTCAAGTCAATGGCCCCATTAGGCTTGTTCCATATGGATAGGGTTCATCTTCTGAATGATAATGATGATGATAATCATGCATTTTTAAGGCGTAGTACTAGGAGTATTCAAAGCGTATATCCAGTTACGGATACAGAAAAATGCTATAAATTATACGAAGAGCGGAAGGACCAACAGTGTGAATCGCTTCTTCTTGCATTTCCAAATTTCTTTACTATATTTTTTTTTTTATTTCAAGGCAGAAGACGACGATAGTAGGTGTGTGAAGATGCGTTACCTTCTTCTTCTTCTTCTTCCAAAGATTCCTTCTTCCTTTCAACTTGTGAAGAAGAAGAAAAAATAATCAACAAGTTCGTCGCAGCTGAGAACTTCAAAACTGCCAGCTTAGCAAACTTCTTTTCTTTGATCCGTTGATGTCGTTGCTTTTTTTTTTTTAAATATTTTTTCATTCTTTTCCTTTTTTGAGATTCACTTGGTTCCTTCTAGCTATATATATATATATATATATATATATATATATATATATATATATATATATATATATATATATATATATATATATATATATATATATATCTCAAAGAAAAGGAGCTGATTCTCAGTGACACGGAAAGACAAAAGCAAACAAATGACTCATTGGTCATCAGACTTCAAAAAAATGAGACGGTCCTTTGTGTCGTGAAATTATAATGCTCGCTTGTCATTGTGTCGGAGCAAGGAACTTCCGAGTTGCTTGCTTCTCTCTCTCTCTCTCTCTCTCTCTCTCTCTCTCTCTCTCTCTCTCTCTCTCTGATTTGCACAACAGTGCCATTTTTAAGGAGAATGTTTGGTACATACGCCGGAAATTTTGAAATGAATTTAAAAGTAGCTTGGGTCTCTCGTTAAGAAAATGCGGCGTGAGGAAAAAATGTAAAAAAAAAAAAAAACATAAAGGGATGACTTGAGGTGGGCAAAGTGAGCGGATGGGGCTGCTCTTCTTGAACTCTTGTATTTAATTTCGCTCTCTGTGCTTACAGCAAGTCAGCTCGGCTGGGTGTTTTGTCTAGTCTTAATCTCAGATAAGAATAAAAATAAGAAAAGAATGGTATGAATCAGAAGGAAAGACTGTCCCCTCCATTTTTTATTACTAAAAGGAGAGAGGTAATAGAATATATATATATATATATATATATATATATATATATATATATATATATATATATATATATATATATATATATATATATATATATTCTATATATATATATATATATATATATATATATATATATATATATATATATATATATATATATATATATATATATATATATATATATATATATATATATGTGTGTGTGTGTGTGTGTGTGTGTGTGTGTGTGTGTGTGAATGAATATTCCCAAGGAAGAGAGGAGAAAGCCAGAATTGCTAATGGCCTTAGTTGAGGAGAAGATGAATTGCTGGAATGAGGTCAAGTCAGGCTATTATACGGCCTCATTACAATTGTGGGTCTACGAAGTTAAGATTCACCACGATTCTGTGTAGCCTCGAAGGCAGCAAAAGTTGATGAAGGTGAGATACCAGGGAGTAACGGTTTGTCTTCTCCTCTCTCTCTCTCTCTCTCTCTCTCTCTCTCTCTCTCTCTCTCTCTCTCTGAGGTTAGGTGAGTCTCAAGGAGATGAAATACAGTATAGGAATTTTTGTCTGAGTTGTTGTATCAGATTGCAGGTGACATTATGTATATTTATAAAAATGATAAACTCATTATTAATCTCTCTCTCTCTCTCTCTCTCTCTCTCTCTCTCTCTCTCTCTCTCTCACTTCATCGAAATGACCTCTTCTCACAGTTAACCCAGCTGTTATGGGCATCGCAAAGTTATGGTAACTTATAGATGTTAGAGCATTATGGGTTCCCGAATCTGGATCATCGTTTAAGGAGAGAGAGAGAGAGAGAGAGAAGAGAGAGAGAGGAGAGAGAGAGAGAGAGAGAGGTGGGCCGAGTTTGCTGTTAATATCTTTGTAGTATAGGAAGTTATCACGGTTAGGTAACCAACTTTCTCCTTTGCCTTCAACAAAGAATTTGCTTTTAAGCAAACATGTCACACACACGTTGGCAACTTATGGCACACAAACCAAAAACAGGTTAAATACAAGTCAACTTCTTATTGACAGGTTTAACCAGTGCTTCATACGATTATCCAGCATTTACTGAAGATCGTTCCCCAGTTATAGTCGATGGCATGTTTTCAACCTGTTTGTATAAGTATGCGAAAAGTTTCCGACGCATGTTTATGATATGTTTTACTGTTGTGTGGACGAATCCTTAGGTGTCTTGTTCAGTATAAGAAATGAAGGATTGTTTCTTTCCTCATGTTAAGTTTAGGATTTCTCTTTCTTCCTCTGTTTCCCTTAACGCTTGCAAATGTCTTATACTCCAAGAGGAGGAGTTTATAGCCTGCTTCGAGGTTAGACCTCACCCCTTTTCTCTCTCGATTCCCCTTGCTTTCCTCAGGCCTGGGCTAGGCGAGGGTTTTTGGTTTCGTGTCCCAGCGGTCTTAGGCGCAAGTACATTCCGGCGAAGCCTGCAACCTAATGTCCTTTTCCAGCCCAGACCCAGATAAAAAAAAAATAGCTGCCTAAGAAGACAAATACTTAAGTCTTTTTTTTAGAATATTTAGGAAGCTCGAGTTTTTGCTCAAGGTTAAGTCATTGGCTGTTGGTAACTGAGTACCAGGGAGCATGAGCCTAGCTCAGCTAACTCGTGTAGCCTGTTCCTCTTCGGTGTGCTTCTAGACATTCTGCGTCATTTCCAAGAGGAAGTCTGTACAAGGCGCGCTGTCAAGAACCATCATTGTTCCCATTCCTTGAGTCTGATGTATGGCGTACCTCGAAGTCACTCCTCACAAGAAACGACGTTATAATGAGGACTTCTGAATTGATACACCTGCCTCATTGGCAGAGTCGTATATAAACTACGGATCAGTTTTAGCAGGGCAGTGATACGAAAGATAAACTAATAAACTACTGCTCCAGTTTGCTAGTTCTAGTGGATTAGCTATGTATCCTGCTTCGACATCGGGAAGTATTGACACCTCCATCCCTCCCCACCGAAAAAGGCACGCGGGCGGAGGGACGCTGCCAGTGACTGGATTAGTCATGGACCAATTCCTCGGTAGCGCAAATTGGCGGCCATTCTCGTCCTATAAACTTTGATTGTTATTTGCTCATGGGGACGTATGTAGGACAAATGCTGGCCCTATCAGAGTCGGCGATAAGCAATACATATTCGTGGGCCCTCTTGGCAATACATACTCGTGGGGCCTCTTAGACCGATTGCCGGACGCATCAGATGCTGATGGGTAGGACAGAGTCGTGGGTCCCCATATGTAAGACGGCCACTGTGTATCCTCCCATATTGGACGACCCCTAGACGCATCAGATATGGTAATATATGCTCATGGGCCTTTATGTATGTAGCACCGGTGGATGGATCAGATGCAGCGAAATAAACTCCTGGACCGTTATAACGACCGCTGGGCGAATCAGAAGGAGCGGTGCGGAATGTATACTCATTGGTCCTCCGGTGAAAAAAATACTTGAACGCATCAGTGGTGGTGATGTGAAATATATGCTCGAAGTGTCCTTTTATGTAAGACAGCCGCCGCCGGTCGCATAGGTAATATACAGTATACCCACCGGCTCTCTTTCCTAACAATTACACTCATCAGATGTAGTTATTTATACTCATCTGTCGTGTTATATGGAACTGGTAACATATATGCATATACCAATGACCCAACAGAGGCGATGGGAAATGCACGAAGGTCCAAATATCCGTCTCTCTCTCTCTCTCTCTCTCTCTCTCTCTCTCTCTCGTCGTGAGATTGTCGATCGGGAACGAAGCCAATGACAGCAATTAACACCCTCCGGATGACTGTCATTCTGGCAGTTAGTGGCTAGACCTCGTGTCTGATGGACGCTTTCCTTGGCTTTAATTTCTTCTAGGTCACTGCTGGCTTCATTTCTCGATGACCGAACCTGACCCTGGGTCTGAAGATGACACGAGAAGAAGGGGAAATTAAGAGTGGAGTATAGCTTCGAAGGAAAGGTAGAACTATATCTTATTGAGTAGACTTAGAAAGCAAGGAAACTTATACTTTATAGCTTCGAAGGAAGAGATAGGCCTATGTCTTATTGAATAGACAGAGGAAGCAAGGAGACATATTTTATTTATAGCTTCGAAGGAAGATATAGACCTATATCTTACAGAATAGACTGAGGAAGCAAGGAGACTTATACTTTATAGCTTCGAAGGAAGAGATAGACCTATATCTTATTGAACAGACAGAAGAAGCAAGGAGACTTATACTTTCCAAGCTCAAAATTCTTTCAAGTTTATAGATTTATTACAAAAAGAAGCCGAAATTCAATCAGGCATTAGAAAAAAGGACGAAATCCCAGAGCAGGCTAAATGATAAATTGTTCAGTCTTGGAGGAATAAAGTGGAGGGACAAAGGTTAAGATAAGGTCAAGATTTCCAGTGGCAGCGTCACAGATGTGGACCAGATGTCGCCATTAGTTGGACCTGAGATTCTTCGTGGTCGCAAGAGAGAGAGAGAGAGAGAGAGAGAGAGAGAGAGGTGTCTCCTAAATCTCAGTAGATACGATTTCATCCTGTCACTATCTCCTCACCACTTTTCACACGTTTCCTTTCTTTTTCCGGCTGTGGCTGTCACTTTCTCTTTCTCGTTCTCTTTCCCGTGTCTCCAAGTGTGTCCCTTTTCCCAAACTTTTTGCCCCGTGGTCTTTCATCAAAGTGATATTCTCCAGCCTTTCGTCTTTGTGGTTCAATCAGAGCCTTGACTCTGTGTCTTTGTGCGTCTGTCCCTATTACCTGATCGGGCGCCACTTCACGCCTCTCCTCCTCCTCCTCCTCCTCCTCCTCCTCCTCTTCTTCTTCTTCTCTTCTTCTTCTTCTTCTTCTTCTTCTTCTTGTTTCAAGGATTGTGGGTACGAATCGTCGTGTTTGTCCGTATGTCTCTTCCAGGGCGACTCGAAGTAAATGTGTAATGAAAATTTATCGTTTCATTCGTTTTCGCTCGAAGAGAATGTTTACTTTTCTTCGGTTTTCGTTTATCTCGGCTTGTTTACCCTCAGTGCCGACCGAATGAAATGGGCCAGTTGCTTTAATTTTCATCCGGTAGAGCTTAAAAAAGATTAATAAATTTCTTGATATTTTTTTATTTTTATTCCTGCAGTAGGTTGAAGGTAATGTATTTATTCGTTGTTTGTTCTTGATGTACAATTTGAAGAAAATGCATATCTAATTGTATTCGTAGCTTCTTGATTGCTTTTGGAAATATATATACTACTTTTTTTTTACAAACTCACGTTTTAGTGAGCGTGTTCGTGTGTTTGTGCGTGCGTGTGTATGTGTCTTTATGTGTGCGCGTGTGTTTGTTTGTATGTATGCGCTCAAGAGTTTCACGTAGAGTTACAGAGGAAACATCTGTACCCGCCAATTCAATTATTTTAATGCGATAGGCCCGCCTCGTGAATGACGGAAGATTATAAGTCAGGGAAAACCTGTTGTTGGGTCGCGGTAGTGAATTTGTAAATTGACGTTGTAATGCCATGCAATGAATTATGTATAAACTATTAAATAAAGGAATAGATAACGGGGAATAAATTTATCGGGAGCAATAGCAACTTGATGGAAGGCGTGTGAAGTGAGCTTCTAAAGTTGATATTGAGAGAATATATTTAGCAGACGGCAGATAGAGAGCAGTGTGGAAATAGTTGTACGAGGAAATATGGGAAACTGAATTGTTGCTTTTGGTCGCCAGAAATTCTTCTTCTTCTTCTTCTTCTTCTTCTTCTTCTTCTTCTTCTTCTTCTTCTTATTATTATTATTATTATTATTATTATTATTATTATTATTATTATCTTCCTTTTTTATTATATATATATATATATATATATATATATGTCTGTAGTATGTATGTATGTATGTCTGTAAGTATGAATGTATGTATATATATGTATACACATACATACATACATACATACATACATACATACATACATACATACATACATACATACATACATACAAACAAATGCGAGGAAAACAGTTTCAGTGAGTTCTACGATAAACACATGATTACAAGTATATCAAGGAAAACAAAGGAATGATAACAAAAATAAAAGTAACAAAGAGCTCTTAGTTCTAAGCATGGCGTTGAGTGCACGAAATTATCCAATATTTTCCTTTCAGCGCCGACTACTAATCAGTATAAATTAGGTAGTAAGTAAAACTGCAATAACGTAAGCTCATTTATTTCGGCAATGAATTACTTTATGCTTTTTGGTGAAGCCTGGTGGGTGGGTGGGTGGGTGTAGCTTTTTGTGTGGGGAGGAGAGTGATTGTGGGGTGCCTAAGTTCATCAGGGGATATTCCCGGAATATATTGCAGCCCAATAAAGATAAGTGGATTTCTGGAACGAATTTATTATTCATTTTTCCCTCAGAGAGAGAGAGAGAGAGAGAGAGAGAGAGAGAGAGAAGAGAGAGTAAAAGTCTGAGAGAAGAAGAAGAAGAGAGAGAGAGAGAGAGAGAGAGAGAGAGAGAGAGAGAGAGAGAGAGAGAGAGAGGCACATAACTGATAACTGTAAAAGTCGAGAGAATAAGAAGAATAAGAATAAGAAGAAGAAGAAGAAGAAGAAGAAGAAGAAGAAGAAGAAGAGAGAGAGAGAGAGAGAGAGAGAGAGAGAGAGAGAGAGAGAGAGAGAGAGAGAGCCAGCCTATTGAAATTCTCCACAAAAGGCATCGGGAGTGACGGAGTGACAGAAAATTGCGGTGTTAATGCGACCCGAAGCGGCGGCGAGAGTTCTCACGCTCATTCCACTGAAAGGATGAACGATTAGAGAGTTGGAAGTTGTGATACTCGTGTGGAATTGCGGAATGTGACAATGCTAATGGCGGGTGCTCTTGGCCCTTGTCGTCATCGTCGTCGTCCTCGTCCTCGTCGCCTGGGGAATTGGAGCCGCTGCTACTGCTGCGACACTCGTGGGGAATATACTTGCGGGGTGGAATTGGGATAATTGTGATGCTCGAGCACGGAATGCGATGTTGGTAGTTGTAATATACTTAATTTATTTTTGAGGTGGAATTAGAATAATTGTGATAAATGTGCAGGCTGATGATGGGAGGTGGAGTATACATGTGAGGTGGAATTAGAATAATTGTGATAAATGTGCAGACTGATGATGGGAGGTGGAGTATACATGTGAGGTGGAATTAGAATAATTGTGATAAATGTGCAGACTGATGATGGGAGGTGAAATATACATGTGAGGCGGAATTAGAATAAATGTGATAAATGTGTAGACTGATGGTGTTAGTTGAAATATACATGTGAGGTGGAATTAGAATAAGTGTGATAAATGTGCAAACTGATGATGGTAGGTGAAATATACATGTGAGGTGGAATTAGAATAATTGTATAGACTGTGATGACGGTAGTTGTAATACGTGTGAAGTGGAATTAGAATAATTGTGGTACTCGGGTAGAATGTGCTGGCGATAGGTGTAATATATTTCTGAGGATGGAATTATAATGATCGTGATGCTGGTGTAGAATGTGATGACGGTACTTGTAATGTACTTGAAATATATTTGAGGTGGAATTAGAATTGTGTAGAATGTGATGACGGTTGTTGTAATATACATGTGAGGTGGAATTAGAATAATTATGATAACAGTGTAGAATGTGATGACGGTAGTTGTAATATACAAGTGAGGTGGAATTAGAATAATTATGATAACAGTGTAGAATGTGATGACGGTAGTTGTAATATACATGTGAGGTGGAATTAGAATAATTATGATAACACTGTAGAATGTGATGACGGTAGTTGTAATATACATGTGAGGTGGAATTAGAATAATTGTGATAACAGTGCAGAATGTGATGATGGTAGTTGTAATATACATGTGAGGTGGAATTATAGTAATTGTGATACTGATGCAGAATGTGATGACGGTGCTTGCGGCAAACATAATATATGTGTGAGTTGGAATTAGAATAATTGAGATTCACAATATGTGAGGTGAAAGTAGAATAATTGAGATTCACAATCTGTGAGGTGGAATTTGAATAATTGAGATTCACAATATGTGAGGTGGAATTAGAACAATTGAGATTCACAATATGTGAGTTGGAATCAGAATAATTGAGATTCACAATATGTGAGGTGGAATTAGGACAAGTGAGATTCACAATATGTGAGGTGGAATTAGAATAATTGAGATTCACAATATGTTAAGTGGAATTAGAATAATTGAGATTCACAATATGTGAGGTGGAATTATAATAATTGAGATTCACAATATGTTAGGTGGGATTAGAAGAATTGAGATTCACAGTATGTGAGGTGGAATTAGAATAATTGAGATTCACAATATGTGAGGTGGAATTAGAATAATTGAGATTCTCGTACAGAGATAGAGGAACACAACGATTTCACGTTGCGAAGAATCTGGACGACGCGTAAGTAAGCCAGCGAACCAGAAGAACGAAACGTTTTTTCTTTTTTATATACTTCGCTGAACGCGGCCTTTGAATGAGAGACTGGTGCACCGTTTTGATGTTTTGCGTAATGGGGTTGGCTTTGGGCTGACTTTATCACCATAATTGATTATTGGGGCCACATGAGAGTTGAGGACGGGGAGCTCGAGTCCAAGGAGGAGGAGGAGGAGGAGGAGGAGGAGGAGGAGGAGGAGGAAGAGGAGGATACCCTCGAAAGAGAAGAATTCTCAGGGGGGAAAGTAAGCGAATGAAGAACTGACGCGAGATGAAGAGATACAAATGGTGCGAATTTTGGTGGCGTTCAAGACAAGATTTCATTCATAGTAAATACCATCGTCAGCGAAATGGAGGCTGCCATGTTTTCACATCGACTTATTTGTAAGTCTTTTAGTTTGGCTGTCAGTTATCAAGATTACGCAAAACTATATTTGCGGATTTTTCTGAAAATTTAACCAGAGGTGGTCCTTTTATCTGCCAACAAACAACCAGAATTTGGCTAAGATCAGGATCAGGGTAAGGGACCTTTCGGGAGGTACGGGAAATGTGGACGGGCGGGGGTGGGCGTTGGATTTTCAGCCTTGGCGGAGGTTTGTTGTTTCCGAGCGCATGCACTTTTATTTTTTGTGAATGGATACAGGCAGCAATGATCGAATTCAAGAGTCTTCTGTAACATTGTATCTTCCTAGGAATATCATATGGAGCGATTCGTGAAGTTTCTGGAGACAGAATTTAAAAGAACCACAGTCTTTACACCTTTTCAACAACAAGGAGATTCTCTTAGGCCCAAATGTTGTTGGTGTTCTAGCCTGAAATAACCTTGGAGGGTTGGGTAAGGGAGTGGTGGTTGGGTATCACCTGTAACTTATTTTGGGAGGGGCACTGTGTTCAGTACTGGGGTTTTGCTTTCTCTTCGGCCCCAGCTGCATTGCTTTCTACCTTTTAACTGCTAGAGATTCCCTTTTGTCTCGCTTCGCTCTGTTGTCCAACTTCTTTAACTTTGCTTTGCGCCAGTTTTCACCTTTCATCTAAGGACCAGTTATTCGGGCGACTCTTTAGAGAGTCTAGAAGTGGCGTGATCCAGTTAAGATCTCTACATAGGAAGGATAATAGTCTATGAAATACATAAAATTGTAGTACATAGTGAGTACAGTATTGCATAATAAAGCTTGTTACAGACCTATAACATTCAGTTAAACCTCTGATAAAGTAATTTTTAAAAAATACTTAAAGAAATGACGTGATTCAGTTAAATTCCTGCATAAGAAGAGTTGTAGTCTATGAAATGGATAAGGCTATAGCTGCTGACTACTGCAAGAATGCATAAGCAAGTAGTTGACAGAATCTGTTGCAGCTAAATAAACCTCAGATAAATAAATATTTTTAAGAATATGTAACCATTTTCGAAATTGTGGTATTCTACTTAGTTTTCTGTAAAAGAAAACTATTGTGCCGGCTTTGTCTACCCGTTCGCACTTTTTCTGTCCGCCCTCAGATCTTAAAAATTACTTTGGCTAGAGGGCTGCAAATTGGTATGTTGATCATCCACCCTCCAATCATCAGTCACACCAAATTGCAGCCCTCTAGCCACAGTAGTTTTTTTTATTTTATTTAGGGGTAAAGTTAGCCATAATCGTGCGTCTGGCAACACTGTATGCGCTGAAAGCTTCATGGGACCGCAGCTCATACAGAAAACTCGACTGCGCCGAAGAAACTTCGGCGCATTTTTTACTTGTTTTTTTTTATGTGCTTGTGTCATAAGCCCCCCTCAGCTTATAAACTTTTAGGCCGAAGTACGGCCAGAAATCTTGGTCTTTTTCTCGTGAAGTTTTAATCCCGTCGGGACAGGGATCTACGGGCGTGACAGCAGCGCCAAGGCTCACACACGTCATCCTGACTTCCAGTGATCGTCTTTGGCGTCCCTTTTTTTCTTGGAGTAGAAGAATCTCTCTCTCTCTCACACACACACACACACACACACACACACGTGATTTTGCTCGTAAAACACACTTTTAAAAAAAGCGCATTTCATGTCCTTCCGCAAAAAGAAGAAGAAGAAGAAGAAGAAGAAGAAGAAGAAGAAGAAGAAGAAGAAGAAGAAGAAGAAGAAGAAGAAGACTGTCACAGCTTCCTTGGTTTTTCCGAGATTGTTCGAGATTCATTTCACGAGAGTTGACACAAGTCACGATAAAGTCCCCCCCTTTTTTTTTTTATCCAATCCCCCATCGCTCATTTGCGTTTGTTCCTGTTTTCTTAATTTCTGTTCGTTTTGTCCCGACGACTCTGTCGCGATGTTTCCCCCCCCCTCCTTTTTTTTCTTCTTTTTTTGAATGAGCGTTGGAGAATTCCAACGAGGAACGTGAAAAATGCCCTATCGATTGCACGAGCGATTTAGAATGTGGAATTTTCATCGAGTGCCCTCTTCTTTTATTGCTGGAGAGAGAGAGAGAGAGAGAGAGAGAGAGAGAGAGAGAGAGGTCCAAACGTTTCAATTCATTATTGATAACAGTTAATGGAGCCCTATTACCAAGGCTGTTAGTAGGAGAGGAAAATCTGAAAGAAACGTTATGCTTTTTTCTCCACGTAGATTCTCTCTCTCTCTCTCTCTCTCTCTCTCTCTCTCTCTCTCTCTCTCTCTCTCTCTCTCTCTCTCTCTGCCTAATTCTTTAGCCTCTGTCTGGGTGTCTCTTGTATGGTATCCTTCCTCTCTCTCTCTCTCTCTCTCTCTCTCTCTCTCTCTCTCTCTTGTATTGTATCTCCCTAATCCGCTAGTCTCTCTCTCTCTCTATTGTATTGTATCTCCATAATCCGTTAGTCGCTCTCTCTCTCTCTCTCTCTCTCTCTCTCTCTCATCCAACAGTAATTTATCCATGAGTCTCCCAGCCCGGATTGTCCCACCCACCCCCTTCCTCGATCTAAGCCCCCCCCCCTCTTCTCCCCTTGAGAGAACAAACAAAGCACTTTGCAGCCATTTCCTATAGCACGTCAGCTTAAAAAAAAGAAAAAAAAAGAAAAAAAGAATCACTATTGCTGGAATCCTTTTAGCTCTTTAGTGCCTTCTGTTTATTTTTTTTAAGCTTTTTGAATTTTTTCTTTGATTTTTTTTTTTTGCTGTTTTCCTTTTGGAATCCATTTGAATGTTTTAAGGGCGAGAGGAAATAAAAGAGAATCATTGTCCTTTGTTGTTCGAGCCTTGAACCTTGCTAGCTCTAAGGGATATATGTGTTTGGGTTTGTGCGTACGTATGTGTGTGTGCGTGTGCGTGTGTGTGTATGTGTGTGTGTGAGAGAGAGAGAGACGACGTCCTTTTCTCTCTCTTGCTCTGACATGCTCGCGTGTATACATGCATGCATACATACTTACATACACTCGTATGTATTATGCACGTATATTTACTTCAATACATATATTTCTGTATATGTAGTCATACGTATCATTGTAAACCTCATAGTCATGTATTAAAAACTTATACTCATGGTAATTAGGTATGAATATTAAGAAGGAATACATAGTCGTGTGTATACGAGTGACCGAATTTGGTTCAGAACAGATATTCTCTTCTTTATATGTGTGTTCCCTGTGGTTATGTGTACAGAATTTTGTCATGTACATGTGAAACTAATATTTGTACGGTACTCGTTCATGTATGTGTAATAAAGATATGTTTAGAATGTAGTCGTATTGATTTGGACAAATCGCGTCTCTGTCAAAATATATATTTCTGGCAGTGTTTGAACATTAGTCATATGTATACTATTGAACATAATAATCTTCCAATACAATGTGCTTGCATGTGTGTGTGTGTGTGTGTGATGGATGTTAGTGTATACATAGGGAGTACCTTCATGGCGCTTAAATATGTGTGACTGTATGTCCAGTGGTAATATTTATACACTATCCAATCCTGTGTAAAAGCTTGGATGTAATATTCCTACAGTGCACACTATAAAGGCAATAAAAAAGCAATCGAACATTTTATGTCAATTTTTTTATATGAAATTCCCTCTGCAGATTGCACGGGGGAGTTTCATGAACGATATCAGGCCGTGAAATAATAAATAATAATAAAAAAACTGAGAATAGATATTATTCGTTGAAACGGTAATTCCGATGCATATTTCCAGCTGACATGTTTTTCATGCAAACAGATTCTTGATTCATTTTGAAATTTTGTGTGCACATTTCCCGGCGAATTTTCAAAGCGTGTGGTATTGCGGTTACTAGAGTGTTTTGTCTATATATATATATATATATATATATATATATATATATATATATACATATGTATATATACATATATACATATATATATATATATATATATATATATATATATATATATATATATATAACTAGGATACAAACTAGTGTAGGTTGCTGGCCCAATGCCCTTTTCTAATATGGATGAAACCCACCTCAGTCTCTCTTCTCTGTTACTGTCTGTCTGTCTGTCTGCAACTCTCTCTCTCTCTCTCTCTCTCTCTCTCTCTCTCTCTCTCTCTCTCTCTCTCTCTCTATATATATATATATATATATATATATATATATATATATATATATATATATATATATATATATATATATATATATATATATATATATATATATATTTATACATACATACACACACACACACACACGCACCCACTCAAACATTAAGCGACAAATGTCGCTTAATTTAATGCCGAAAACTACCGTATTCATCCCCGTCGGCATCCACACATCCCCACCATGATAGCCCAGTACAAATCCCCGTATTATTCGGCATTAACTTATACCTCTCTTGATGGGTCAGTGGTTTGAACGTCGCCTGGAAGACGGAGGGGGTGTACCGTCGAGTGGTCGAGTCACTTGGGTGCCAATCCACTTATCACTTATAATTCCCCCTCGGTGATATTCCCGAAGTAGCGCGGGTTGGATATTAAGCGACATTTGTCGTTGAATTTTTGTATATATATATCACGGTGATGTGATAAAATTCATTATGTATATATATATATATATATATATATATATATATATATATATATATATATATATATATATATGTTATATATGTGTATGTGTGTGTAAATGTATTTATATATATATATATATATATATATATATATATATATATATATATATATATATTTATGAAAACCTCTGACTTCGTTTACTTTCTGATTTTAAAAAGATAGGATTGCAGGTCTTACGTCTATGTCCTTTGCTCCCCCCACGTACGAAATAAGCCACACGAAACTGGTGGTATCTTTCTGTATCACCCTTAGAAGAGTTAACACATTATCCCTGAACACAAAATATATTCGTATAGTACTGATATGAATCTCTCAAATTCATTTAATTCTTTTTCTCGTTTTCTTCCGACTTAAGTTAGATACCGGTACTGGGGTTCTCGCCTCATTCCTTAGCATTAATGAAAATAGAAAGCTTTTTTTATTTTGTGAAAATTAAGGTTCATTGTTCCTGGAAGGGTACTGGCTTTCCAGTCTCCCTAAGATTAAAAAAAGTAAAAAATTGCGCCGAAGTTTCTTCGGCGCAGTCAGGTTTTCTATACAGCGTATAATGATGTATGAAACTTTCAGCCACGGTCTGGTGGTGGCCTCAGCCACGACCCATGAAATTCTTAGTCGCGGTCCATGAAACTAAGCCACGGTCTGATGGTGGCCTGTGTTGTTGGTACCTATATCGTTACCAGAAGTACGATTATGGCTAACGTTAACCATAAATAAAATGAAAACTACGGAGGCTAGAGAGTTGCAATTTGGTATTTGATGATTGGAGGGTAGATGATTAAGTACCAATTTGCAGCCCTCTAGCCTCAGTAGTTTTTAAGATCTGAGGGCGGAGAGAAAAAGTGCGGACGGACAGACAAAGTCATCTCAATAGTTTTCTTTCACAGGAAACTAAAAAAGAAAAAGTTCCTGACTTTAGGCGTGGTAGTTCAAGAGTAAAATTTTTCTTGATACTTTTATATATTTAGATATTTTATATTGTAAATAAATTTCTGAAAAAGTAGATGCTCTTTTGTGTAACTTCTTTTGAATTAAGTTTAAAAATCCGGTGAAGTGTAAAAAGTAGGTTGGAATATTATCAAAGATCGTCTTAATGCTTGCTTAGAATTTACACGAGAGAGAGAGAGAGAGAGAGAGAGAGAGAGAGAGAGAGAGAGAGAGAGATTCGCGGCTATTTGGAGACAGAATTCCATCGGGAATGACTTCAGCTTTCGTCCCGTTCTCTGAAAGCGTTCGTAACTTTCGCCTGCCGAACATCGCTCAAACTTTCCTCCAGAGCCTTGTATCCCCCCCCATATGGGATTTCCTCCGTGACGCTTTGGCTTCCCACTCCTACTGCGACTTCGGGGAGAAAAGAGTCAGGGCCGTCACAGGAACACGTTTGTAGTGCTTCTTTTAGCATCTTTCCGACGGAATTTCCACCTTGAATGAGACAAAATTTCCAACTTGAATGCGACAAAATTTCCACCTTGAATGCGATAAAATTTCCACATTCAGTGCGTCAGAATTTCCACCTTGGATGCGGCAAAATTTCCACCCTGAATGCGACAAAATTTCCACCTTGAACGCGACAGAATTTCCACCTTGGATGCGACAAAATTTCCACTTTGAGTGCGACAAGATTTCCTTCTTGAACGCGACAGAATTTCCACCTTGAATGCGATCAAATTGCCACCTTGAATCCGACGAAATTTCCAACTTGAATTCGACAAAATTTCCACCTTGAATGCGACAAAATTTCCACCGTGAATGCTACAAAATTTCCACTTTGAATGTTAACAAATTTCCACTTTGAATGTTAAAAAATTTCCACCTTGAATGCGACAAAATTTCCACCTTGAATGCGACAAAATTTCCACCTTGAATCCGACGAAATTTCCACCTTGAATCCAACGAAATTCTCGCCTTGAATGCGACAAAATTTCCACCTTGAATCCGACAAAATTTCCACCTTCAATGCGACAAAATCTCCACCTTGAATGCGACAAAATCTCTACCTTGAATACGACAAAATCTCCACTTTGAATGCGACAAAATTTCCACCTTAAATGCGACAAAATTTCCACCTTGAATGCTAAAAAATTTCCACCTTGAATCCGACGAAATTCCACTATGATTACGATCAAATTTCCACCTTGAATCCAAGGAAATTCTCACCTTGAATGCGACAAAATCTCCACCATGAAGCCGACAAAATTTCCACCTTAAAACCTATATTGGCGTTTGACTTGATATGTACTCAAGTCTATGCAATGCCTGTATCGTGGATTTTAAAACTGAAAAGTGGTTTGGGTTAGTTTATGTATTTTTTTTTTGTTTTTACTGAAATTTTAATGTCTGCATATCATTAGGACTTCTTTTGAATTTTATAATTTTAAAATTCCTAGTGCGCATGCATTTTCAGATAACAAACCTAAAGGGCATACATTCTTATATAACAAACTTGAAGGGCATACATTCTTATGTAACACACCTGAAGGGTATTAAGGAAATAGGCTAACAGCTAAAAAAGCAAAAAAAAAAAAAAAAAAGGCCAAGACATTAATGAGAAAATTAATTAAAAATAATTTCTTCACAGAGGCAAGCTTCGTTGCAGAGAAGTGATTGATCTTTGGTTTGAAATATTCTTAATTACAGTTAATCACAGCAGTTTATGTACGTATCCTTGGGAAGTAATTCTAATGACTACAGTGAATTGTGAACTATAACTTCGTAACTACTGTCTTCTGATATACAGTTTCAAGGAGAATTCAGTGATGGTATCCGCAACTCATCGGTTGGAGATGAAACAGAACTGTAAATGCTTTAGTGAAACAAGCAAAAATTGCGCCGAAGTTTCTTCGGCGCGTTGGAGTTTTCTGTACAGCCGCTGCAGCGTTTAAGCAAGGCCACCGAAAATGATCACTCTTCCGGTGGTCTCGGTATAATGCTGTGTGAGCCGCGGCCCGGTTGTGGCTTATCCTGTATCGTTGCCAGAAGCACGATCATGGCTAACTTTAACCTTAAATAAAATAAAAACTACTGAGGCTAGAGGACTGCAATTTGGGATGGTTGATGGTTGGAGGGTGGATGATCAACATAACAAAATTTGCAGCCCTCTAGCCTCAGTGGTTTTTAAGATCTGAGGGCGGACAGAAAAGAGGGTGGACAGAAAAAGTGCGGACAGAATAAAGTGCGGACGGACAGACAAAGCTGGCACAATAGTTTTCTTTTGCAGAAAACTATAAAAAACTGCGATAGAGATATTACTACAACAACAACAACAGCAGCAATTAACAAGAGCAACGACACAAGTAAAAAGATTTTAATCATTGTCCAATGAACATTTTGTTACGATACCATTTGCAAGATATTTCTTCGTTTACAATTTATTATTAAAATATAACAGATAAGGTCAGTCCCACCTTATCGAAATCTGCGCGGGCAACAAAACAGTTCGAGTAATTGATAGTAAACTCTCTTTTCCCCTTGTAACCATTTTTCTTAGTAACCAGTTTTTCTCAAATTTTGGCCATTTTGAGTTCACTTTCGTGCCCATGAATAATTTGTCGTATTTTGAGAATTGTTTTATATCGTGCTCAATTCATGGGTTGTCTTTTATATATACTGTATATATATTAAATTATCCCTTTATTTTTTACTTTTAGTTTTATGCAATAAAGTCTTCTAGGCAAGTAAATAACCTGTCGGCTTCTTCCACGAGCAGTCGCCTCGATAAATGATTCAACAAATTACGTATCGTTTGCAGTTAATGTAATGACTGCTCGTAATTTCCAGTAAATCACGTAGAAGAAGAAGAAGAAGAAGAAGAAGAAGAAGAAGAAGAAGAAGAAGAAGAAGAAGAAGAAGAAGAAGAAGAAAGACCGTTCTTCCTTTGTTTCAAAGATATCGAGCACAATTTCCTCCCCAACCCGATTATTCCTTAAATTTCCTCCTCCTCCATTTTCCTCCCCAAGACGTTTATTTTCCCATTCCTCTTCGAGTCATTTCTTTAGCTTTCCTATCTCCTGCTGTCCGTGCATGGCAATTTCCTCCTGCGAAGCGTTCGTCTTTTTGATAATCCGTCCTCCCCCTTTTTCCTCTTTCCTGTTTGTTATTCTCTCGACATCCTGAGCGTTCGTGATTCTCCTTTCTCACCTGTCTCCGTCTAGATCGTATCTCTTCCTTGTGGTTCTCTTTTTGTCTTTTTCTCTTTATTTTGGTTTGTTCTGGGCGCCTTTGTTTTTCTCTCTTCGGTTTTCTTCGTTCACTTTTAAGCGGTTTTTATTCTCTCTCTCTCTCTCTCTCTCTCTCTCTCTCTCTCTCTCTCTCTCTCTCTCTCTCTCTCTCTCTCTCATGTAAACACTGATATGAAAATGCTCGTATTTTATATTATATATATATATATATATATATATATATATATATATATATATATATATATATATATATATATATATATTTATATATATATATATATATATATATATATATATATATATATATATATATATATAAATTATATATATATGTATGTATGTTTATACATATATATGTACAGTGTATATATACATATATATGTGTGTGTGCTTTCTTTACATAAACACAGTGTTCTCAATCTTTCTTTCTCTCATATATCCACAACAAACATTTCATCTCTCTCTCTCTCTCTCTCTCTCTCTCTCTCTCTCTCTCTCTCTCTCTCTCTCTCTCTCTCTCATCTCTCGGCCCTTACCTCTCACTTTTCAATATCACAGAGCTGTCAACAGCACACTCACCAATAATAACACTTCATCATGACAAAACGCTCTCTTGTTTTGTGTCGTCTGCTTTTTATTGGGGGTTATTTTGCCCGCGCGCGAGCGCGAGTCCGCGCGTGCGTGTCTGTTTGTAAATATATGTGTGAAAGGCTAAAAGATATAAGAAAATGGGGCGGGGCGAGAATCCTTAAATTAGTGAATGGAAATGACACCTAGTACACAAAGACCCCCCTGCTCCACCCTCTCTCTCTCTCTCTCTCTCTCTCTCTCTCTCTCTCTCTCTCTCTCTCTCTCCTCCTCACACACAGCAGGAGTCAAATTCTCTACCCAAGAAAAAGCCCAGTGAGGCGTGAACCCCCTTCTCTCCCTCACCTTACCAACCCCCACCCCCACCCTCCCTCCTCCGTCAGCAGGTCTCTCCGAATCTTCAATCTAAATGTGGGCTTCGTGGTATCAGCGTTATTTCTGCTCCTTCCGACTTTCTGTCAATATCAGAGTACTCTAAACACATTCCCCGACGCCGAAATATTTCTCCCAAACCTGCTGGCGCACGGGGACAAGAGAAAAGGACGTCCGAAAGCGTTCGAAAGAGTCCTTTCGTGTAATTTTTCACGGACAGGAAGACGATTACAGCCACGGATTCGGATGAGCCTATCAGAGTCATATGCCTGAGATGTGGATGGGGCCAGGGGTGGATGACTTGGTGGGTGGATGAGGTCAGGGGGGGAAGGATGGCTGTTGAATGGTTATTTTTAGGTCTGCGGAAAATCCATATATACCAAAAAGAACATGATTTTAAGTGACGATCCCCGAGCGAGAGAAGATCCGAAGAAAAAAAGCTTGGAGAATTTTTTTTTTTATCTCGAAGCGACCACAATTTCTTTAAGTAAACGACTAAGTTCAATCTGTTTTTTTGCAGTTGACAGCAGGCACGCAAGGTAACGATTTCTTAAGAGTACTCTAAAAGGCTTTGAAACTTGATGCTGTTGTCATTGTCATCACGGATTATTTATTGCTCCTTGAGTTGTTGCATGTGATTTTAGAAATTATTGTCTTTTATTATTTTAAAAATGGTTGTCTTTTTATTGTTTTTTTTTTTTTTTATTTTACATTCTGTTTCCGGCACAGGATCTTGGCCCTGTATCAGCCTATAATTAATTTTAAGTCATTGAAAAACTACAGAGTCGAGAGTCAATCTGGTTGTAATTAGGGAAATTCTTACATGGTCGGAAAGAAGCAATGGATCCGATTCTATAATACTTCTATATAGTACTAATATTTATAGCAACATTCTGTATTATCGGAACTCATTTTAGAAAACCTGCTCATTATGACGAATTCTTCACACAATTTTAACAGGAAAAATAACTTTTTTTACTCTTATTTCCACGTAAAAATATAATACAAACACACGCAAAATATATTACAAACACACGCAAAATATAATACAAATAGACGCCACTTTGGGGCACACAATTTGCATGTATATAACCATTGCCACAAAGCCTAGATAGACCTTTAGATATAAAAAATGTGTAAACGATTCTCAAGAGGCATTAGGTGGCTATAAATCCCGGGAAATGTCGAAAAAGAAAATCGCATATATTTCAGAACCGTTCGGCCATTTGTCTTGAACCAAAATATATGGGAAAGACGTCTTAGTTCCTCAGCGTAAGTTTAAAATATTATATATATATATATATATATATATATATATATATATATATATATATATATATATATATATATATATGTATGTATGTATGTATGTATATATATGTGCATATATATGCATATATGTAAATATATTTATCATATATGTATATCATTTACATATTTATATATGTATGTATGTATGTATAATACACGTACCCACAAAGCATACATATTAAGCAATGGTTAGCATAAATGAGAAATTACATACATGAGTAGTATATATATTAAATTCGTACGATCTGTATTGCTATGCATACATGAATCATCGCATAGCACTGAACTGTATCTAAATGCTTTTGTCGATTTGCGAAAGAAGCTTCACGAAGACTATTGAGAGTCAGATGGCAGGACAGAGTAAGAAATAGTACCGTAATGGAAATGGAGGAAGGTTCATAAGCAGACGGGATAATAATGAAGGAAAGATGGAGATGGTTTGGACATGTCCTTCTCACCGCCCTGGGAAGGATAATCTGTAAGTGTCAGCTGAATTTCTGGCGAAATTCTCATGGTTTAGTTCTACGGTCAGCTCAGCGGAATGCAGTTAAGGATAACCTCACACTTAGCCTGCTTATTGTGTGTGGGTTCGAATCCTTGCATGTAAGGTAGGGTTTTCGTCATTTGTTCTTCATCTGGATTCAAGGCTTTGCATTGACAAGAGTATCGGAGAAGCGAGAGGAAATCGGGAGGTTATAATATATATATATATATATATATATATATATATATATATATATATATATATATATATATATATATATATATATATATATATATATATATATATACCCACTCGCATGCAGGTCTAGGCTTCCAGAATCATCGAACCAGACGGGCTGTTTTGTGAACGCTTGCTGACGTCCTTTCCCCGGCGTGAAGGTATGCATGCATTTATGCATTACCTAATGCAAAGCAACTCGGGAGACGCATTCGCAGGACAAATACAAATCTGATTTCAACGGTTGGACGAATTCCATTGCGTCGAGGCTCGTTTGCATTCCAGTATTGTAAGGTGTGGATTCTTGTCAGGCATTTGTGTGTGTGTGTGTGTGTGAATGTAATTGGTAAAGTCGCTGTTGCATATATAGTGTATATACATTTATATCTATATGTAAATCTGTAATTATGATATTAGCATATGCTATTGCATAGGGTTTAATATATATATATATATATATATATATATATATATATATATATATATATATATATATATATATATATATATATATTATATATATATATATATATATATATATATATATATATATATATATATATATATGTATATATATATATATATATATATAGATATATGTACTTTTAGGTATAGTTTTTCTCTTAAACTATTGTCGTTAAAATAGGAAGAATTTTACTAAAACCTAAGAAAACCTTAGTAAATGTTCTCCTTGGTGTAAACGTGGCAATAAATTGCAATCAGAGAAACTTAACGTTATGGGAGAAATTCAGACGCAAATTATCAGAGACACTTGGAACTTGTGGTGTCTTGGAGTGGCCTAGGTTTGTTCCTGTAAGTGTACAAAACCTATTTTTCCAAAGCGTAATATCTCAGAATAAATTCATATCATTTACTCTTTAGAAATTCATTCACTTTCGACATTGGGGATGAACTGTTCACTGTCCTTGTGACTCGAGGACTACAGAAAGAAGAAGAAGAAGAAGAAGAAGAAGAAGAAGAAGAAGAAGAAGAAGAAGAAGAAGAAGAAGAAGAAGGGGAGGAAAAGAGAATTTAGATCGATTGTATCAAGCCTAAGGTATAGGCTGATTCTTCGCCTCACTTAGCACGAGCGCTTCGAAGCATTTCAACAATGCCCTGAGGAGACGGAGAAACAAACACACACACACACACACACACAATTTCACTTTACCTGAGTCTGAAGCGCCTTGAAATGTCTCGAAATGTGTGACTGAGTGGTTCGAACATCTCTCGAGACCATTCTGAGCTTTGAATGGAAGGATTCAGTTGATTACGGGAATGTGAGCTGATAGAATTTAATCGTCTTCGTCTATATAATAATATATATATATATATATATATATATATATATATATATATATATATATATATATATAAATATAAAAATAAATATTAAATCCACCTTCAAGACCCCATTTCAAAAGACCGTCCATATATGCTTTTCACTATTAAATTCAAATATCGTAAATAGACAGCTATCCCTCGTAACCATATTCATATAAATATATATATATATATATATATATATATATATATATATATATATATATATATATATATATATATATCAGGTGCAAATCACGCTACATATAATGTCTAGATTCTGTAATATCCATTATTTCTTGCCAAGAATCCCAGAAATTACTTCTTGCTCTCCTCTCTTCACGTCCTGAGTATTCTCTCTCTCTCTCTCTCTCTCTCTCTCTCTCTCTCTACAATATTTCAAACAGACGTGTATACAAATGCAGACGCATTTGCACGTTAACCGCGGACATGCATAAACATACGAGCGGCCGTACGAACAAGCACCCCGCGACATCAAGGTTTCGGGCAAGACAAGGCTTATAAACGACCTGCATAAATGTTTTGGTTTTCATCTCGCTGTTACGTCATCGTGTTTGCACCTGAAGGATAATCTGTTTGCGAAAGGGAGGAGGGAGGGAGGGAAGGAGGGAGGATGGCAGGGGTGGGAGGGGAGGGGTTGCTCCTTCATTGCAGCAGCGACAAGTTGCAACGAAGCCCTGGGTCACCGCGGAGAGTTGCTGTCTCGATGTTGAAAAGGAAGAAATTGACATTGCGAATTAATGTGCAAGAGAGAGAGAGAGAGAGAGAGAGAGAGAGAGAGAATGTTAACATTAGCATTAACGTTAACGTTGGTGCCTTCGAGAGCGAGAACTCACACGCACACACACAGGCGCACACACACACACACACACACACATATATATATATATATATATATATATATATATATATATATATACATATATATAATGTAATTCTAATATATCTATCAGATTCTTCGCGCTTTTTGGATATGCTAACTATATATCCAAAAAAAGCAAGAATATAAGAGGGCATTGTATATTAGAATATATATATGACAGTAGATTCTACACATATATGTAGAATCTACTGGTCACTTTTTACTATACATATGTAATTCTGATAGCCACAATGCCCTCTTAACTATAATTCTTCGCGCTTTTTTGGATATGCTTGTAACTACAAAGCCGTAAGATCCAAACGCAAGAAATTGGGGAGACTTTGATGCCCGGTCGCCAGAGTCTTCAATTTCTTGCGTTTGGATCTTACGGCTTTGTAGTTACAAGCATAATCAAAAAAGCGCGAAGAATTCGAGAAGTTAATAGGGCATTGTGGCTATTAGAATTACGTATACATATATATTTACAGATATATACAGTATATATATATATATATATAAATATATATATATATATATATATATATATATAAATATATATATATATATATATATATATATATATATATATATATATATATATATATATATATATATATATATATATATATATATATATATATATATAAACTGTATAGAGACAATGTATTTACTCATGAGTGCATTTCTGTCTGGAAGGAGAGAGAGAGAGAGAGAGAGAGAGAGAGAGAGAGAGAGAGAGAGAGAGAGAGAGAGAGAGAGAGAGAGACGACGACGAAGGTCAATGGTGGTGTGGTATCCATGTAAAATTCCCGATATAGATCACCCGTATTGACATACTTTTGGCGTGACATCTTTTCCGAGCGTATTTCTTTTTTTTTTTTTTTCTGGTCAGTCATCTCCTAATGCTGTTTTGCTGTCGCTCAGAGGGCGTTCTTTCTGACAGGGGACGTTTTTCTCATTCCCTGAAAGGAGAGAGAGAGAGAGAGAGAGAGAGAGAGAGAGAGAGAGAGAGAGAGAGAGAGAGAGAGCCAGACAGCCTTTATTTTTACGACCTCGTAGGGACATGATTTACGACTTTGCTCTCTCTCTCTCTCTCTCTCTCTCTCTCATTATAGGCCAGTCTACCTATCTATCTTTCTAGCCATCTATCTATCAAATGGAATACCTGTTAAATTCTCAGTCAGGAGATAGAAAAATTAAATTGTCATTGTGCGTATTGCAGCGTATATAGAGTGTATTTCTGTCTGTCTGTTATATATATATATATATATATATATATATATATATATATATATATATATATATATATATATATATATATATATTCATATATATATAATATATATATATATATATATATATATATATATATATAAATAAAATGTATATATATGTATCATATATAAATATAAATAAGAATGTATATATGTATATATATAAATATATATATATATATAAATATATATATATATATAAATATAATATATATATATATATATATATATATATATATATATATATATATATATATATATATATATATATATATATATATATAACTACTGAGAGAAGGGAAAGAAAGCCCCTCAATAACATTTTCTCTTTTCTCGGCCAGCCACGAACCTGGAGAGAAAAAACATTTCCCTTTCTCCTCCATCATATTCCGTAGAAGTTTCTTTCTTCAAATCATTAGCGAGAAACTTTCCTAATTCCTCGGCCGAAAGTCTCACTCCTAATGGTCTGAAAAGCTTTGAGCGATTGGATAAAGATAAGCTCGCTACTGCACGAAATTGTGTGTGTGTGTGTGTGTGTGTGTGTGTTTGGGTATGCTCACATGTGCATTTACGTACATGAGTTCAGACGGAGTTCAGACGTAGTGGTATTTAAATTCATGTAGAATTAAAATCATGAGTGTGTATGTGGGAGTATAGTATATATATATATATATATATATATATATATATATATATATATATATATATATATATATATATATATATATATATATATATATATATATATACATATATATATATATATATATTATATTATATATATATACATACATACATATACATACATACATACATACATATTCATACATACATACATACATACATACATACATCAGAAAATGAAATCTTCAGAATGAATTGATTGTTAGTACACAATTTTGTTCTTTTTCGAATAAGCTTTCGTTCTTTTCTCTTATTTATGACGATAGGAATGGTTTAAATTTGTTTCGTTCGGTCCACAAGTATCATCAGTAACTGCTGACTAAAGAGCTCACAAAAGATCTGGGCATGATCCCGCCGAAAGTGAAAAAGAAAGTAGTTTTTTCTTTTCTTTTTAGGGTCAAACTTCTGTTTTATTGCCTAATGGTAGCAGTGGCGATAGAGTAGCTAATTTTTTAAAATTAAGAATCTTAGCATTGGGAACGCTTGATGCGTTAGACAGTAAGAATCGTAGCGGCAAGAACAACAGTCTGGAGTGTTTAAGATTCTTAGGAGTGGAAATCTCGTGGTGTGTTTTAGACTTGGCTATCGCAGTAGTCATAGTATGGAATAGTTTACATCAAGAATCTTAGTAATGGACATGAATCGTAGCAGTTAAAATAGCCTGGAGCACTTTGCATCGAGAAACTTAACAGTGGGAATTACTTGGTGTGTTCAACAATAAAAACATAGCCTCGGTAAAGGTTTGGTGTGTGTTACAGTTTCCGGAGTGGAAATCATTCTGAGTGGTTTATTTAACACTGGGAATTGTCGGAGTGTTCTACTGCAAGAATTAAAACAACGGAAAGAGATTTGACCGTCCTCTAATCCATGTGATAGCGGTGTTCGATTAAGCTTTCAAAGGAAGATCTATCGTCCCTAGTTTGATGAACTGGCTTAAGCCATTTTTCCCCCCTTCTGAGAAAATAGGCTTCAAGGATTTTGATATTATTCAGAGCTTCCAATTAGCTCAACTTTTGAGGAAATTTGGTTAAAAAATGTGACAACGCAGACAGCTAAATTTTTTATATGTTATAAAGTATAAAAAAAAACAGACACTTTGGCTGGAAAACTCAAAAACTTCCGAGAAAAAAAAATGAGATACGCCAGTTCGTCAAAACAGCGACGATTTTTCCTTGTAACTTGTAGAAATGATGTAATATAAAACCAATGCTAGCTTTCGGTTTATCGTGTATCCTTCCCGGGAGCAAATTCCTGAGATGTATGCTAGTATTGCACCAGCCCCGGTTGTTTTGTCATGCCCCTAGATTAGGTTAGGGTTAGGTTAGCTTAGGTTGGGCTAGGTTATGTAGATTAGGTTAGGTTAGGTTATGTTAGTACTATTGGAGTAATTTGGGTATGGGAAACATAATGAGATTGTTTTCAAGAAAATTCTGTGGTTAGTTTATAAGATATGGCGTCCCTTTTTTTTTTCAGGGAAAGGTCTCGGTACTCGGTTACATCTCGGGAAAATGCTTCCCAGGAGATAAGGCACTCACGTGGGTGCGTTTGTTAGTTTGGGAGCAGTTTTAGTGGGAAAGTAACCGATGATTTTTATGTGCCTTTTCTGGGTTCATACCAGCCATTACATAACGGATGTAAAAGTTTCCATATTGGAAATACCAAAAAGAACAACACTAAGTGGTGTTTTATACAGCTGAAAGACTGCAATATCTTTTTACATTCATCATCCGACTGATAAGTCAGTATTGAATTCCTTGAGCAACAAAGCTGCTGATATGTCATAACTGTTCCATAAAATTCTGCAGTACCCACTTGGGATTGATGTTAATCTCAGGCGCACATGCGTTTTCCCTACTCCCGTAATCCATAACTTCTCTTGCCCCTCCTCCTTTCCAAATGTCTTCATTATACCCTCCTTTCACCAGCCAGCATTCTCCCATTTTCACTCTATGCTCAGACCAGCTCCAAACCCTGGTCTGAATGACACACGTCTCTATATCACCTATGCTCTCCTATTCTCTCTACAGGACCAAAACAATAAAATACATGCTGGTCCATGCTTTCATCTTTGGTATATTAAGTGATTTCAGTTCTCCACCATGAAACCCGAGATCAAGCCCACAGGGTCCGTTTCCCCCCAAAAAATCCATTGAATCCCTGTTGACCTAAGCATTGAGTTGTTCACCTGGTGGTCAGCCGACTGTAGTGGGTTTCACCAGCTAGGGTGGAGAAGGGCATAGGGCTAGCTGCTTCACCCAAAAAGGCCTGCTGACAAACAGAAAGTTAACACCTTATGAAACCACCAGCTTTAAGGGAAATGTGTGTATATATATATATATATATATATATATATATATATATATATATATATATATATATATATATATTTTACGTATAATTATTATATATTATATATTATATGTATATATATGTGTTGTGTTTGTGTGTGTGTGTGTGTGTGTGTGTGTGTAGCTTTTAGCATTATTTTGCTGTGGCCATGACTTAAGGTCGAATTTTCATTAAAGCTTTGTTTGGTCACTTCAGCAGAACTGGCAGGCAAACTCCCCGATAGGCAAATTCTAATTAGAGCCTCTGTTTGGTCAGACCAAAATGGCGGCGCCCCAGCCACTATGGGAAAACTGGAACGAGAGAGAGAGAGAGAGAGAGAGAGAGAGAGAGAGAGAGAGAGAGAGAGAGAGAGAGAGAGAGGAGCACCTCTCTCATACCCTAAAATTCCTCTCACTTTTATCTTTACTGTTATGATGTTATTTATCTATTGTTTTCTTTATTCATTTTTTTGGGGGGTTCTTTGTGGTTTTTATCCAAATTCGATCTGTTTGAATGTTTGTACAGTTAAATAATAATAATAATAATAATAATAATAATAATAATAATAATAATAATAATAATAATAATAATAATAATGATATTAAGAAGGCTTAGGAAATATCGCATTATATGCCATTCGCGAGAAAGACAAATGAATGAAATTTCAATCTGAGTGTTGATTTTGAGTTGCCAAAGATATTACAGAAAAAAATAGTAGTGGTTAAAGAATTACGTAGGATAGGAAACAAGGATGACCACGTAACTAGTTCTACTATTAATCTTTCTACTATTACTCTCTCTACTATTACTACCTGTTACAGCTGTGCCTAATACTGCTGCTTTTGATAAATATGAATGAATGGACTTGAGTGTCTGAATGAATTCTTCATAGGCGGTTTGTATAGTTCTGTAGTTCAGTTTCTATAGTTTCCTTGACCTGTTAAACTTTGGCTTCAGTGACCTTTGTCCTTTAAGTGAATGACCTTTGACCTTAAAGTAAACAAACTGCTGATTTTGCCATTCCAAGTATTAATGCTGCTGCTGTTATGACCACTACTATTTCTTCTTCTACCACTAGGATGGTCAGTCGATGCAAAGGTTATGAGAGGAAAGTTGGGAGAAGGCAGAAGAGAGAGAGAGAGAGAGAGAGAGAGAGAGAGAGAGTCTTAAATTTGTACAGCGAAGGAAACCGGCTCAAGGAGAGAACATTGGGAATTTAATACAAAGAAATAAGATAAAATGGCAGATAGAGAGAGAGAGAGAGAGAGAGAGAGAGAGAGAGAGAGAGAGAGAGAGAGAGAGAGAGAGAGAGTATAACACTCAACAGTAGAGAGAGAGAGAGAGAGAGAGAGAGAGAGAGAGAGAGAGAGAGAGAGAGAACAAACTCAACAGTGGTAAGAGTAGAGAGAGAGAGAGAGAGAGAGAGAACACAACAGCCTCAGCTTAGTGGCAGCAGTAGAGAGAGAGAGAGAGAGAGAGAGAGAGAGAGAGAGAGAGAGAGAGAGCGCCATAAAGAAGGCAGCATGGTATGCCTAACGAGCACCGAACTGGGCAGGAGGAATTCCCCCAATTAGAGTCGACTTCCCTCTCGTAATTGGCTGTGTAATTGGTTCTTTAATATCTGTTGTGCATCAAAAAAGAACGACTAAAGATTACGGGCAGAGGAGGGAGGGTTGTGGGGGTGGGGGTAAGGAGGAGAGAAAGGGCAGGGTGAGGGTAGATAGATAGATGTCTAGGTTTTATTACTGATTTTTTTTTATTTCCTTTTTCCTCATCTGCCGAATATGCGATTTAGGAATTCAGGACGACTCGTTCGATCGTCCGTGTGCGACGATGACTTCGACTTGGTTGTCTCCGGTTCTAGTAATTGGTCCAGAGGGGTAATGGATGAGGAAAGTTAGAGAGAGAGAGAGAGAGAGAGAGAGAGAGAGAGAGAGAGAGAGAGAGAGAGAGAGAGAGAGAGAATATGCTGAGAGCTTGATGTAAAGAGATGAGTGAGGAATTTAATAATACTTTATATGTATACATACAATATATAACACATATATATATAATTATATATATATAATGTATGTATATATAGAGAGAGAGAGAAAGTATGTATATATATATACAGATGCAATACAATATATGTGTATATAATAGAATAATGGGAGGCGAAGTGTTAATAAACTGGTTAAATACAATAATGGGAGAGAGACATATTGGTAAACTGATGTACAGAGAGAGAGAGAGAGAGAGAGAGAGAGAGAGGTGGGGGGCGAAGGTGAGAGAGTATGAGTGTTTGTATCTGGAAAAAGGTCAATCTGCCGTAAGCCTTTTGCTATCAGGGAGGCCACTGTATACTCATCAAACAACCTTCTTTGGCCAAACAAACAGGAGAGAGAGAGAGAGAGAGAGAGAGAGAGAGAGAGAGAGAGAGAGAGAGAGAGAGAAGGTGTCACACCATATCTCTTTTACTGTGATTCCTACGCTGATGTAGTATTTTTTGTGAGGTTATAAGTACACATACGCGCAAGCGTATATTTTGTTTACACACGCAGACACACACGAGTTCGCTATACCGCTGGTCGTTCGGTCTGCGTAATTGAGGAACGTTGAGTCTGGTCAGTACTTGGACTGGTATGCCCTGTGTATATACTTTGGACAAGGTGTGGGACTCGTAACCCCACCCCCATGGCTACTTCTGAAAAAAAGGAAAGGCTGTATGTGTGTGTGTATATATATATATACGAGTATATATTACATATATATATATATATATGTGTGTGTGTGTGTGTATGTCGTATTTGAAAGAGAAAGAACACGACACTGATTACTAAATAAGTTTGACTGAATATAAAATAATATATCTTTTCTGACACATTTATACATGGGTACTTTATCTTTATCCTACAAACCAGACCAATATAATACAAATAATAATTGTGAAGAATAATTTTGAATTATTGTTATTATAGTGCTATGGATATGTATCACTGAATTAGTAAAGTTATAGTTTTTTTCTTCATCTTCTTGCTGTTATTAATATTATAATTGGAGGTTATAAATTATGGGATGAATAAACGCAGCCATTAATGTAATTCTTATTCTGTACATCTGCATATGAGTCATACCCCAGATTATTAATTTTTTTACTATTATCACCAGTATTATTTGTGCTGCTATTACCCTCATAATGCAAATCAGAAGACTGGCCTGCATCATGAGGGCATTAGTGTGTAATGCAAAGTATTGACCTAGGCGGCCTCATTAACTGTCATTAACGCAATCATGCCAGAAAAAAAATATTACAAAGAAAAACTGGAAAATATAGAAATTTTCTCTGGTGGGTAAATCATTATTACGTGTTTCTTTTCAGTCCGGAAATGTTAAGAATAGAGTTGAAACAACTCGAAAAGCTATTAAAAACTTTTTATTATTTTCCCTCAGCGTTTTCAGTCTTGTTGTGCGTTAATATACTTTTAGAAAATATTTGATCTTGCAAGCACTTATGCATCCAAGTTGTTTCTCTCATTTTTCATTCCGTTCTGAGAGGAAAGTAAACGCTACACATTCCACATGCAGTGACGATAGATAGAAAAAGGGTGAAAATAAGTGATATATATTCACCTCAAATATTTTTGCTCTTATTCTTTCTATTGTTGTTCTTTATTCAAGATTTTTTTTTCTGTTACGCATTGAGATATTTTTCTACTTCCGATAATTTCATAGTGAAAGGAATTTTATGCATAATTTTCATCCCAAAAATGTATTTCAAAATGTTTTCGATTCGGAAAAGAAAATATGAAATACTTGAATTTAGTATTTTATTCTTTCTGTATTTTTCAGCTTCCTTCTTGTCTCATTCTCTAATATCTCCCTGTTATTCCAGTTGTGTTCGCCGAATTTTCCTTTTCGTATGTAAAATCAAGATATTTAGAATAAACAAAATATTTAGAATAAATAAGTAAATAAATAAATACGGGTCATAAATAAATAGCAGATGCCACTTTTTTTTAATATTTGTATTTTTTCCTTGTCTTACCATTGCGTGGGAGTCTTGAAATCCTACTCCCCCCCCTCCCCCCCCCAGTTTACTCTATGCCTCCCCCCCCTTCCTCTTTCATTCAAGCCATATATCTCATTATTGTTTCAGTTAGTTCTTCTTTCCTTACTTTCCAGTGCGTGGGAGGTTTTCCTCTTGGCAGTCCTTCTCCTCACTTCCCATCCCTCCCTCTCTTCCTCCTCCCCCTCTTCCTCCCCTCCCCCTCTAACGAGCACTCTTCGCCACAGCTGCACTTATACACTTTTCTTCTCTGATTTATAAACTATTTCGGGGATATACGGCCGTTCTCTCTCTCTCTCTCTCTCTCTCTCTCTCTCTCTCTCTCTCTCTCTGTTTAGGGGCGGGGGTGGGGGATTTCGTTTATAACGCTCGGCAACCTCACCCCCACAGCCAAATCCTTCCATATACAAAGTTTTCCGAGTCAGTGCTGCCGGTTTGAAGAGACTATTTTTGGGAGGATTATTTTTAATAGTGAAAACGTTTCTTTTTTTGTATGATTCGTCTTGATTTAGCACTCTCTCTCTCTCTCTCTCTCTCTCTCTCTCTCTCTCTCTCTCTCTCTCTCTCTCTCTCTCTCTCTCTCTTTTCATTGGCGGTTTTTTTTGTTTTCAATCTGTTGCTCAGTTAAAGAGATAAATCTTTGGATATATAAATCTGTTACTGGTGGAAAAAATTGCTAATGATCTTTTGAAGTAAAAAGAAGTGAAAAATGTCTTTTATATTTTGTGTTTTTTAAATATCTTTTGGTCTGTTAAGAGATAGATCTATTTATAACTGGAATTCTTTTGAAGTGGAAAACGCCTCCTAGTTTACGGATGGCCTTTGAAGGTGAAAACCCCTCTATCTTTATCTTCTTAAAACGAAACTATTAGGAAACGCTCTTTCGGAGAACATCATATTGAGTTCAATTCGATTTTTTTTGTGAGGAGGCCGACGGGAGTGGAAACCTAGGACTGGTGGAAATGTGAGAGAGGCGAAGGAAATAACAGGAGCAATTCTACATATGGAATCGAGAAGCCCATCCCTGAACGTGATAGAAATCTGGAAAAATAGAAGCAGGAGGCAAAGTCCAGACCTGAGCGACCATTTCTCTCATAATTGTAACCGTAAAGGAAGCAATAAGCCCATTTCTTTCAATACTGGAAACGCGATAAATTGGGGAAAACCAAATGCTGGAGGCAAATTCCATATCTCATCGACCATTGGTAAATACCATTGTAATCGCAACATTAATAACCACAATGCCCTCTTAATTTTGGTTATTACAAATACGTCCGTATCTGGTGAAGAAAGTGACCGGTACATTTTGTAAATACGTCATGGTAAGTGATTGGTGAAAACTTCCATTTTCCAGACCTGCAGTCTTTTCCTCTTCCAGGAGCCTTCTTCAGGGATAATCTCTGCTCCTTTAATGGTTCCCCATCATTTTCTCAGTTCCTTGAAGTCTGAACCGGATAAAAGAGTTAGATTTCCTGTTCCATCGGCCTCTGCAGTTAAAATGGCCTGCCACATCCATCCTCTGGAGGGAGATACAAGTAATCATTCTGACGAAGAGGTTAAGTCACATTATTTTGAATCTGAATGTAGTTTATTTTTCTTAGAAGCAGCTTCTCAGTTTCCAGTTGGTCTTTGTACTGGAAGGTGCATATTATTCGCAAGCGAATATCAGATTCACATATGTTAAGTTACGCTAATCTGATATGATAGGCATTGATCGTTAATCAGTTTATTTATTTATATTTCTGTGTGTAACCGCCACAGGCACCTCACGGACTAGACCAACTTCG
>NC_089789.1:37733605-37756105 GCF_040412425.1 Macrobrachium rosenbergii
TTTGTACAGTACACACATATATATTTATATGTATATATAAATATTCACATGTATATATATATGTATATATATATATATATATATATATATATATATATATATATATATATATATATATATATATATATATATATTTCTTTTGATCGACTCTTCAGTTTTGGTATTTCTACTCAATTCGTTTCAGCTACCTATGTGGGATTCTTCCTTATACCAGTCTTATAAAAGTTAACAGCAGCATTTTTCCGAATAATTTAAATCTTTTCTTCTGATTTTATATCTTCACTCATTTGATAATGCAGGTGAAAACTAAGTAAGAGTATTGGCATTCATGAACTTATTTCCGGTTTTAGGTAAATTTTGCCAGAGTAAAAATCTGTTTTCCAACAACCTTACAGTAGATGCTCAATAAGCAAATGTATTGTACTATGATCTGGTATATTTATCTCTGTGACCTGAATTGTTGGTCGAACCATATTTGATTGACGTTTTAGGGCTCCGTTCATGCCAGAATAGCTAAAGGTTTAGCGGTAGCGTGGCCAAAGGATAACACACTGATTGTAAGTGTGTTATTGTCTTATCTAACTTCAGAAGACCTTCTCTGCAATTAGTTCGTGTTTCATGGATGTAACTGCTGTAGCTGAATTTTCACGTGCATTATGCGACGATTACAGAAGCCGTTTTAGAAGACTGAAGAGCGAAAATAATTACATTCAGTGATTCCAGTTAGATTCTGTAAGGACTGTATTAAGGGGACTTGATTTAGATTTCATGGATTATATATATATATATATATATATATATATATATATATATATATATATATATATATAATATATTATATATATATATATTATATATATACTGTATATATACATATATATTATGTATATATGTACATATATTAGTTTGCATCAAGTATCATGTCTTCTTCAATTTGAACACATCAGGTTTTAAGCTGATGTCAGTTGTCCTAGTTACTCAATGCGTAATTACCGGGAATAATCTGAAGAGACTCTCTTGCTTCAGTTCCACCATCAAAGAGCTGTCGGCTGCATATATATACATAAATATATTGGTAAACAGTTATTGATAGTTACTTAAGAGAGAGAGAGAGAGAGAGAGAGAGAGAGGGGGGGGGGCTGCGTTGACCATGTGTCTGATGAGGAAATGAAAATGACCCTTTGCAATACGATTTAAAATTGTTATTAATATGCAAGCTGAATAATAGGAGTGTTGAAATTGATATTTTCTATCGAGAAACTCTTGAGAAACAGAATTATGTAAATTTCCTCTATACGGATTGATTGATGGACAGCCCACAAACCTTGATGGATATATATATATATGTATATATATATATATATATATATATATATATACTGTATATATATATATATATATATATATTTTTATATATATATATATATATATATATATATATATATATATATATATATATATATATATATATATATATATATATATATATATATATATATATATATATATAGAAAACACCCTGCGTAATTAGGGTATCTTGTAAAAGTTGATATCACTGTGTAGAAAAGGCTATACTGCATTTTACTTTAGGGTCTTTTGCAAATGTATACATAACCTACGCACCTCATTTGTAAATTTGCTGACAGTACCTAAACACTTAAGTCCTGTATGAATATAATTATACTGATTGGTTAAAGGAATAATGATAAAAATAAAGTCTTGCCGAATTCGCTAGTGACATAAACGTCATAACCCTAACTACGTCCATACCACTAACCACGTCAGCAGCAGCAATTTAACAAACAAAGACTACAGAATGTTAATGAATTGAGGAAATATAAATTCATTCTCTCTCTCTCTCTCTCTCTCTCTCTCTCTCTCTCTCTCTCTCTCTCTCTCTCTCTCTCATACAGTGAATGGCTACAAATCACGTAATTCATGGGGATTCACCGCAGTACTCATAGGTTGACAAAAGCCATATTCTGAATCTTGGGAACTATCTTGGATTTAAAAACGTATATTTCCGAGAGGCATGTTTTCAAATTCGTTTATGTATGTTTGCTCATAGGTTGAGGACAACTGTGCACACACATACACAAATATATATGTGTATGTTTATATATATATATATATATATATTTATATATATATATATATATATATATATATATATATATATATATATATATATATATATATATATATATATATATATATATATATATATATATATATACTCTTTATATATATATATATATATATATACTATATATATAATATTATATTTTATGCAGTACAAAAGACACGATGCGTGGAAAACATAGAATGGTGTTAGTGAAGAAAATGCACACGGTTATTTATGTTACGACTGTTGACTTTACCAAAAAAAATAAATAAATAAATAAATAAAAATAAAAAGGAAAAAAGATTCTCCTGTGTCCTTTTCTAGCGCATTTCGTCATCTGGGCCAGGACATGCGCAGTAGAATGAGTCCCAAGTCGTCATTTCTAAAATGGGATACAAAAAAGAGTAAGGAAACGAAGTGAATTAGGATTAAAAGATAACGTTATAGGAAACAGACCAAAATAGTAAAAAATGGGTGATTAAAGTAGGTTATAGAATAAAGAGTTAAATAGAAGAAAATATGATTGGATAATCAAGGATTTAGAAACGGAAGAATTTAGATAAAAATGTATGATTATCAAGTACTGCGCTTAACCTTGTCGAACATGAATGATGTTTATGTCTTGAGAATGTACAGTAGATGATGTGTAATATTGATGATGTTTCGGGAATAAGTAAGGTGGTGATGTTTATTTAACTTTGGCCTGAAGTTATCGAATGTACTCAATGGTAATAATCTTGTAGAATTAATGTGTATGTTGAATAAATGATTACGTGGCACGGAAGATATTAACAAAATATGATAATGATGATGATGATGCTAAAGAGATGACGTTGATGATGACTCCCAACAAATTTAACGCGGCTGATGATGCCTGGTAATATTTCTTATATGTGGATTTGAAAAGACTCGAATAGTTCAGACGCCTCTATTTTCGTCCTTCTGTTCATCTGCCTCTCCTTTCATTCATTCATTCATTCATTTTACTCTCATTCACTGCCCTGACCTTGAAAACCGCGTCCCACGAGGCTGGTGTAAACTGCACGTAGCTCGTTTGTGTGTGTGCGCACATATGCGCGTTTCTGTGTGTGTGTGTGTGTGTGTGTGTGTGTGTGTGTGTGTGTGTGTCTGGCCTTGTTACAACCACCTTCCCTTCAGACTTGTCACTTCACTTCTCAGTCTCTTTGAGATGCTGTTTTTATTTATTTATTTATGTAGTTATTTACATATTTAGTTATTTTTATTTTTACTTTGCGCATTTAGTGTTTTCATTTTTATTTTTTCTTTGCGCATTTAGTATTTTCCTATTGTTATGCACTTTGTTTTTTTTTTGTATTTTCCTTCTCTATAGTTTTTTTGTACGATTTTGCCCTGAAGTTTACTTTCGTTTTCGCCTTTTATTTTCCCTTTGCTTCCTTTTCTTCGTTCAATCAGCTAATTTTTACAAAATTTAAATGTAACTTTTCTGTGTACTTTACTTCCTGGTATTTTTTTTTTTATTTATTGATTGCTCTTTATCTTTCCTTTATTTCTGTGAATTCGAACTCCCGTTCGTCTTTTCTTCTTTGTCTTTCGGAAAACTTTTATTTTCGATTTTTTTTTCCTTCAACGAATTTATTTTTTCACCCTGGTGACATTTTGACATGAAATTTAACACCACAAGTTTGCGTCCTCCCGGAGAGAGAGAGAGAGAGAGAGAGAGAGAGAGAGAGAGAGAGAGATGATTGACTGCAATGTCGGACTTGTAAATGTCATCATAACAAAGAAAGTCACGAATATTCTCGAATAAACGTCAGTGCAAGCAAAGTTAAAGTATCCAGTTCAAGGCTCATAAGACATGCTAAATGAAGAATAACGACTCATTGCATAAGTAATGTATTTGGTGGAGTCACGCACGCACGCACACACACAATACATACATACATATATACATATACATATACATATATATATTTGTGTATATTTATAATATATATATATATTTATAATAATATATATTTATATATCTAATATATATATATATATATATATATATATATATATATATATATATATATATATATATATATAATCCATGCATGTCGTTTATCTGTGTATTATTTCGTGGCGCATGTCTGAGTGCATTTAAACACACACACACACACACACACGATCACACAATGACGCAGTGACGAGCCCATAGAAAACCGCAAAACGTATTTATATCATCTTTCAAGAGCAGAGAGAATTGCTGATCGTCTCAGTCAAGAGGCGAGACAGAAAAGGCGGGGGATGAACGACTCCGCTAATGATCCCTGGCATCAATCACAGCCCTAAGTGGTCATTAAGGGCAATAACACCCTGGAAAAGCAGGAGTGGTTTGACGCCTATGGCCTAGGGCACTTCTTGAGAGAGAGAGAGAGAGAGAGAGAGAGAGAGAGAGAGAGAGAGAGAGAGAGAGAGAGAGGGAGAGAGTATGACACTTCTTGTGGGAGGGGAGGGGAGGAGGAGAGAGAGAGAGAGAGAGAGAGAGAGAGAGAGAGAGAGAGAGAGAGAGAGAGGGAGAGAGAGAGGCGTATGACACTTCTTGTGGAGAGGAGGAGAGAGAGAGGGGCCTATGTCACTTCTTGGAGAGAGAGAGAGGAGAGAGAGAGAGAGAGAGAGAGAGAGAGAGAGGCCTATGTCACTTGTGGAGAGAGAGAGAGAGAGAGAGAGAGAGAGAGCATCCTTCTCATGTGTAGTATGCTTAATTTGTGTATTTCATCTTCAGCTAAATTGACAAAATTTGGTTGTTCTTTGTTCTGAATTATTTTTTGGGACGTTCTAGTTTAGTTCCATAAATTATCAAGAAAACATTACGGTTTTTTTTATTTGTGTAAACAGCGATAGCCTCATGGGTAAACAATTTTAATTCAAAGGGACAACTGTAAACAGTGTGATAAACCTTGTTATATCAGATTTGTTAATATTTTATTCTCATGGTCTAGGGTGAAAGCAGTATGACAATTCACACAAGTATGCTATTTTGCATCTTTTAGCATTTGCTTTGGAGATTGCACACTCGAAATCAGATTTTATGCCTGCATTGCATACTTGTTGCAACGCTTGTGCGTCAGATACTGAAAGATACCAGAAAACGTACTTTTGTGATGCACCGTGATATATTTTTTCCGTTCGACAGATGAGCATTAACAATGATATGAATTCTCAATACGCAAAACATTTATAACTAAATGAAACGGCTGTATGACAGGTTTATGAATGATCATACTACAGATAGAATAGAAATTATATACCAAGAATACATGTCCAGTGGTGAAAATGCAAAACGTAAAGACAAACTGACAGGTAAAGAAAATGATGCAGAGTAAATATGTAAAGGATTTTATCCGTACTCACCATCCCTGGGTCAGGTGCCGGGGGCTGCCAAGGAGTGAAGGATGTTTGAGGTCTGGAATCTGCCGGCAGCAGGGGACCCACGAACCCCTGTTGTGAGAAATGCATGGAGCCTCTCATGCTGCGAGGAGACATCTCCACCGAGGGCTCCATGAGGCCCTGCGACCTCCGCATGGAGTGTGAACCGGACCGGAAGGCCGACTGGGAGCTCCTTCCCGGCTGAGGAGTTTGCTGGAATGAATTCTCTTCGGCGCGCAGCGCTAGGGCCACCGGGTGCTGTTCCTGTCGCTCCCGGCTTATCATTTGCTGGAGTTTGTCGTAGCTTCCCTTCGTCGATGTGACGGCCATTTTTCGAAGGGCATCGTAGGAACCTCGTCGGTCTCCAGGTCCTATCAACGTTCTCAGCTTTTCGAAAGCTCCTTTGGTGGGAATCGAAGAACTGGATTTTGGCTGAGGGTACTTCCAGATGCGACCGTAGACGGGGCCTTTGGGCCCTGCGCTGGGATCTGGGGCGAATGCCATGAGTCTCCCGTAGGAGTAGGGCCTGGACCTGGGGAGCTGATTGGTGGAGGTGGCTCTCCGCGCCTCTCTCTTGCTCAAGCGCCACATGGCTCTCAGCTCCTCGCACGAAGGTTCTCCGCGCAGCCTGTATCCAGGCACATACTGGTTGAACTCGAGATCCCTTTTGGAGAGGCTGATGTCCACGCCTTCTTCCGGCAGGACGTCGAGGGTGTCGATGGGAGGAGGCTGGGCGCAGGTGAGTCCTGCAAGCCCCAAAATGCAAGACGCCAGCAGCAACCCCAGCATTCTCGGGCCACGCTCACTGCTTGCCCGCCATGAACACACCTGCAAGAGAGAAGGGAAAGGATGTTTAGTGAAATGACCCGTGAAATGAAGGACGATTCGAAAGTGATTTCCCTACTGTCATGCCAGGCGATATGCTCTTTTAAAATATCGTCATGCGAAATGAGTTTCTTAATAAGATGAATGCTCCATGGCAGTCATTCAACGAAGTCAGTAAAATGAATGATTCATGTTTCATCTCTTCAAATGCTTAAGTTTTCGACTGCTGTGAAATAGAATATATTTCAAAACACAATAATGAAAATAACAATTTAATCAGGTAAGATGCAACCCATCCTCCTCTCTCTCTCTCTCTCTCTCTCTCTCTCTCTCTCTCTCTCTCTCTCTCTAAATTTAAAACCAGCAACCCCTAAGAATCTGTCAGACGGCAAAAGGGATAAAGACAGCAGAAGGTTACCTCCACAGAAAGGCGAACAAGCGGAAGCGGTCGATTACCGCATATATCCGGAATGCAAATGACAAATAAGCGAAGTAACTGAGAAAGAGGAAACGCTTGCGAAGGGCGTCTGCCCTGAGTGCGAAATGGAAAAGCCCTTGGGACAATTTAGCTGACACGCGGAGGGCATAGCATGAAGGACGGGGCAGAAAGGGTTGGGGGACGTCTGGCTTCCTGTAGGGTACCCCTCGGTGGATGACCTCTCTCTCTCTCTCTCTCTCTCTCTCTCTCTCTCTCTCTCTCTGTGCTGCCTTCGGTCGTATGAAGTTTTACATAGAATTTTTAGTTTTAAACACACTAAGAATCTAATCTCTCTCTCTCTCTCTCTCTCTCTCTCTCTCTCTCTCTCTCTCCTTATAGATTACTGTCAGTGACGAAGGTACCTAGAAACATTTGTTGTGTTGGTGATGTCAGTTAACTATCTATCTGTGTACGTCTGCCTTTTAATAACGGAATCATTCGCAATGCATTAATGATTATTGATCAGCCATAACAGGTAATAACAGGTCTCTCTCTCTCTCTCTCTCTCTCTCTCTCTCTCTCTCTCTCTCTCTCTCTCTCTCTCTCTCAGTACTAGACACTGTTACGTCATGGTTTCAATTGCAGCTTACGAGCAGTTATAATTGATTACTCTTTTTTTTTTTTTTTTACAATGAATACATTAAAAACTTCGATCGGAAGAGCCGGTGTGAATGAGATGGAAAGTAAAAGGAGAGAGAGAGAGAGAGAGAGAGAGAGAGAGAGAGAGAGAGAGAGAGAGAGAGAGAGAGAGAGAGAGAGAGGTAATGACTTCACACATATTGTGTTAGAAACCATTACATAACTGTAGCTGGTAGTGGAGAGAAAGGGACGTGTGCATATTTTGCCAAAGGAAGACTGGTTGTTAAAAAATGATGTTGGTCAAAAACTGTCCGTTGCTTGTAGTGGGGATGGTCGGTTTTATTAATAACCTTGTTGTTAGGAACAACCACTTTTTTTAAAATTAGCAAACTTAGACAAGAGTCATTGGACGTATATTGCCTTGCGGAAAAAATGGTTCTCATTTTGGCTCCTATATTTTCTTGTGGGAAAGTGGTGTTCGTTTTGTTTGCTGTTTGGGATAGAAACGTTTTTTTTTTTAAATCTTATTATCCAGCGAAAAAATGGTTTTGGTTTTCTTTGTCACTTTGTGTGTATTTTCTGGGAGTCGAGAAAGGTATTTTAGGTTAAACATTTTCCAGCGCTAAATGGTACGGTTGCATCTGCTTAGGTTTCTAGTATTTTGTGATGGGTGGAAACGTTTTTCCTAAGTCAGGTTTCTTTTGAAAAAAAAAAATGGGGGTGGGTGTGGGCTTCATTTTATCAGTATGTTATGTGTGTATATATAATGGATGGGTATTTGCAAAGACAATGTTTTTTTTTAACCAAGGCAAGGATAAAGTTCTTTTTTCCAAGGCGAGGATAAAATGGCATAATTGTGCAAGAATGTTACGCTTGTTTTCTAAGCGATTGTTATTCCCAGAGATCGATAAACTTTGCCAGTAATCAACTCACCGTGGAAAAATGTCTCTAGTTTAATTTGTCTGTATATATTTCGTGTAACGTTTTCTCAGCCTCAGAATTTTCCCACTAAAGAAAATACTCGATTAGACCTGCTGTGTGACGTGTATTTTCTTGGAGAAAGAAACACCAACCGCCTTAAATTCAGATGAGACTGACGTATTAACTGAAGTAGCATGACTGGTCTTAAGGAGCAAAATTTACCAACGTGCGTTTTTAAAGGTAGAATCTGATAAATTGTGTACGCTATTAAAATGGCAATGGACGACAGTGAGGCCGCATAGCCACATTATCTGAAAATATCTGTGTTCGTGAGGGGGATTCCAAGATGTACTTGCTAATGTTTAGAGAGAGAGAGAGAGAGAGAGAGAGAGAGAGAGAGAGAGAGAGAGAGAGAGAGAGAGATTATAATATTAACTCCATAATAAGGTCATTGCTTTTTAAGCCAATTTAATTTCTTTATAATGAATTAGTCTTGGTTTATAACCAGTCGGTAGGGGTGTGGCCCTGTAAAGTCCTGATTAACTGAACGCCTAATTCTCACACTGAATTATCTGACATTAAAAAAAAATACTCCGTGGGAAAATAACGTCAAAATTTACAACAGCTGCGATAAACAAAGAGAGAAGAGAGCTAAAAAAAAAAAAAGATTGACGTAAAATAAAAAGGTTATCCCATCCTCAAACCACCTGAAGAACCGGGTTATCTAATGACGAGTCTTACCATAAGATGTTACGCTCAAGAGCTCCCGCCGCTGAGGGGAAAACGGCAGATTTCAAGAAAACTTGTGATTGGCTGGACGGTGCGAAGATCTGACCAATGGCAGGAAATCCTCGGCTCTTTCCAGATTCCTGATTGGTGCGGATCAGCCCGGTGTTCAGCAATGTCTGTCGTTGAGTGTGTGCGTTTGTGTGTGTGTCTGTGTCTGTTACGTCACCCTCCTTTCAGGGGATTAGTATCTGTCGAGACCGAATTACGTTTTGTTGTTGTTGCGTTTTTCCTGAGTTATCCTCGTTTCACAAAACTTATTCTCACTGTCGCTCGGTTCACAGTAGTGGTAGTTTTCGTCATCACTTCCGCACAAACAAAGTTAGGATAAATAAGTAATTCCCGGAGGCTGAATTGTAGTTCAGTCGCTCACACTTCGGTTCTAGTCTTCCTTTTAACCTTTCTTCCTTCCTGTGTCTCTTTTACGCTCGCACGTCAATTCTCACTGACGAATCCGCGAACGAAAAGTCGCCTGACGCCGCATCAAACGTCGTCGTCGATGTTGCTTTTCGTTCGGCGAAGATCACACACAGAAATAACTTAAAACTCACTCTCTTTCTCTCTCTTGCTACGTGAAGCGGCCGATGTCTCGTTGGGTGACTATGTGAAGGCGAAGACCGCGCTTAGAACGGGAGTATTTATAATGGCCCAGACTTTTCGTCAGAGAAAATAACCGTTCAGTGGGAAATAACGAATTCGCACGAATAACTTGAAGGAAGATGCTCTGTCGACTCGTTCACCAGTAATGTTCTTTCTCGGGTTCCTTATAGAATGTCCGTGAGAGATTAAAGCGAGAGAGGGAGGGAAGGGCGCGACTGGGGAATGGAGTTATGGGAAACAATGAGAGTACGATTTAATGCTAAGGAGAGGTAGCTAGCTGTGGGTTCGAGAATGGCCAACAGGTTTTGGGGGGCACGCGAGGCAAACGACGCTCACACAGGAGGGTAGTTGGCGGCTGACTGAGTGAGGGGGAAGGAGGAGAAGATGAAGAGAGAGAGAGAGAGAGAGAGAGAGAGAGAGAGAGAGAGAGAAAGAGAAGAGGGCATGTCGGGGCACCCTGGAGTCGGCTCTCGAACGCACCCCTTATTTACGTGTATACGCCTTCCCTTCGTTAGTCCCCCTTCCCCCGGGCTCCTACCCAGCGAGCCCACTGTGGCCCCCTATACTCTACCATCACAACTCTCTCTCTCTCTCTCTCTCTCTCTCTCTCATGTAGCCGAGCCACGAGTTTCTCAATTCTCGTCTCATTTCATTTCCTCCACTTGGCTTTCATCGCTCCTTCTCTCTCTCTCTCTCTCTCTCTCTCTCTCTCTCTCTCTCTCTCTCTCTCTGATTGTGACATTTCCTTCTTGATAAAGGATTCTCGGCTTCGTGGCAATCAGGGGGTCTCTCACTTCGTTGCAATGATTGCCTCAATCTTTGCAATGGCAAGAGACACGTCATAACCTCTTAAATCGCAAAAAACCGATTTGTCTAGGGTTATTTGTGCCAGTTTTAGATTATTTTTCTCCCCCTTTCCATGTCGTAAGTGAATATTTGACTTGAAAGTTTGTTTTCTTAATTTTCAAATTCGAGAATAATATTTTCGTTTGATAAGCGGCCACTCAAAATAAAAGATTAATAATAAATCAAATAAACGGCAGTCCCTAGCACCACTGTACTTGAACTACCAAATCAAATACTTCATATGCCTACACAGTGGGCCAACTTGATACTTACCTTTACTTAGCGTTCTTCTGAACCTCTCTTAATAGACAGGCCCTTCTGCTTCGACTTCTACACAAAATTCTCAAAACGTTCAATTTCTACACATTTTTTTCCCAGGAGTCTTCCGTTCTCTCCACATGGTTAAGCCACCTCCGAAAGCTTCTGCTTTACCTTCGACTATAGTTTCAAACGTCTGAATTCTCAGCCTTCAAAGCCTTCTTCACTCAGGATAGGCAAATAATTAATTTTAACAGCTTCACCATTCCTTTATTCTCATTCAACACCCACATCTCACGTCCGCAACGTACACTGTTGACATTTACCAGAACTAAGCAAATACAGCGGTCACACAATGAGGTGCTGACTTCTCGATTTCCTGTTTTTTCTTCGTGTTTAATTTTTGCTTGGAAAAAAGAGTGAACAAATAGTAAATCTAGAAGTCCAGAGTTCATTGTGTGGGTGTTATGTTTACGATTATGCAAAGGAGATATCTTCTGAATTTCTGTCAAATGTTATTTGTACTTTCCCACACTGCAAAAGCTTTTATGTAAATACGTTAAAAGGGCAAATATGATATGTATATATATATATATATATATATATATATATATATATATATATATATATATATATATATATATATATATATATATATATAAGATTTTTACATTTTTATTTTTTATGTGTTATATCTTGTTGGAATTAATGTTCACGCATATTCGTGAACTGTAAGACTTTAATGATAAATGTTAGTACTTTTAGAAGCTAATGTTAAACACAGCTAAAACGTAGACTGTAAGACGATGTCAGACGCAGGTAAACGCGTCTTGGTGACGTTATTGATAATTACAGGTGAAACGTAATATCTGAGAATATATAATAAAAGCAGACTGAAAGACGAAGATTGTAAGAAGTTTTGTTGTTATGTTAAACACTTACAAAACGCGATAGCTTCGACGCTTGGATAAACTGAGATAAAACATGGACAGCAAGGCGATAACCTTAGGAAAAAGCAGTATTTAAATGCAAATTTTACATCTTATGAATCCTATACTCCAGAACGCAGCGTGAAACGCAAGGTAAGACGCAAACGGTAGAACGTAGCGTGCAAGACGACAACGACAAGTAAAAAATACAAGCGTTGAGATGTCAGTGACAAACTCTGAATAACGCACAGGTTGTAAAACGCCAGCGGCTAACGCGGATCAGACTTAAAGCACAAGACTTGGACGGAAAACAGAAGGAGCGAAAATGCCAGGAATGTCGCATGAATCTATTTGCTCGCTGTTTTTTGGCAATATGGCGCTGTTTGCTTTCGGACTGTCGCCTCTCTCTCTCTCTCTCTCTCTCTCTCGCTTGCAAATAGTTTCGCGGAGTTGATAAAATTAATCGGCAGTCATTTATTCCTGCTTCTCCTTCCCGGTGACCTCTCTCTCTCTCTCTCTCTCTCTCTCTCTCTCTCTCTCTCTCTCTCTCTCTCTCTCTCTCGTTGGTGGCGCCCTTGTCTTTCATTTTAGAGACTGGATTCGATCGTGATGTGAGTCTGAAATTTATATATATATATATATATATATATATATATATATATATATATTTATATATATATACACACATATATATATATTATATATCTGTATATATATATATATATATATATATATATATATATATATATATATATATATATATATATATATTATATACACACACACACACACACACACACACATATATATATATATATAGATAGATAGATAGATAGATAGATAGATAGATAGATAGATAGATAGATAAAAAATTTCTCCCTCTTGCTGAAGCCGACTGGTATTTGGCTGATAAAAGTCTTTGATCTCTGGTAAATATTCTGTATTCTTATAGTCAGTGTATTTCTCTTTCATCTGAAAATACGCATGGGTAAGAGAGAGAGAGAGAGAGAGAGAGAGAGAGAGAGAGAGAGAGAGAGAGAGAGAGAGAGAGACTACTTCTTGATCCTTTATTCATGGTTTTTAAAATTTTAATTTTCCATGTAGTGATTTTGCCTCAAATGAGCTGTTTTTTTAAACGTTAAATGAGAAATTTTTAAAGTTGTCCATATTAAATTATTTCTTGGTAAAAGTGAGAGATTTCTTTGAATTGATTTTTTCTGCTGAATTGAATGAGATAGCATTGAATGAGATTTTTGTAAAGTAAATTCTGCTTTCTCCAGGTAAGAATTCGCTATTTTTTCGGCGTTAAATACAATGTTTATGTTTTCTGCAAACGAAAAATTTTTTTACCATTAAGTGAGGATCATACTTTACATACATTTCCTTTACAATGAAGGAGTTTTTTTCCAGGAAATTAGTCTTTCTTTAACAATAGTTCTTTCGTTTAATGGTTAAAGAAAATATTTTCATTTATTGCTAATAGAAAATATTTTCGTTTAATGCAATAGCAAATATTTTCGTTTTGTGATAAGAGAAAATATTTTCGTTTAATGCTAATAGAAAATATTCTCGATTAATGCAAAATAGAATTTTGTTTCGTTTTAATGGCAGTATATTTCATTTAATGCGACAGCAACACTGCTTAATGTGATAAAATTTTGTAATGCAATAGGAGAGAGACATTCTCTTTTACTCTAATAAAAGATACAAAATTCTCATTGAATGTAATGAAAAATACAAAACTTTCATTTAACACAATAAAAAATTAAACATGTTCTATTAAAAGAACGTGTTTAATCTGCGTCAGACGAAAATAATTTCTATTGCTTTAAACGAAAATATTTTCTCTTGGCATTTTAAAAAAAATATTTTCTATTAGTATTTAAACGAAAATATTTTTTTATTAAAGAGTGAACGAAAATATTTTCTGTTAGCACTGAACGAAAATATTTTCTATTAGCATTGAACGAAAATATTTCTATTAGCATTGAACGAAAATATTTTCTGTTAGCATTGAACGAAAATGTTTTCTATTAGCATTAAAAGAAAATATTTACTATTAGCATTTAAACGAAAATGTTTACTATTAGTATTTAAACGAAAACATTTTCTATTAGCATTAAACGAAAATATTTTCTATTAGCATTGAGCGAAAATATTTTCTATTAACATTGAACGAAAATAATTTCTACTGGTATTAAACGAAAATATTTACTATTAGCATTTAAACGAAAATATTTACTATTAGTATTTAAGCGAAAATATTTTCCGTTAGCATTAAACGAAAATATTTTCTGTTAGTATTAAACGAAAATATTTTCTATTAGCATTGAACGAAAATATTTTGTATTATCATTGAACGAAAACATTTACTATTAGCATTAAACGAAAATATTTTCAATTAGCATTTAAACGAAAATATTTTCTGTTAGAATTATACGAAAATATTTTCTTTTGGCATTAAGCGGAAATCTTTTCTGTTTTAGCATTAAACAAAAATATTTTCTGTTAGCATTAAACAAAAATATTTTCTGTTGCATTAAACAAACGTATTTTCTGTTATCATATAACCAAAAATATTGTCAGTTAGTATTAGACGAAAATAATTTCTGTTAGCACTAAACGAAAACATTTGCTATTAGCATTAAACGAAAATATTTTCTAGAATTAAATGAAAATATTTTTTATTAGCATGAAAAGAAAATATTTTCCATTGCATTAAATGAGATTATTTTTCATTGCTGTTCATTAGATGAGAATTTTCCTTTTCCATGCATTAAGAGAGAATTTTCCTCTTCTTGCCGATTAAATGAGAATTTTTCTCCCGTTACGCAATACATCGACAGAAACACCGCCATGACTCTTGAGTCAGAAAAGCCTCTCTCCGCCGCTGTCATCTTAAGAGAATTATTCTCTCTCTCTCTCTCTCTCTCTCTCTCTCTCTCTCTCTCTCTCTCTCTCTCTCTCTCTCAACGCTGAAAAAAGAGCCACCCTTGAAGCCGACACAATTTTCACTTTCGTTTCTGGTTGGAATACATTTCTGAAGTCGGGATCTCTCTCTCTCTCTCTCTCTCTCTCTCTCTCTCTCTCTCTCTCTCTCTCTTGTCTGAAGTTCAGAGCAGTATAGTCTGAGGTTCAGGCAGAAATACTTCTCTGAAGTTCGGAATGTCCCTCTGAAGCTTTGTGGAGTGTTTTTAAAACTCGGAGAGATCCCGAGTGCTTTTGTACCGAAATCTCTTTGGGATTGCTTTTGCATTTGGACCCTTTTTTTCTCTTTCTTTTGTATTTCCTTATACTCTGAAACATTGTCATTTTCGGAGTACCTTTAGAATCAAGAGAAATGTCGTGTTTTCTCGGGTTCAAAGACATTTTGAATTGCCCCGTGAGGGGTCGGCGTTTCCAGCACGGTCGTAGATTATGTAACCTTTGACATTTAGGCAAGGTGACCTAGATTGTCCTTTGCTTCCGAAACCCCGAAATTCTGATAAGGAATGTCCTCGTAAAATCGTCGTTCGTCTACGCATTTAAAATGATGATCAGTTAAGTTTCGTTGTTTAAAATCAGTGCAACCTGTTTTAGGTCATTTGTACTTCCTATACTGGAATACTGATCTCCGTTGTGGATGTCTGCTTCTGCCAGAGGTTTACCTCTTTTAGATAGAGTGGTTCGTGGTGGTAGGTTTCTGTTTCCTAACAGTAGCAGTTATGACTTAGACGGTCGACGGATGGTCTCTTGTTTGTCACTTTTTCATAAGTTGGATTTCAACAGAGGTCTTCTGAGTCTAACGATCCTGATCCTTTATCTGCCGAGAACAACCAGATTCGCTGAACAGTATCACTAATATGCAGTCAATGTACCTCGCTGTCGAACTTCAAAGCCCCAGAGACCTTTTATTCCTCACACTGCACCGTTGGACTGTGGAACAGCCTCCCAGAGGATGTCGTGCGATTGGAACTTCAGAAGTTCAAGCGAAAATGCAATGCATTACTACCGTAATACGATTCTTCTTGCATTTTAATACATTTTTTTATCTATTTATCTATTTTTAGTTTTTTTTTCTTTTTTAGTAAATAGGATTAGTTTATTTTTTCGTCTTTTAATAAGTGGGATCTCTTTTTTCTGCATTTCACTTTAGTTCCTCTTACTTCTTCCTAATGAGCACCTTAATATTCTTTGGAAGCTTGAATTTCAAGTCAGTGGCCCCTTTGGTGGGCTTGTTCCATATGAATAGGGCTCTTCTTCTTAATAATAATAATAATTAGCTTAAAGAATTCGTCCATGCTAAAATTGTAAGGAAATGAGGGATTCTTAATCAGAGAGAGAGAGAGAGAGAGAGAGAGAGAGAGAGAGAGAGAGAGTGAGAGAGAGAGAGAGAGAGAGAGAGTTTGTCCTTTGCTCTTCATTTCAAAAGAATGGGCACCTTAGTTTGTGTGTGTGTGTGTGTGTGTGTGTGTGTGACATTGAGAGAGAGAGAGAGAGAGAGAGAGAGAGAGAGAGAGAGAGAGAGAGTTTATCCTTTGCTATTCATTTCAAAAGCATGGACAAGCTGTGTGTGTGTGTGTGAGAGAGAGAGAGAGAGAGAGAGATTATCCTTTGCTATTCATTTCAAAAGCATGGAGCAAGTTTGAGAGAGAGAGAGAGAGAGAGAGAGAGAGAGAGAGAGGAGAGAGAGAGAGAGAGATTGTCCTTCGCTGTTCATTTCAGAAGTTTGGGAGTTGGGTTAGACAGAGAGAGAGAGAGAGAGAGAGAGAGAGAGAGAAGAGAGAGAGAGAGAGAGAGAGAGGTGTGCGTGTAGTAGGAATGAGTGACTGATGCCGAAACAACACGAAAGCATCCGTTTGACGTCAGCGGGCCTTCCCAAAATTCAACCCGGACCCAGGCGTTATAGCTCTAGTCATGCAAGCAGGAAACGGACTTCAACTGGATATTCTGATTTCTCTGTTCAAATCTCTTCCTAGAACTTTTTTGGTTGTTGTTGCAATCTGTCTATTATGTTGCGCTGAGCAGGAGGTGTAGAAACCGCTGGTTAACTGACTAGTCATGCGTTCATTGAGGTGAAGTTGCGTGAGGTGGTGTCATCACAGTTACTATTATTATTGTTGTTTTTATAATTATTATTAATGATAATACTGGCAAAAGTAGTGTAATGCACTTTATAGCACCAGTAAACTAAATTGTACACATTATTATTATTATTATTATTATTATTATTATTATTATTATTATTATTATTATTATTATTATTATTGTTTTCTTTGTTTTTTTTGTTGTTGTTTTTGTTGATGTTCTTATGAAGTATCATTACTGTTATTTTTGCCAATTTGTAAAATAATAATAATAATAATAATAATAATAATAATAATAATAGTGTAGTGTAGTAAATTAGTTTTAAGGGTGCTGTTAAGTTTTGTTATATTACTTTTGTTAATAATAATAATAATAATAATAATAATAATAATAATAATAATAATAATAATAATAATAATAATAACAACATTTTTGTATAATTGTAGTTGAAGGCTACTGTTAAGAGCATTGATTTTCCAAGCACACCTCAACGAAACTAAATGCTTTTATATATATAAAAAAAACGAATTAAACAGAGCAAAGAAATGAAAAGAGAAGTATAACGAAATCCAGATAAACGGAGATAGGAAAATCAACAAAGAATCAAATCTGCGCATTACCAAATCGGGATAAACTTCTTATTTATAGAAGTAATAAAAAAAGCAATTAATTTGAATATTCTTTTTATTTTTACTTTTTTTTTTAATGAGTGAGATCTCTTCTTTCTGTATTTCCCTTTACCTCCTCTTACTTCTTCCTAATTCCATATTCTTTGGAATTTTGGGTTTTAACTCAGTGGCCCCTTTGGTGGGCTTGTTCCACGTGAGGAGGGCTCATCTTCTGAATAATAATATATATAACAATAATAATCGTCACCTTGACGCCTGTTTTAAATAGGCAAATGAACAAATAGTCCTCAAGTGTGCTGTAATACTACTCCTGAAAAAAGGAAGAAAAAACTCCCTCCTATTCACGGCTCGGAGCAATCAAGGTTGACCTTGAGTTCTTTTCAAAGTACGACCTCCAACGAGGGTCGTTACTCCCCCTCCTTCACTCCTTCCTATCCTACAGAGAAGTCCTTGGACTTAATGTCGTCGTCACGAGACGAGGACTCCATGTGATGAATGAAGGACAGTGCCTAAATTAGCAGAGAGGCCGACGGAACTGGCAGCGTATCGCACTTTTATCTGTATGTCAAGAGAGGCAGTGTTTGGCAAATAGATCGTTATAGAAAATGGGACATTGTGGACAGTGGTTTATTCGTTTTTGTTTGTTGTTCTGTTTGGGTTCGTGATCCTCTGTTTAATTAAAATAAATAGTTAAACTTCCTCTGGTTCAATCCAATTTTTATCTTAACTTCTCTGGTTCAGTCCAGTTTTATCTGATATTCAGACGGCGACGCACAGGAGAGACATTTCTTGCTCAAAATTTGAATGTCGTTTGTAATTTCCCTTATTATGCATGTTATTCAGTTAAATACTCTCTAACTGTAGAGAGTATTTAACTGAACATTACATGTATAACAAGGGAAATTACAGACAGCATTTAAATAGAAAAAAATGAAATGTCTCCTCTGTACGTCCGCATCTAATACTCCTTCGTAATATCCTGTGTAACTGGCGCAAGCATAAATATTCCAGGAGTCGCTTCTCTTCAGCAAGGCAAAGCGGTTGGGTGCGTTCCCAGCTCCATTTCTCCCCAGTTTATTTCGGTCAAAGAACGACAGAAATGTGATAACAAGAATTACGAGACAGCTCTTGAGTATGTTGAGAAGCGGCAGGAGTGAGTTTTGGAGGAGGAGGAGGAGGAGGAAGAGGCTCTCCTCCATTGGAGAATGACCTCCCCTCTTTCATTGCCCTTGCAATTCATCGGATGACGTGGCCACTTGGGTCAATGACGTGCGGGCCAAGAAAAAACATGCACGGGCAGGCACGTCAACAGGCAGTACGTTGGCTTCACGTACATGAGTGCGTTGAGACGTGACCTTTGAACGTGAACGCCTGTTCATTTCGTTCGTACGTTGACGCACTCACGGCGCCCTCGGATGTAAAAGCAAGCACATTACTCATACACGATTTCACGCACATGTGTACATGTGCATTACTCTCATGTATGTATAGATAAACATACCTTACCCTCACAAGCAAAAGACGAGTAGAGAGGGCACAAAGAAGCACGTAATTGAACGTTCGTAAGCTGGGCGCACGAAGGCATAAATATATGCAAATATATGCGCGTAAAATGTGAACACATCCACGAACACAAAAGCTCTTAAGCTGCTTTTCAAAGGCACAGCCGACTGCTTTGCAAGCAGTCTCAAGCTAGTCTTGGAAGCAGTCATAAATAGACACACGGGAGTCACAAACATATATATATGACAAAGTAAACTCACAAGTATTTATGGTCTTTTACACATACATTTACACACAAACGTATGAATAGACTCTTACATAAAGAAAGCTTTTACAGGCATTTGTAGATTCTATACCATTTGATCTCTCTCTCTCTATAATCATTATCTTTCATCTTTGTTATGGAATTATATCCGTTCGCTTCAGATAAACTTTCTCTCTCTCTCTCTCTCTCTCTCTCTCTCTCTCTCTCTCTCTCTCTCTCTCTCTTTATTATAAACATTATCTTTCATCTTCGGTATCAGTTATATCCGTTCACTTCGATAAACTCTCTCTCTCTCTCTCTCTCTACTCTCTCTCTCTCTCTCTCTCTCTCTCTCTGACTATTATAATCATTGTCGTTCATCTTCGTTACTGTTATATCCATTCCTCAGATAAACTTCTCTCTCTCTCTCTCTCTCTCTCTCTCTCTATAAACACTATCTCTTCATCATCTTCGTTATCAGTTATATCCGTCCACCCGATAAACTTCTCTCTCTCTCTCTCTCTCTCTCTCTCTCTCTCTCTCTCTCTCTCTCTCTCTCTCTCTCTCATACACAAAAATTGTACAGATCTGGGGAGAAGGTATATGTATCCCCACATTATTTTTGATCGTCTAACGTAAAAGAATTATTTAAAAAAAAAAAGAAGAAATGTTCGCCGATCAGTTCTCCCGTAATTCGCTGAAGTCTGGCAGCGATTTTCCGTGATTTGATTTAATTTTGTTTCTATTCATAGGCGGTGACGTCATCGACAGGACGATTCCGTTGGTCAATTACTGTAACCTCGCAGGCGTTTATAAAAATAAGATAAGTTAGTTGTTCGGTTGGTTAGATTATGGTGTCGTGAAATTACAGAGTCATGGTGCACGTGCGCGCGCGCGCATATACGCACAAAAAAATTCAAGAAGCAAATATATATATGTATGTGTGTTTACACACATATGTATATTAAATGATATATATATATATATATATATATATGTATATATATATACTGTATGTATGTGTATAATATATTATATATATATGTATATTTATATATCATACTATGAACTATAATATACAAAGTTCGCTTGTGTTTCTTAGTTGTTTGTTTGTTATTGGCGAGTCTTCTTGTGTTTAGGTGTATTAAGTGACGGACGTGAGAATATTTTGCCACAGGAGAGTCGCTCTTGGTTTCGTTCAAGTGTGAATAAATGACTATATATATATATACATTAAGATACATTACTATATATATATATATATATATATATATATATATATATATATATATATATATATATATATATATATATATATACTTACTGTATATACACACCTAGAGTGCATGTAATTGTTTTATGTATACGTACGCACACTTTCGAAGAAGTAAAGCTGTTACCATATGCCCATAGAAATCCTATGCAAACCTTTGCACATGAACCTTCCATCCGATAATACCACACGCCATGAAATGTCTCTGAGGGGGAATCCATGTTTTTCTCCAACTTTGCTCGAAATCCGTACAAGGTAAAAAAAAAAAGATAATAAAATAAGACGCAGGAGATGAGCAGTGTTGATTAATATCTAGATGTTTTCGCGTTCGTATTAAGTGTGACGTCACGTTCTGTTATTATTACCCCGTGAGCAATGTGTAATAACATTACTGATTTCACCGTCACGGTCTTATTGGCAGCGTTTCGGCTGTTATTTTTGTTTTCCTATTCTGGGATTGTGTGTTCGATGCTGTGGCGAGATAGAAGGAGGTGCGGATCTCTCTCTACCTCTCTCTCTATCTTTCTCTCTCTCTCTCTCTCTCTCTCTCTCTCTCTCTCTCTCTCTCTATATATATATATATATATATATATATATATATATATATATATAAATATGAATATAAATTTTTATGTAAAAACATATGTTTTCATATATATATAAATGTATATATATATGTATATATACATGCATACACATACATACATACATACTTTCGGGCATATACACACATACACGTGGGTGTGACTTTGTGTCTTTTGAATATGTATAGTTTGTTGCCTGTCTTAGGTAAATAATCTTAACTTGGAGAAATAAAAATAGAGACTTACAAAAAAAAAATGTAGAAAGTAAATACATTACTGAAATGATTAGAAATCGAACTAAAGGAAAATATTTGTCTGAACGATCCCTAATTAATGCAAAACAAATAAAGGCTAACTTGATGGGGGAAGATCAGGGCGAGTTTGAATATATATATATATATAATTTATATATGTATATATTATATATACATATATATATATATACACACAACACCAATATATATATATATATATATATATATATATATATATATATATATATATATATATATATATATATATATATATATATGTATAAGGATGCTTTTTCCAGTAGTTTTTTACTACTATAAAATAACTACTGTTATTATTACTATTTTTGATGCTACTAAAAAAAACATTATAATCATGTTGATGATTACTTCAACTGTCTGTCGATTCCAGACGTTTTTTTGTAAAACTCTCAGTTTAGCTTTGCCAGTCAAATGCACATATTTATTATTTATTTATTTTTTCGACGCGCGCGGCGGGAGCTCCCGTTTGTAAAGGTTCTAACCGAAGCAGCAGAACCCAGTAATATTATTATTTACTTAACCTTGACGTAGCTGCCTTTCTCACAGGCACTAAATGCTACTTCCTAGAAACAGACGACTTCATTTAGACGACAAAATCTCATTTTCCTTCGGCTCAGCTTTCGCCTTTCGCGGCAGTAATGAGATTAGCAACAGTCGACGAAGCTCCGTTAATTTCTTTTGCGAGATGGTGTACACCGCTACCACCGCGTTATTTTGAGAATCTTCTTGTTCGGGGGCAAACCGACCTTTAATATAGATATAGATAAAAATAAAAATAAAATATAGATTTAAATAAAAATAAAAATAAAATATAGATATAAATAAAAATTAAAAAATTAAAAGTTAAGTATACCTTAGTTTAACCAGACCACTGAGCTGATTAATAGCTCTCTAGAGAGCTGTGGGAAGGATTAGATTTATTTTACGTGGCTAAAGAACCAGTTGGTTACCTAGCAACGGGACCTACAGCTTGTTGTGGGAAACCGAACACGTTATAACGAGAAATGAATTTCTATCACCAGAAATAAATTCCTCTAATTCTTCATTGGCCGGTCGGGGAATCGAACGCGGGCCTAGCAGAGTGCTAGCCGAGAAATATAGATATAAATAAAAATAGAGATATAAATAAAAATAAAAATAAAAATATTAGACATAAATAAGCATAAA
>NC_089789.1:37761105-37811105 GCF_040412425.1 Macrobrachium rosenbergii
CGAAACAAACAGAGAGAGAGAGAGAGAGAGAGAGAGAGAGAGACTTTTTTTCTACATTACTCAGTTGAACTTGAGAGCAACAGCGTGTAAAGTGAAGACTTAGAGAAATAACCTGACAATAAAGAGAGTGATATGAACGTTTAGAAAGAGAGAGAGAGAGAGAGAGAGAGAGAGAGTTTTTACCTTACTCAGTTGAACTTAAAAGTAACAGCGTGTAAACTGAAGACTTAGAGAAATAACTAGACAATAAAGAGTGACATGAACTTGTAGAGAGAGAGAGAGAGAGAGAGATTTTTTTAACCTTACTCTGTTAAATGCACGAGTACCAGCGTGTAAACTGAAGATTTAGTGAAATAACTATCCAAGAAGGAGACAGATTTGCGAAGGTTGATGATTGTGAAGAAATCTAAAACAAGTTAAAGAGAGAAATAGAGGATTTATATGTGTGAATCTTGCACAATTACAAGTGAAATAAAATAACCAGACAGTTGAGAAACTTGACCTGTAAATGTATGAACTAAGACTCACTAAATGAAGGCATGTTTAGAAATATTCGGTAAAAAGCAATGAAATCGGGAATGGAGAATGTACAAGTGGTGGAAGAGTAAACAGCTCCCTGTGAAGGGACGCACACACACATGTAGCTGACGTCAGCCAAAATCAAACCGGCCAAACAGGATATGATATATGTTTTCTTCTCTCCTGTGGAATAGAAGTTGAAGTTTACGTAGTTTATAATCTGACATGCATTTCTTCCTGGTTGTGAAACGACGATGACCATCCGTTGGAGACTGCCGAGAGTCGTCCAATAAAACAAGGAGGGGGAAAAAAAATGGTCCCCAGCTTCGACGGGGCGTCTCCTTCGTGAATGAGTAGCTGCAAGAGGAGGATGTAAGAGGAAAGAGGGAAATTTGGCTGACAGGGTGTGGTAGTAGCTGACGGGAAAGAGGAAAATGAGAGAGAGAGAGAGAGAGAGAGAGAGAGAGAGAGAGAGAGAGAGAGAGAATGGATGTTCACATTTTGTGCCATTAGGTCGCGTGATTGATTTAGTTCTTAAATGAAAGGTCAGTAATATTGACAGAAACGAAACTGTCCATATTGGTAATGAATATTAAAGGTGGATTATTATAATCATAGAGTGACTATTATATATGTATATTATAATAATAATAATAATAATAATAATAATCATACAATGTATATTATATGTGCAATATAATAATGATGAGGAATTTCTGATTCTAAAAAGAAAAAAAGATTCCACCAAAACGAGTAGTGATGAAAGGAGTTTGATAACTGAAGAGTATATGATGAAATAATTATAGAACAAAATTCACAGGAATGATAAAAAAAAAGAGCACTAACTATTCATCACGCGTCTTGAGATGAACACTCGCTTTTGTACTTTCACCGGATGCCAGTTGGCGCAAATTGTACCTTTTCTTTACATAATTTATCTTTTGTTTTTATTCACAATCTGGGTAATGGTGTGCAATGGCTGGCTGGCCCGCGTCCAACCCTTACGCTAACCGGAAGTGGTCTAATTGGAGTGGGTGCGTTGTGCCAGAACGTAATGACTGGATGACAGTAATGTACCCGTTTGTTTCCTGTGAAGTCCTCGGGAAACATTTAATTTCGGGATAGACGGTATCACTGTGAACTTTAGGGGAGACGCGCGTCTAATTATTATTATTATTATTATTATTATTATTATTATTATTATTATTATTATTGTCGTTGTTTAGTAAATACATAGTAATACAGTTTACTATATAATTGTGGATTTTTATCCACACGCTGTTTTTCACGAGATTATGAATTTCTTAGCATTATTATTATTATTATTATTATTATTATTATTATTATTATTATTATTATTGTTTAGTAAATACATGGTAATGCAGTTTATTATAAAATTATGGACTTTTATCCACAAACTGTTTATCACGAGATTATTAATTTCTTAGCATTATTATTATTATTATTATTATTATTATTATTATTATTATTATTAATTTCTTTGAAACATTCGGTAAGCATGTGTTGTCGTGGGCCAGAGAGATTATAGAGTTGCTTTATTAGACCACTGATTGTCACTGAAGTCTCTGAAGGATTTGCTGTTGATGTTGAGAAAAGGAGCAGTGAAAAGTTAAAGAAGATGGACAGCTGGATGTGAAGAGACAAAAAGTAACAGATAAAAACAAGGGCAGAAGACAGGGCAGCTTTGGACGCAATGGATGCTGCAGAGGTACTTTAATTATTGCGTTTTCGTGATCGATATTCCAAATCGCCTAATATTTTTCTTCTGTGCTGCTGTGAAGAGGTACGATTTTACTTCTTATTTTGTATTTTTTTTTTCCACGTGGGAGAAGGCTGTTATGAATTGTTTTTTGTTCCGAAGATTGAGTTTATTAATATTATATTTATTTTGAAGTTATTAATATTATATTTATTTTGAAGTATTAACGGTGTAACTTGGCGTGTTTCCGAATAAATATAACTGCCATATTTTACTGTTACTCAGTTATTTCTTCGAGAATGGTTTGATTAGTGTCTGTTCTCTTTTGTAAAGAGTTCAACTTTTTACTTATTTTTGGAGAAAAGGCATTGATACTCTCTCTCTCTCTCTCTCTCTCTCTCTCTCTCTCTCTCTCTCTCTCTCTCTCTCTCTCTCTCTCGGTACGAATGATGGATTAGATATACTCTCTCTCTCTCTCTCTCTCTCGGTACGAATGATGGATTAGATATATCTTAGAGAAAATATTTTGCAGTTTTATAAGTTTTTGTGGAATGGAATTATTGATAATTTGGCATTTCAAGAACAAATCTTACTGATACCTTATACTTGGTCTGGAGGTACAATATTGACGCGGCACTTTATGGGGAAAAAATGATTGACAACTTACAGTTTTTGTGGTGAAAAATTATCGCCTTATTATTTCTAATTACGACATAGGAACAGTAATATTTATTTTTTTATTAAAAAAAATCATTCATATATTTGAAAGGTATTAAGAAAGATATAGACAAGCCTTTATAAAGAAATGAGCCTGAAGAACTGTAAGAAAAAATATATTTTATTCATAAAATTTTGTAATCACGGGTCACATTTCAGCAAGTGTTACATAACAATTGTGATTTACACTTCAGCAAAACTGTTATTTTTGCCAAAGTTTTCCTTCAGTCAGAGCGACCTCTCTCTCTCGTGCTCGGTGTTAAGGTAATCCCATAATAGGATTAAAGCAGTTTAATCCGCATAAAGCATTTTTATTTCCAAATCCTCTTTGCCGACTGATGAAAAATAGCTAATTTGATATCCTCTGGTTTTGAGTTAATGAGCAGAAAAGCATCCAGTATGTTGCGACACAAATTGAACTCATTTGGGCTTTCCAAATTTGTCTGACGAATACAGAGGCATTAACTAGGTTTAGGCTGGAGGCAATCCTTCGTAGGCTAAAGCATCAATCACCCTGCTTTAGTCTTGTGGTGCCTGCTAAAGCATCTGTTTGGTCTTCGGTTGAGTCAGTCTCTGCTACGGCGTCAAACATTTGAAACGGGCCGTGGGAGAAAAAGAAAGCATTCGATGCGTTTCAACGCTTATCATGCTTTGTTAGGCATTCCGGATCTTTACAACGAGTGGAAAATGCTCATGTTTTATAGCGTGTTTGTGTGTGTGTGTGTATGTATGTATTTTCTCCTTTCACACAGCGCTGTTCATGATATTTACCGTAAACATTACTACCCTACGAGAAAATCTTATTGACAAACTGCTCTGTCCAAAACCTCTATCAAGGCTTGAGACTGGCATTACGCTCCCATGGCAATGTATTCCCTTGAGCCTCACTGTGACTCATTACCGAGATGAACAGATCCTTAAGATCCTTTGCGAGGTGGATGGGAAAGGAAAATATTCGTATACCGCACATACTCCTAGACTGTCACTGACGCAAACGAAGGGGGACGAAGGTACACATCACCCAGAAAGCCGCAGGCAGCTCGTACGGTCGCGGTATGGCAGAGTGACGGAACACGAACGGTACACGTACCACTGACGGAAGTGAAATCGAGATATGTCCACGGGAAAAGTGACGTATAAAGTTTTTTTTTTTTTTTCTTTTTTACTAAATTAGTGATTTTTATGTTAATCAATGGCAATCGGGGTTTCAGTTCGTAAGTAGCATCCAGTCCGTGTTAGGTTCCCGAGTATTTAAGATTAGAAGGTATTTTTAAAATTTTTTGTTAGGTACTGTACGAGGAAGGTATTTACTTATCTTAAATAAAGAGAGAAAAACCATAGGAATAATTTGCTGTATAGCTGTAAACGGAGAAAGTAGGTTCTTTGAGAAGGTATATTATCAACCACAGATTTTAGCCTTAAAAAAAAGCCCCTCTCTCTCTGTCTGTCTGTCTGTCTGTCTCTCTCTCTCCTTCTTCTTCCTCTTTACGACCTTGTTAATGTCTCTCTCTCTCTCTCTCTCTCTCTCTCTCTCTTCTCTCTCCTTGTTAATGTCTATATATATATATATATATATCTCTCTATATATATATATATATATATATATATATAATATATGTACATATATGTGTATATAAAATATATGTTCTATATATCCATGTGTGTGTGTATGAAGTTTCCTGCCTCAGGGCTTCATCCAAAAATCATGAATGAACGTTATAATGACGATTGTCTTTTTCATCTCTCTGAACTACGCCATATTATGAAACAACGGCATGTTGTCGCAAAAAAAAAAAAAGTCTATATGAACCGTGTTGGGGGAGGGGGAGGAGGGAACAGACGTAAATATACACAGATTGTTCTTGATGGAAACCGCCACGTCCACCATCTGGCACGGAATAAATTCATGCATCAGTGAGGGTAGACAGCGTAAAAATAGCTCCTCCCCATTTTCTATGAACAGCACCCGCCCTTTACCGAGCGAGGGGAGACTACTGGCTTTCTCCCCTTCACCCAGTCCTAAAGCCTCTCTCTCTCTCTCTCTCTCTCTCTCTCTGAGACGCCTACGACGACCCAAAATCACATCTCTCTCGTATATGACAAGCGATTGGAATTGGAACTGTCTAACAGTCAGTGAAACAAGTAGTAGATTTTCCTTAGGCTTCCATCGATCTCGGGCTGGTTGTCGTGTTTTCCATATTCATTGCCTGCCTGCAAGGGAGATGGAGCTCTAGCAATCTGTGCCGTTAGATTGGATTTTGCCTATTGATTATCTGGAAGAAGAAGAAGAAGAAGAAGAAGGGGAGGAGGAGGAGGACACGTCGCACGCTTATTTGGGAAGAGTTGGCCAAGATGCTACCGTTTCAGAACTTCAGCGAGAACGTTTTTAATTGGCCAGAACGAGACGAGGGAAGAATGACACATTCTTGAAGTCTGAAGCATGGAAGAATGATTGAATCAGTTGACTCTCGAGTTGGCAAGCCCCATTCATTGTATAAGGTCACCAATACATTAATTAAAAAGTAGTTATATAAAATCGAAGGGGAACGTGATGGGTGTTTGTTAGAGTGGGCGGAGGGCGGTTGAGAGTCAGCTTACAAGGGATTCTGTCGATATAACACAAAGAGTTTTGTTGTTATAATTAGCACAAAGGGTTTTGTTGGTATAATTAGCATACTTTCTCCCGAGATATCCGTTGTCATGACCCATCGTAAAATAAAAATAAAAATAGTAAATTTAATATATTTTAGCTTTCTCTTTTGCGTCGTGAAAGTTAAAGATAGCTTTAAATCCTGGTAGTATTATTATTAACGCCAGTGTAGTTAAACCTTCTGAAATCAGGGCAGTATAGAAGAGGGTCGAGACGTCAAGTCCCAGTCGTAAGGACGTCACGTACCGTCCCGAAGCTCGGAACTATTTAAGTAGATTCTGTATGCATATATAGGGGCTAGTAGTGAATAGTTTGGCCCCGGGCTGGACGACGGTCAGTATAAGCTTGGAGATTACAATAAAAAAAAGTACATGTATACACGTATTGTTGTACTTGGTAAGATTATTATTATTATTATTATTATTATTATTATTATTATTATTATTATTATTATTATTTATACAGGCAAGTTTACGCAAAAACTGAGCGATGTTATGTCGAAAAGATAATAAGAGAGACAGGAGAAGAAAAGCTTTATAATATTTATATAAATATTTAATATATACTGTATATGTGTATATATATATATATATATATATATATATATATATATATATATATATATATATATATATATATATATATATATATATATATATATATATATATATATACTCTATATGTATATTTATATATTTATATTTGTACAGATTCACACAAATATATAACACAGCATCGAAAAATAATTTTGAAACATTAGAGCAAAGGTGAAGAAGCTTCGAAGTATTCGAATATACAGGTAAAAACTGAAGAAATATATAAGTAATATGGCTTTGTATCCCAGTTGGATAGGACACCGTGACAGGCACAGATGTAACATTGCGCCATACTGCATAATATCCAGATAAACACTACAAACAAGGAAGTAAACATTATAAACAATGTTTAGTGTTGAAAAGACAATCTTAAATAAACAATGTTTAGCGTTGAAAAGAGTCTCAAAAACACACAAGACTTTGGTCACGTGGCAACAGCTAACTGAAGTTGTTTTTTTTTTTTACTTGTCCGTTTTTTGGTGGTAGATGATTTGGCACAAGTGACGCTCGTTGAGGATGTGTTGTGGCCTTAATGAGACACTTCCCAAATTGTTAGGCCTAGGCGATGGATGCCGTGAGGTGAGGGTAGGTCTAAATTTGGCCCGGCCACCTCCGGCGTGTGTTCGGTCACTCTCTCTTGGCTTCGGGCTTCGTGTTAGAGAACCTCACGTGGTGCACCGTAGGCATTACTCAAGGTTCTCTGCAGGGTTGATTCTGCCCCTAGCTGCAACGTCTTTCATTCCTTTTACTCTGCCTCCGTTCACATTCTCTTTCTTCCATCTGACTTTCCACCCGCTCCTAACATTTGTTTCATGGTGTAACTGCGAGGCTTTCCTCCTGTTACACCTTTCAGACCTTCGTACTGTCAATTTCCCTTTCATTCTGATTGATCTCATAGGTCCCAGCGCTTGGCCTTTTGCCTTTCTTCTCTCTTCTTCTCTCTCTCTTCTCTCTCTCTTCTTTCTCTCTCTCTCTCTCTCATAAACAAATTATATATGTGTGTGTGTATATATATATATATATATATATATATATATATATATATATATATATATATATATATATATATATATAATATATATATGGTATTTGTTTGTGTAACAGAGAGAGAGAGAGAGAGAGAGAGAGAGAGAGAGAGAGAGAGAGAGAGAGAGAGAGATTGCATTTATATGAGACTGAATCATGAAATAGCGACAAATTTCCATCTTGTAGATGATGTTTCCCGCGTCCCTCCATTTCGGTCCTTTCCGGTCGAAGCAAAAAAAAAAAAAAAAAATCGGAGAAATAAAAAAGAAGGAAAACGGACGACAGGGAAATGGACACCGCCGAAAGGAATTGCCAAGTGTAAATGTAAAAAAATAAAAATGACGAAGGGAAAACGCAAAGGCTTGAGTTTTCCCGCCTGAATTCAGCTCGTCGACGGGAGATCGAATGTCGCAGGATCCGATCCGCTTACGGAGCAGATTACGGGATCGAATTCTATTTGAAGCGACACAAGGATTTTTATTTGTCTATTCTATGAACTCCGTCAGATTCTGATAGAGTTTATGATAGGCGCTGAATGCTACATTATCCCGGCGTTTGATAAACGCTTGGAATGTTGGTCTGTGCAAAATTGATTCTTCATCAACTTTTTCATTGTTGATTTTTTGCAAGATTGACGTTGATGAGTTTATTGTGCTTTTATGGTTGTAAGATTAATAGTCATTAAGAATATATATCTTTACAAGATTAATAATAATGGACTGGGATTAGTTATCTTTATGATAGTAAGAGTAATGAACGGGGAACAATTATCTTTATAATAGTAATAGGAATGAACGGGCAATAATTATCGTTATAATAGTAATAGGAATGAACGGGGAATAATTATCTTTATAAAAGTAGTAGTAATGAACTGGAATAATTCTCTCTTCTAAAGCGACTCTAATAAACTGGGAATAATTGTCTCCACATTAATAACAGTAATGAACTTGGAATATATACTTTTGCAATAACGTATGTAATGAATTTTCAAATATTTATAAATGCCAAATTAAAGGGAAATTCAAGGAAGAAGGAATGTAATGACTATAATTTGATCGGTTATGTATGCAATTGTATATGAAATTATTATTGTTATTGTTTAAATAATGATTTCGGTTGTCGAGTGCTGCTATGGTAGTTGTGACGACACCTTGTAATGCCAAAAATTTAATCAATCAATAAATCTTGGGTTCGATTGGGAGTGGGTCACAGCGATACCCGCGAGCCACCAGATAATAAATGCAATAGTGACTCCGTAAGATTTTATCACATTGCCTTTCACGTCTGTTTGAGATTACCTTACATAGCTAAATAATGATGAAGGCCGCTAATCTCTTGGAGATTATTGTCGTAATTACTTATTTAATATAACTTATTTTGCATTAATATAGACGTAAACAAAAATTCCAGGTAGAACCTGTTTTGCGAGGTTTTACTTAGCTGAATGACGCGTCAAACAGAGAAACGGAGCAATCAGTCAATCAGTTAATCAATATATATATATATATATATATATATATATATATATATATATATATATATATATATATATATATATATATATATATATATATATATATATATATATGTGTGTGTGTGTGTGTGTGTGTGTGTGTGTGTGTAATGTATGTGTATGTATGCATTTGTATATGCATACAAAAACATATGTATATCTGTAAATATGTATGTTTGTATGGAGAGAGAGAGAGAGAGAGAGAGAGAGAGAGAGAGAGAGAGAGAGAGAGAGAGAGACGAGAAGGAGAACGTGTTCATCAGGTAGCAGACTAATAGATATGAACACAAATATTTACTAAGTGCTTGTCAAGCCAATACTCTCGCAGCTGTACAATCGCGAATTCACAGTTGCTTCCAGTCCGCGTATATTCATTTTCATACTTAGTGTCTGAAGGTGGATTCATTTCCACACGAATACGTTTGCGTACCAGCCTACTTTTAGCCGAAGTAATGATTTTTAAGCTTCACATGTAAAGTTATAGAGCCAAGTTGTAATTTTTCCCTTTTCCATATCTTTGAAATTCCAACCTTCATTTTCCCGACAACAAACAGCAGATATCTTCGCCTCTCTCTCTCTCTCTCTCCGAAAAAGAAAACAACGTAATTTCCTCCGTCCGAACACTCTGGACGACCAACAAAATGTTCAAACATTTTACGTCTTCCCTTTTAGAAAACGGTCACCAACCGAAGCTTAGGCCTACGTGCGACCTAAAATGCTTAATTCGTCGCCCTTCCCGCCTACTGACGGAGAACACACTCACAGGACGCGATGCCTAATCACACCACGCCGTTGGGTGACGAGAGGTTGACCTACATTTCCATATTCAAGGAGGCTGGCTCCACAGTCCTGTGGGAATGTACGTAGGACCCTTTTACCTAAATGCTGATCGGTTTAAGGAAGATCATTGAAACAATACGATTAGCTCGGACGAGCGAGCATTCCTGTGGAACTAGGCCTAAAAGGCCATCAACTTGCAAAACACTATTGCAAAGGGCAGAAAACATAGGCGAGTGTGACGAGGGACCTTGTGGCCTTTTCTGGCCTGGGTCCTCCCAAAAAAAAAAAGAAAGAAAAACCTGCCTATTAAAGGAAGCAAGGTTATATTAGGAAAAACAGAAGAATTGAGGTAATTCCAAATAGCAAATGAATAAATGCTTTTTCCGGCACGTTTCCCATTTGCTGTTAGATGCAGCTGACCCAATTCTAGTGTTGCAGCATTGCCAGCAAGTGACCAAGACACCCTTCGTCCTACGCGAGTTCTCCGTCAGTGGTGCTTCTGTTATTTGAGAAGCATAACCTAATTTGCCTGCCCGGAATGAGATTTTGTTATAGAGAAACTCGACGTTCTGTTTGAGGTGAAATTAGGTTAATGAGTTTTATTCAAGAGAGTTCTTCTTCCTTTTCAAATAAGGGAGAGAGAACAGCGCAATGTTGAAGCCCGCGTCGGTAATATCTCCAGCGTGTGCCTGTGTACAGTTTCGAACGAATATTCAGCTTGGTTCATTGTTTGCTGTGCGCTTTTTATGTTTTCGTGTTGCTAGCCATCATCATGCGCGGCCTTTAGTTGCTTTCAACCCTGGAGAGTGCATGCACGTTGCAATCTTGTATAAAATATAGGCACATATATATATATATATATATATATATATATATATATATATATATATATATATATATATATATATATATATATAAAGATATATATACATATAGTTTTGTACCTGTATATTTTACAAGATTTTAGCATGCACGCACTTTCCAGGGTTGAAAGCAACTGAAGGTCGCGCATGATGTTGGTTAGCAACACGGAAACTTAACAAAGGATCAAAAGAACTTTGTTTATGTGGATTCTGTGTGTGTGTGTGTGCGTATGTATGTATATACATATATGCATATATATATTATATAAATATATATATATATGTTATATATATTATATATATATATATATATATATATATATATATATATATATATATATATATATATATATATATATATATATATATCAGAACTGCATAAACAAAGTTTTTGATTCATCGTTATATATATATATATATATATATATATATATATATATATATATATATATATATATATATATATATATATATATATATATATATATACACACACACCAGAATCCACATAAACAAAGTTCTTTTTATGCATACACACATACATACATACTTACATACTAGAATCCACATAAACAAAGTTCTTTTGATTCTTTAACGCTTGGTATATACGTTTAATAATTCCCTATGCATACGAAGGCACGTAACGAAAAATCTTCTGACATTTTAAAGTTTAGTTTTTACCCTGACATTGAAAGGGTTATGCCACTTTGATCTTTTGTTGTGGGGGAGTGGGGGAGGGGCCTGTCTCTTCGTAGTTATTTTGTGGTCTAGAAGCATTCAGTTTTGTTTTGATCCTGTTACGCGTTTCGTCATCCAAATGAACAATAGGCTTTGACCCGTGACGTACCGTCCTCGCATTTCTGTTGTGTTGGAAAGCTCACGCTTGTTTTCGTTTTGGGATTCATCAGGATGCGTTCATTTGCGCCAGTAAACCATCGTGCTAACTTCAGTCATAATTACTGATGGATATGTGATACATTTGAACTTACTCTCTAAAGGGTGTTGGCAGCCGCACCCATTTTCCAGCCTTGTACCTTACTTTACCGCCTGCTGTCCAACCTCTCTAGTGCCACTGTGGGGGTTTTCTCCCCACTTCTTCCGTTTCCACCTTTATGTCCTTGTACTTCATCTTTATTTTCTGGATCTCTTTATCTTGCTGTTCAACCTCTCCAACTCATCTTCTCACTGTTTTAAGCGCTGAATGGCTGAAAGTGCCATACTGCTTGGCTTGACAACCTAAATTTCATTAAAAACAAAACACCTTTTGTAAGCTCCATCTATGTTTTGGCAGCATTTCCTTATCTGATCAGCTGAAATATGACACTTCAAGGTGGCTGAGGTTACAAAAATATCACTTCCTTTTAGAAACTGTGGATGCCCTAAAATCTTTACCAAATGATGAAATTCATTGTAAAGAGAAATCCGGTATCAAATGGAATTTTGTTTTATGCGATCTAATCGCATCTGAGTTGTGCTTTTAATAAGTATATATATATACATAAGTTAATATTTTCTACTCAAAAGTGTATGATTACGCGCTTGTGAAAACGCCGAAATCTCCTGTGAGTGCGTAACGAAGTCTTGATAAGCGGGCTTAATTACTTGCTTGTAGACCAACTGTGACAGGGGACCAGAATGCTAACTGCGCATATCGAGATGAACATACAAGGTTATGCACAAAAAAAAAAAAAAAAACTAGAGTTGATATATTGAATGTGCGGATTTATTAAATGAACGTATTTGGATATACAAGCTTCACTATTAACTACGAGACCAGAAATAGGGTACAGATACGTTTCTAACCCAATTAGGGCTTTGAATTCTTCAGGTTACAAGATAGGACGGAGGATTTTCTTGTGGTAAAATGAGATCGTCTCTTCCGTAATTGGTTGGATTGTACTTAGTGTCTTGTTCTTTTACTTATTTTAGAGTTTTTTTTTTTTGTTGGACTTCTCGGTTTTCTCATTTAAAGTACATTCTGTTTTTAATTCCTGCTGAGGAAATGAATAGGGGGCATTTTTATTTATCTCTGTTCTAACTGAAATATTAATGATGTAATTTCACCCTGATACGGTTAATTAGAATGCCCGAGTGTTGATAATATATCTACGTTGACGTCACTTTCTCTCTCTCTTCTCTCTCTCTCTCTCTCTCTCTCTCTCTCTCTCTCTCTCTCTCCCCCAAACCGGACCAAAGTTTTTTCATGTTTATGTTAGCTCAGTTTGTATAAGATATTTATGAAAATAATAAACGAAAACCCAGTTCATACACAATTTCAGAATACTTTTCAAGCCACTTCTGAATCTCTAACAAGTTCAAAGACAACTTTTATATGTATATATATAATATATATATACAGTATATATAATATATATATATACATACATACATGCATACATACATACATACATACATACATGTTTTTACTATGAAAAGCATAAATGGTGATATGAATGAAAACAAGGCAATAAGTGTATCCATCCATTTTGACTTTGGTAGCACTCAGAAGAGCTGTTATGCATGTAGTTTTCCAGAGAGAGAGAGAGAGAGAGAGAGAGAGAGAGAGAGAGAGAGAGAGAGAGAGAGAGAGAGAGTCAAAATTATATAGCTGAGAATCACAAGCAGAACCGAAAAAACCAATGAGTTTTTCAACATCACAATCACAACGAAAACATGACGAGAGAGAGAGAGAGAGAGAGAGAGAGAGAGAGAGAGAGAGAGAGAGAGAGAGAGAGAGGCAGCGGCGATTGTCAGTGAGCTGACCATTCCTCGCCGCGTAATCCTATTTATGGCAATGAGAAGGAGCCCTGAAAGAGACTGCCGGGGAGTGACAGAAGGAAAGAGAGAGATAAAAAGGGACGGAGCGTAGGTGGGAGACACTGGTCCGTGAGTGTGGGTGTGTGTGTGTGTGTGGCAGAGACTTTGATGACAGAGAGAGAGAGAGAGAGAGAGAGGAAAGATTTATTGTTAAATTTTAAACATATAGATGTACATACGAGACTGAGAATTTGATGAAAATTTCATTATCTAAATAACTGAAAATTTGTATGTTAGTGTGTGTGTGAGTGTGTGTGTGTGTGTTGAGAGAGAGAGAGAGAGAGAGAGAGAGAGAGAGAGAGAGAGAGAGAGAGAGAGAGAGAGAGAGAGAGAGAGGAAAGCTTTATTGTTAAATTGTAAACAAATAGATGTACATACGAGACTGAGAATTTGATGAAATCTAAATAACTGAAAATATGTATGTTAGTGTGTGTGTGAGTGTGTGTGTGTGTGTGTGTGTGTGTGTTGAGAGAGAGAGAGAGAGAGAGAGAGAGAGAGAGAGAGAGAGAGAGAGAGAGAGAGAGAGAAGATTTAGTACACGCTAAGTTTTCAACAAAGACACGTACATACGAGACGGGGTCAAATTGGTAAAATGTCATGATCTTATTTGCCGAAAATATGTATGTTTTTGTGTGTGCGTGCGTATCAGTGAGAGAGAGAGAGAGAGAGAGAGAGAGAGAGAGAGAGAGAGAGAGAGAGAGAGAGAGAGAGCTGAATTAATTTGACTTATTTTTGTGGGCTTGCCCTTTCCTCTTCCAGGGCATTAAATGTTAGTAGGAATGATCATATCTGCTTTGACCTTCATGTAATCGTGAATGCCTATCCTGACTGACATTGCTTTATTGAGTGATCGGTCTGTTCGCTGGCACTGCGATGTTTATTGCCATAAAGAGCGTTTGTGGCAAAAGGGGGAAAGACTGACCTTCCAGCGAGGGCTTAGTCATACCATTCAGACACTTGAATAAGTAGGGTAGTAGTGACTGATAAGTAACGAGACATGAGGCTACGAGATCGATCGTTTTGGTAACGAAAGTCCACTGAAGTAATGAATCACGAGAGAAACAACACTTAAGAACAGTATGCCTTTAGTGGTGAATCATGAGAGAAACATTACTAAGAGCAGTATGCCTGTAGTGGTGGATCGTGAGAGAAACATTACTGAGAACATTATGCCGTCAGTGGTGAATCATAAGAGAAACATTACTAAGAACAGTTTACCTTTAGTGGTGAATCATGAGAGAAGCACTACTAAGAATAGTTTGTCGTTAGTGGCGAACCATGAGAGAAAAATGACTAAGACCGGTATGCCGTCAGTGGTGAATCATGAGAGAAACATTACTAAGAGCAGTATGCTTGTATTGGTGAATCATGAGAGAAACATTACTAAGAACAGTATGCCGTTAGTGGTGAATCATGAGAGAAGCACTACTAAGAACTGAGAACAGATGAAAAGCACAGTGGACAAGCCTTAATGATTTTTGAAAACGGGCATTACGACAATGACGGGAAGCAGACGAGATTTGAAAAGCAAGATTAATAACGAACAAAGAAAAAAAAATGTTCGTCTGATGTGAATAACTGAAATGGAAGCGTAACAAAAAAGTTGAGAACCATGGAAAAACAAAAAGAGATACGTAGGTGATGGCCAACGCGGGAATGTAAGTCTAATCCCTCATTGAAGCGAATCAATATTTCTGTTTTGATTCTCAGAGAACCTCGGAAATATATAACCTATGAAAGAAAAAAAAGCTGATACGAGAGGCATTGATCGTCTCGAGAATGATAGAGAGCAATTCTGCCACAAAAGAGAAATTCTAAGTAAAACGGAAAAAATACAAGTCGCCTGAGGAGGAAGAGGGGGGGGAGGGAGAGGAGGCTGTCAAAGCCAGCAATATAAGAGGGTCCATTTTCGAGTGGGCGCAGAATTGCATAATGTTTCAACAATGTTCTCTCGTCCAGAAATAGGTTTCTACGGTGTATGATTCATTCTTTCCTTTTATACCTATTTTTGTGCCTTTTTTTATACCTTCTTTTCATACCGTTTCACCTGAACGCTTCAGTTAGGGTCTATATACTTATAATAAGCTAGTCTCAAGCCCTGGTAATAAGAGAGGCGTAATTGCGAGTGAAAAATAGCTGGAATAAATCAGACAAAGATTACAGAAATTTACCAAAAAAAATAAAGAGAAAGAAAAGTGGGCTGGCCAAGGCTGCATTTGATCATAATGATGTCAAAAAGCTACCAGATTATTATCATTAACTTGTTAATACTTGATTTAATACTACAGAGCACAGCGTACAAACAGCTGATCATGGGAAGTCGCATAATTACATAGCGTAACTATGACACTGTTATTATTATTATTATTATTATTATTATTATTATTATTATTATTATTATTCAGAAGCTAAACTCTTTTCATATGGAACAAGCCTACAAGGGGCCTTTGGCTTAAAAGCCAACCTTCCGAAGAATATGGAGTCATTGGAAATAGATTACAGAAGATAATAGGAAATTCTGCTGGATGAAAGTGTACACTTCAATGGTTATAAGAACGGATAATTATTACTAAAAATATCGTTATTATTTTGGAGAACTGCCTCATACAATCGCGCACAAAAGCCTTGGTAAAGGCTTTCTGTTTATTTATCCTAATGAAGCCATGGCACACGACGCTTACGAAATGGAATGCAAGGTTTACGATGAACAAAATTAGTCCCAAACGATTTATTTTCTATTTTTTTTTTTACTTCGGTTATAATACGCCCACTTGTTCGTTTTGAGAGAGTTTTTTCATATTGTATTTTTATATATACACGCAAACACATATGTATATGAGTTTTTTGTCACTTACACACTCGTGACTTGTTTTATATTCACAAATAATAAACCAGAAATATCGTTTAATATCCAGTTCACAATACCCGGGAATAGCTTACACCCAAGGGAATTAAAATCGATCAGTGATTCGTCACTGGCAGGATTCGAACCGCTGCCTGGCTTTGAAGCAACGTTAGCCAGTAACTCAGCGGTCAAAGTCACTGTCTGTCGTTATTTTTAAACCAGGTAACGGTTCGAATCCTGTAGGTGACGTAGCGCGTGTCAGTTATAATTCCCATTAGGTGTAAGCCATTATCGAGGTATAGTGAACTGGATATTAAACGATATTTTTGGTTTACATTTGTGACATATGTACATTATTTATGTGCGTATGTTTATTTGTACGTACGAGTAATTAATAATTTTAATTTAAATATATGTCTTTAAAAAAATAAGAGACTATGCTTAAAGAATATATTTTCCTTACCGGGCGAGAGAGAGAGAGAGAGAGAGAGAGAGAGAGAGAGAGAGAGAGAGAGAGAGAGAGAGAGAGAGAGAGAGAGAGAGAGATTTTCTTCAACACTCGACTGTGGCGTAACTACCTTTCTAAGAAACTGCACACTTTATATTATATATATATATATATATATATATATATATATATATATATATATATATATATATATATATATATATATATATATATATATATATATATATATATTTATATATATATGTATGTATAGATAGATAACTAGATAAATAAATAGATAGGTAACAAAGAAATAAACCGAGAAATAAACTGATAATCATAAAGAGCGACGTAAGAAAATTGCAAACCCAGTCATAAATTTGAAAATAAAAAAAAAAAAAGAAGCCAATTTAGATGTCCATGTCTTTTTTCTTTCTTTTTTTCTTTTTCTTGCGACATCGTGACGTCAGAGGAATCCGTAGATACAGTGTAAAAGAGAGAGAGAAAAAGAAGAAAAAATGCGTCATCGGAAAGCGTAGGATTTGGGTAGCGTTTTTGACTTTACTTTTACTCTTAAACGTGTATATTCGGATGTTCAACAGGAAATGTAAGAAAAAGAATTAAACAGAAGAATGTATTATATATATATATATATATATATATATATATATATATATATATATATATATATATATATATATATATATATATATACATACATATATATATATATATATATATATATATATATATATATATATATATATATATATATGTTTTTCTATTGTATACCCTTCTTTTTCAGGCGTATAGTTATACGTAAACACACTCACATATATAATACTGTATATATATATATACTGTATGTATGTTTAAGTTTATGTATGTATATATATATATATATATATATATATATATATATATATATATATATATATATATATATATATATATATATATATATATATTATATACAGTATATATACATGAAAAAGAAGCATAATGAGATGAATGTATTCCAACTAACAAAAAAAGTATATATATATATACGAGTATATATATATATATATATATATATATATATATATATATATATATATATATATATATATATATATATATATATATATATATAGAGAGAGAGAGAGAGAGAGAGAGAGAGCCCAGTGTTAGAAATGTAATTACCGCTATTTCAATACCACAAACCACACACACACACACACACACAAGTAAATGACATAAATCTCCGCATCTCATTAACTTTATGACATCTGACAAACACTCACACCCTAAGAGAGAGAGAGAGAGAGAGAGAGAGAGAGAGAGAGAGAGAGAGAGAGAGAGAGAGAGAGAGAGAGTCCTTTGTAAGAATCATGGAAAAGTAGGTCACAGGTGTATAACCATGTCCTTGTTGACGTACGGGACTATGGGATGGAATTAGGAGTGAATTTTTGTTTATATATATATATATATATATATATATATATATATATATATATATATATATATATATATATATATATATATATATATATATATATATATATAATGTTATATTGTATAGAGGAAATAGACTACAGTATACATGAATTGTTTTTATGTCCATAGATTTATAATAAGTGAAGCGTAACATTATGCTATTGAAATATTATTGTAATGTAATGAAAAGTAATGTCACGAAACATAATGAAATGTCGGTGAAATGTTATGCTTAGCCAATGTTATTAATGTAAATATCCATTTAATGAATATTAGTATATTGTGATGTAGTCATTTTGATCCCGAATTGATTCCTGGAAGGAAGCACAGTGAATCTGTTTTGTTTTTCCGCAATTGATTTCTTTCGTTGTTTGTCGTAATGATCTTTAGTGCAACTTCGGAAAAATGGATTTTTTGTCGAACTCATATGGTACACGTGAACTAATTTGGTATTACAAAGTGGCGTCGCAACTGTTAAGGTTAGCGACGCTGCAATTTTCGGAAAGTGAATGTCCAGAGTGAAGGGGTCATTATTATTATTATTATTATTATTATTATTATTATTATTATTATTATTATTATTATTATTATTATTATTATTATTCGAACATATGATAATTATAGATCCGAACATTTGAATTTTTGTAGATTATATATATATTTATATATATGTATAATATATATATATATACATATATATAAAGAGAGAGAGAGAGAGAGAGAGAGAGAGAGAGAGAGAGAGAGAGAGAGAGAGAGAGATAATTTAATTTTAAAGAAATTATGCAGTTTTGTAAATCCATCAGAAATGGTCCAGTACAGAAAACAAAGCGAGAGGGGAGATGTAGACAGACTCAGTGATTGATTTACATATGCTGGCGTTACGACGTCAAAGGTCATCGACAGAGAGAGAGAGAGAGAGAGAGAGAGAGAGAGAGAGAGAGAGAGAGAGAGAGAGAGAGAGCATATTATAGACGTGACAATATCAGCAGTCAGCGATGCCGAGAGAGAGAGAGAGAGAGAGAGAGAGAGAGAGAGAGAGAGAGAGAGAGAGAGAGAGTGGGAGAGAGTATTATTGACTTATTAATTGATTTACTTATGCTGGCGTCATAGTATCAAAGGTCATAGACACCGAGAGAGAGAGAGAGAGAGAGAGAGAGAGAGAACATAATCTAGACTTGACGATATCAGCCTTCAGCGATGCCGAGAGAGAGAGAGAGAGAGAGAGAGAGAGAGAGAGAGAGAGAGAGAGAGAGAGAGAGAGAGATCACGTTTAGCAGTCTCCGCGCAAAAAGGCGACGAGGCTTTGTAGAATAAAAGTCAATTTGCATCGAAACACCCATCGAATTAGTCGGGCGTGGATCCCGAAAGGCAGTTTGGGCAAAAACAGAAATGGCCCGCTCGTTCTCCCGACGGTTATCGATGTCCGGATGGAAACGTTCGGAGAGTATATCAAGGGTAAGCTTGTTCGGTGGGTACAAATTTCGTGGGCCACAGTGAATAATTGGGAGGGAGAAGTATTGCGTGGAATAATAGGATTGCAAGGAAGGAAAATTATCTGGGACAAATTGGATGGAATGTGGAAAAATTGCGCGATTTAAATCAAATGGAATGAAGAGTATTGTAAGGAACTATATGAATGGAATGAAGAAAATTGTGTGGAACAATGTGAATGGGATGAAGAAAAATTGGGTGAAACAGTATAATTATAATGTGGGCAAGTTGCGTGAAACAAATTGGATGGAATAAGGAAAAATTGTGTGATGTAAACTAAATGGAATGAAGAAAATAGCATGGAACACTTGAATGGAGTGAAGGAAATTGAGTGGAACACTATGAATAGAATGAAGACAGTTGCATGGTACAGTGTGAATAAATTGAAGAAAATTGTGGAACAATATGAATGGAATGAAGAAAATTGTGTGGAACAATATGAATGGAATGAAGAAAATTGAGTGGAACACTATGAATAGAATGAAAAAAATTGCATGGTACACTATGAATAGAACGAAGAAAATTGTTTGGAACAACATGAATGGAATGAAGAAAATTGTTTGGAACAGTATGAATGTAATGAAGAAAATTGTGTGGAATCAATGTGAATGGAATGAGGAAAAATTACGTGATGTAAATTGAATGGAATGAAGAGTATTGTGTGGAACAATATGGATGGAATGAAGACAATTGAGTGGAACAATTTAATTATAGTGGTAAATTGTATGAAACGAATGGAATGGAATGAGGAAAAATTGCGCGATGTAATTTAAATGGAATGGAGAAAATTGTATGGAAAATATGAGTGGAATGAAGAAAATTGCCTGGACAAATTAAATTATGAGAACAAATTGAATGGGATAAGTAAAAATAGCCTAGAACAGTTTGAAGTAGATAATAACGAATTGCGTGGAATGAATTCAGTGGAATGAGGATAAATTACAAGACTCAAATTGAATGAACTGAGAAAAAATTTAAGTTAAGCAAGTTGAATTTAATGAGAAAAAATGAAATTGGACAAGTTGAATTGAATGAGAAAAAATTAAATTGAACAAGTTGAACTGAATTAGGAAAAAGTAAATTGAACAAGTTGAATTGAATGAGAAAAAATTAAATAGGACAAGTTGAACTGAATGAGGAAAAAATTAAATTGAACAAGTTTAACTGAATTTGAAAAAATTAAATTGAACAAGTTGAATTGAATGAGAAAAAAATAAACTGGACAAGTTGAACTGAATGAGGAAAAAAATAAATTTGACAAGTTGAATCGAATGAGAAAAATTTAAGTTAAGCAAGTTGAACTGAATGAGAAAAATTAACTTGGACAGGTTGAATTGAATGAGAAAAAATTAAATTGAACAAGTTGAACTGAATGAGAAAAATTAAATTGGACAAGTTGAATTGAATGAAAAAAAAATTAAATTGGACAAGTTGAACTGAATGAGAAAAAATTAAACTGGACAAGTTGAATTGAATGAGGAAAAATTTAAGTCAAGCAAGTTGAATTGAATGAGGAAAAATTAAACTGGACAAGTTAAATTGAATGAGGGAAAAAAAATGACATCAAACAAATTGAATGGAATGCGAAAAAATCTTTGGAATAACTTGAATGGAATAAAGTTTGGAATGAAGACTGCATAACGTATGTGAACCTTGTGTACAAATTGACTGCACAAAGTGAGACTTAAATGTAAGCAGTGTATCCCAGTTGTACAAAATATGGGTCTGGTGTACAAACTATCATGAGACTGTACAGACTGATCAGAATTTTCAGACTACTTCCAGGAATACGTTTTGTTATTGGCCCCGGTATATGCACTCATCCAAATGTACAAACTGTGTTCCTTGTGTACAAACTATGATCCTTGTGCACAAACTGTGGTTCAGCTCTACAAACTATGCTCAAGCAACTTAAGCTGTGGTTCAAATGTGCAAATGTTGTCCAGGTATGAAAACTGATACAAGTGTAGATCCAAGTGTACAAAATGATATACAAATGTACGAACAGTTATTCAGCTGTAGAGTCTGTAATCCAAAAGCGCACACTGAAGGCTTTACGGAAATCTGTACTATTAGATCCTGAGGGAGGAAATTGGCCATTAGCAAATTGGGCAACGAAGCAAAAATGTTATGAAAACGATGCTGGATAGATGTCATTACTGTGAACTGACGTGACGTAATTGCAGCTGAACTGTGAACTGTTTGCCATCAGGATTTGTTAACAGTTTCTTGATACTTATCATTCTACGTATTATTATTACCCGCGTCAGAAATTGAATAGTATACGTGCGTTTGTGTATGCATTTGTGTATGTGAATATGTGTATTTGCAACATACGTAGTGTATTTAAGAACTTTTCTTAGAATTGTCGTGCTCATCCCTGTAAACAACAGTTATAACTGCACGGAGAAAGCGATAATCGAGTGTAGCATGAAGGCGAATGTTTGTCGAAAGAAGAAGACAAAGGGAAGACGAGGATAAATAAAGAAAAAATAAGGGAGAAAAAAAAAAGAAGGAGAAAAAGACAGCATGCGGGTACTGTTCCTAATACAAAAGGACAGTGCAAATTAGTTTCGTTAAAGCACAGCCCTTTAACCTGTCAGGCGTGCCAACAATACACATGCCACTGCTGCCAACCACCGACTGACAGGTTGTTACTTCATATTGTGAGAAAGAGACGCTCTCTCTCTCTCTCTCTCTCTCTCTCTCTCTCTCTCTTTTGTTTTAGATGGAGGCGTGTATGTGCATGTGTGTGCGTGTGAGTATGTGTGTGTGTGTGTGCATGTGTGCATGTGCGTGCGTACATATCACTCCATGTTCCTTTGTTGAGGGGCCCAATGAATGGGCTTGATAAAGTTGCTTTCTCTCTCTCTCTCTCTCTAATCGATCTTTTTTCCACCTTATTCCCTTTCTGTTTTCGTCATTCTGTTTGTTAGTGTTTGTTGCTTTGATGTGTCGACTGCGTGTGTGTTTGTGTGTGTTTGTGTGCGTATGTTTGGAATAAGTATGTGACCTGCTTCATGTTTAGAGAAAGGATAAGCAAACTGGATATTTTCCAAAAGTATATCTTCACACATCATTATATATATAATCTACAAAATTCAGATTTTATATACCTTTCCAATTACTGTATTTTTGTGTTCTAAGAGACGCGCATACACACACACACACACACGCACACACACATATATATATATATATGTATATATATATATATATATATATATATATATATATATATATATATATATATATATATATAGTTGATAGGTTTTCATTCTTTGTTTTTCATTCTTAATTACTCCGCGCCGTTCTGTGTTATGACAGCGCAAATATGGGCATTCTGTTCCTTGCTGTGATGTAGAAAAAACAATTCTATGGTTAAGTAGTTATGTATAAACATTGGTAAGTTCTGCGCTCTTGTAGTTTTCAAAGTACCTCATCAGCTTTAAGATTGAAATGTATATAATTTCGCATTCTTTAATCCATTAATAAAATATTATTGATAACAATCACGATGCTAATAATAATAGTGGATTTTTCCATTATTATTTTCTTAGGAGTGGGTTTCTATCTTATTTATATATTAGACATGTTTTTGGACGTAAGTATGAATTTCTGTGGCAGTCACCATGAAATCTCTGGTGTTTCGTCCTTTGCACATTCATTTAAAGAGAAATATGTGCAAATTACTAACACTGTAATTGCTAACACCTGGTAATGAAGGAAATTAATTGGCATTCTGCTGTTCATTCACAATTTAACTTTCACGTAATCGGTTGTGACGTAATCGTTATGGACTGGAATTACTACTCGATATAAACCATTCGCCTCGAGCTTTATTTAGAGTGTGATTTATAAATGATCATACTCTATCCACTGATAAATACTTTTAAAAGTAAACTGTCAGCCATTTTCCAGTTCTTGGTAAATCTTTTGGTGTATAGTTTCTTACCCCATGCCCATCACCATTGCTGGCGACCCACCACGACGGACCAGCCACCAGGTACGTAACTGACTGAATAATCAGTAGAAGCAATTGTGCAGTTCGAACCGCAAAGGTTCAAGGGAAGATGCAATGCGTTACTACCTTAAAGCAATCTTCTTGTATTTTAATATTTTATTATATATTTTTTTCTGTTTACTTGTTCATTTGTTAATTTATTTTTCTTTTTTGATAACTGCTCCATTCTTTCTGTATTTCCTGTTACTTTCTGTTAATTCTTTCAAAAGAACACCATATTCTTTGGAAGCTAGAATTTCAAGTTAGTGGCCCCTGTGGGCTGGTTCCATTTGAATAGAGTTCATCTTCTGAATTAATAATAATAATAATAATAATAATAATAATAATAATAATAATAATAATAATAATAATAATGTATGGTTGGGTGTGCGTGAAGACTAAAACCAGTTCCTCATCTATAAATAGTAAAAGCTCGGATTATCAGAGCTTAAAAAAAAATCAGCCATCTCCCTCTCATGAGCAACCCTCCCATGGCGTCTTTGATAGACGAAAATAGTTCGCTTACTCTAAACACAAGTGTCTGCTGGAACTCCCGTCATCCCCTGGGTGGGTAAATAAGGGGCAGGGGCAGGATCCCGTGCCGGGGGAAAAAAAAAATCGACCTCATTGCAGACTTCGCTAAGTGTGTACAAACTCTCTCTCTCTCTCTCTCTCTCTCTCTCTCTCTCGCTTGGTGTGTGGGTGTACCTACCTTTTATCTGTCTGTATGTCGATTTGGTTTTTTGTGTTTTCATAGTTTGTAAAGTTCATGGAGTAATTTTTCATACTAGGTTTTCTAGGTTTTTCACCTCTCTCTCTCTCTCTCTCTCTCTCTCTCTCTGTATGTTTGTATGTAAACCCCCTTTTCACTCATCTCGGGAAGCTTGCATTGTTTTTCAAATTTCTTACAGCTACTAGCTTTGTACATCTTTATAATTTTACAGCCTCTCTCTCTCTCTCTCTCTCTCTCTCTCTCTCTCTCTCTCTCTCTCTCTCTCTCTCTCTCTCTCATTTTTATGTATAATTCCCTTTTTCTCCATGGCTGTAAGTTGGTACTTCTTTACTCATGCTCTTTCTCTTTCTCCCACTGATGTTTGTACAGTCTTTCTCCTCTTATACACAGTCTGTACGTGTATATATGTATGTGTGTGTGTGTGTGTGCGTATTCGTGCGCCTCGTACAGAAGGCCCGCACCTCCTCTTCCTCCTCCTCCTCTCTGTGTCCTTCCTTCATATTATGCAAATAGAGAGAATTTCATCCGCGCCGCCTTCCCTGACTCCAGCCGAAATGTTTTACTTCACAACTCTGAAATCCAATAAATCGCGCTGGCCGCGAAAGAGCGTGGGACGTATACAGGTGGCGATCTACCCTTTTAGTCCCGGCTCTCTCAGGAACTTTTTTTCTTTCTCTCTCTTTTTTTTTTTTCCAACCCCTTCACTTCTCCTAGCCCCTCCCCTCCCCTCTCCTCTCCTCCTGCCCCTCTCCTCTCCTCTCTCTCCTCCCTCCTCCCCTCCTCTCCCTTACCCCTCTCCTACCCCTCTCCTCTCCTCTCCTACCCCTCTCCTCCCTTACCTCTCCTCTCCTACCCCTCTCCTTCCATACCCTTCTCCTAAACCCTCCCCTACCCCTCTCCTCTCCTCTCCTCTCCTCTCCTACCCTTCTCCTCCCTTACACCTCCCGTCTCCTCTCCTACCTCTTCTCCTCTCCTCTCCTCTCCTACCCCTCTCCTCCCTTACCCCTCTTCTCTCCTCCCTTACCCCTTTCCTCTCCTCCCTTACCCCTCTCCTCTCCTACCCCTCTCCTCTCCTCTCCTCCCCTACCCCTCTCCTCCCATACCCCTCTCCTAGCCCCTTCCCTACCCCTCTCCTCCCTTACCCCGTCCCCTACCCTCTCCCCAACCCCTCTCCTCTCCTACCTCTTAAGGGTTGGTGGATGGACGGAGGAATAACCAGGAGGGGGTTCCCCTCTCCGCTGCTCTCCTCTTATAAGAGTAGGGGAGGGGGGTAATATAACCAGGATGGATCCTCCAGGGTCCTCCACGCGTCAGTTCCCCGAAAAGAGGAATGATTACGTGCGATAATTGTTATTAATATCAGAGCCGAAGTGGAAAATGGCAAGTTGGGACGCGGGACTTGCGTGGGTGCGCTTGTGATTATTAGTGGTGTTTCTCGGTGCTTTTAGTTGGGGGCGTTTTGTCGTGTATCTCAGTATTCTCTCCGGCTGCCTGCGGGAGTGAATGCTGAGTATTTAGGCGGCTGCATGGAGGACACTGATTTAGCGCCTTTTAATGAACATTTTGAGAATGAGGCGTTTTGCGAATATTTTATCTCACATTTGGCCGGAACGTTTTTGTAAAAAGTCGAAAGGTCTCAGTAAACATCATATCCTATATATATATATATATATATATATATATATATATATATATATATATATATATATATATATATATATATATATATATATATATATATATATATATATAAATATATATATATATATATATATATATATATATATATATATATATATATATATATATATATGAACCGATTGAAACGATTATCCCGTACTAATGAGGTTATCTACCCTCATCAATATAATATTAGCCATGAAAGAGTTGTGTGTTTATATATATATATATATATATATATATATATATATATATATATATATATATATATATATATATATATATATATATATATATTTACACACACACAGCTTAATGGATAATATCTTACCATTGAGGTGAATAACCTCATTAGCACGGGATTATACTTCCAGTAAACGAAATATTATAGTATGATTTTCTCTTTTCGAACAGACTTCACCTCTTCAACTCTGAGTCTTTGTTTAGAAAGAAAACGCAACGGAAGCAGAATAACAACTTGTGTGTCTTACAATTAGTAGCTGTGGATTCTGTTTCCTTGGAGGTATTCAACAGGTCAACAGGCCATTGCTCCTTATATTTACTACTTTAGTTTTTAATGTAATTTTTCATTAATTCTTTCATTATTGTCAATCACTTTTATAAGCTCAAGTTCCATTTGGAATTATTTTGTATATTTATTATGTTTTATTTACTTAGTTCATTTCCTCTAGGACAATTCATTTTTCTGTATTTTTCAAACATCTTGGTGATTTTTATGATGAATTTATGACTGGCGATGATGCTATCTGACATAGAGAGAGGTCTACTGAACCTTGGTAATGTTAGTCATCATTAAGTTGTGCTTTCCAGATAGCCACCTTACTACTGAGACTGACTCTCTCTCTCTCTCTCTCTATGTATATATATGTGTATATATATGTATATATATACATATATATATGTATATATAAATATGTATGTATGTGTATATTTATATTTGTATATACATATATATACAGTATATATGTGTGTGTATTTATGTATGTACACATACAATATATATATGTATGTATGTATGTATGTATGTATGTATGTATGTATATGCATATATATACATATATATATACACACACACACACACACACGAGCATATATTAGCGGTAAACGAGTATTGTGTGGAAGGGACCTTGTGTATTAAATTTTATTTTATTTATTATTTAAAATTTTGCCTTTACTCTCTGTCGCCTGTGTAACCTCTTTTATTCCCTTTAGTTTCAGACTCGCTTTTAGCAGAGTTCACCTGGGAAAATAATCGCAGGATAAAGAGCATTCTGAATCCGAGCCAAATAACGGCCCCGCAGGAATGCTCAAAGGTGAGTCTAACCATTTTTGTAAAGCCGAAATAAAACTAAAAGTAAAGAAATAGCATTGGGCAGTGCTGCTGGTTGGTTTTTAAGGTTGCACAATTACACGCATACCACTAGTAGTTATGGTCGATGGAGCCATTCAGTCGTTCCTTATATGCAGAATCAAGAAGAATACGAGAGAAAAGAAGTAAAATCAAAGAGGGATTATAATAGGAAAGATATGGAAGATAATGGGCGTGGCCTATTCTCAAAGGATGCGTCGAATGGGTCTCCTGAAGACAGGAAGAATTTGAAAGTCTAGACGGAAGAAAATTACTCGAATTTCTTCATGATAAATTAGCAGTTAAAAGAACAGCCATTACTACAGTAGTCTTTGGAAATGATAATCCACATGCTCATCATCCTACCCACATACCGCCAAAATAACTCTATGCCTTGATTGGATTGCTTATAATTGGTCGACCTACGGGCTGCAAAAAATAACTTGAGAGTGCTTACCCCAGCCTTGCCTTTGGGTCACGGAAATAACCGAAGGATTTTAACGATGTCATCCCTAAGTATACCTTTCCTTTCCACACGTGTTTACGAAGACGTGGGAGAGATTGCCGAGCACAGGAACGGACGAGCATCGGAGCGAACAGTTTACTTTAAGGAATTAATTCATTTACTGTGAGAGCCTGTGGAGGGAGCGCTTTCCATAGTACCTCTGCCTTTTCTGTAGGGGTTTGTGTATCTTTATATAGAAATATATTATATCTTCTTCTCCATCATTCAGATTATCCGTCTTTTTCATCAACAATCCCTTACATTGATGATGTCTTTGCTCTTTTCATAGTGTGCCTCTTTCGACCCTAGTTCATTCTTTATATTTTTTCTTTATTATTTACAGCAGTATTTCAATTCATAATGTCGCTTTCATCCTCTCAAGTCTTTTATTCTGTGCCCTTACTGTTATTAAATTCTTGCTCTGCAAAAGTATTCCAGGTACTTTTTGGGGTTTCCCTTTTTTTTCCTTTTTTTAAATTTTTATACTCTGTATCTTCTGATGTAGAATTATCGTGTTACGTAATCGTGAATTTTTTTTTCGTCTCTTTTCATTTGGTAATAGATTTTTATAATATGCGTAGAAGATTATGCGTCCTCAAAATTCAATTTTTCCATCTATTCTATCGTCTGACGTACGTAGAATTATCACGATAGCTACATATTCGTAGATTTTAGTGTGTGTTTTTTTATTTGGTAAAAGTGTAGAAGAGTATGCGTCGGTTTTTTTTTTTTTGGTGTTGTCTTAATACGGAGTTGTTTTCAATCCCCAGACAGAGGTTTTTGCTTTTAAAAGCGAAGATGGTTTTTCATGTTTGAAATGAGATGGCAAATTAGGCGAGCTACCAAGCGCTCTTGAAGGAAAGGTTAAAAGAGATTTTGAGGGAGGGAAGGAAGAGGTCTTAGCCGTTTCTCCTCTAAGTAGGTGCTTACAGGGGAAAAAACAAAGCAGTTGTATACCCGGCTTTGTCCATCATTAGATTGCTGGAGAAAGGATGAGATCCTTGCAAAAAAATTACGTAAATTTGCACGCAAGTATGTATATTTATTTAAATATATATATATATATATATATATATATATATATATATATATATATATATATATATATATATATATATATATATATATATGTATATATATATATATATATATATATATATATATATATATTTATGTGTGTGTATTTTTGTATATATATAAATTATATATATATATATATATATATATATATATATATATATATATATATATATATATATATATATATATATATATATATATATATATATATATATATATATATATATATATATATATATGGTTCTCGAGTAAAGAAATTCAGCGGTCATGCCCTGGCATTCTTCCTCTCTTTTTTTACCTCTTTCCACGAGAGTTGCTCTTTTACCTTGTTCCTTCTGAGTAGAGCATTTCATCTCTTCAGGGGTGATATAGGTTAATGAAATAACTTGCATCCAACTTCTTCTTTTGTTCTCTATTTGTAATTTCAACCGTTTTCTCTGCTCGCATCTATCTTGAAGTCGCTGCCTGCTATCAAGTCTATATTACAATGGTGCGGGGATCGCCACCTACCCTAAGCATCGTCGCGTCGCAAAGTATATTAGAGCTTCTGCGTAATCTCCTAATCTCGACGGCAGCGGCAGATCTAGTGGTGCTCATCGTAACGTCTTCTGGGAGGGTTGCAATTTAGGTGCGGATTATCAACGACTGAAATGCGTACACAGGAAGAGACAGAAGTCAATCATTGCAGGGTATTGTGAAGACTTGCCCTTGACTTAATCTTGTGTATTCTCGCGTCGGGAATAACGAGGGAATTACTTGAGAATAATAACGAAAGGGCGGAGAGGACAATTGCTGAAGATCAACGTAGGTTGATGCCTATTAATGGCGTTCGCTCGTCCACTGTTGCTTATTGGTGTGGCAGACTAGAAGAACGAGAGACGTCAGATTAAAAAGTTGCATTGCAATGTACTGTTGAACTATTTTGCGGTATTCGCTATACATATTTTTAGAAGCAGTTATTTTTTGCGAATATGTCTGTGAAACTGAATGGTAAGTAAATTGATATTCTAAACTGAGTTCAAATTACAACATACCACTTAGACTAGGTTATCAATTACTTTATATGGAACTGCTGCACATTATAAGCTGTGTAAGTTGGTTCCAGGGTATGACTGATCTTCGGCCTAAAAAGAGGGACAAAGTAATCGCCGAATCTGGGGTAATATATACAAATGAAGGTGACAAAACACACACCACACACACACACACAGAATCTGTAAAAGTCGAGAAAAGAAGAAGAAGAAGAAGAAGAGGAGAGAGAGAGAGAGAGAGAGAGAGAGAGAGATTTGACAAAGCAGCACTAATAAAAGATGAAATGATTAAAGCTTAAGGAGATACTCTTAATGGTTTCATGACCAGATGACGGAGGAATTTCAAACGTAGTGTTACCAGCCCTTTTATGTAAAAGGATTAATCTGGTAAAAATTAAAGTAAAGTATTTTGTAAAATATCAGGGAACTTCCACCAAACATTGCACCGAACCTTGCTGGTCTGGTGTAAGAGGCACTGTGTCATAATGAAGCTTGAGAGACATTGGAGTACGTACTTTTTTCTTTCTAAATGGCATTAAAAATGGAAGGTCTTAGACTGCGTTAGTAAATAATGAAATGTCATCGACTGCGTTGTGCGTAAATAGGTCTAGGCGACGGTTCTATATAAGGAGGTTAAGAAACAAACGGGAATCCTTGAGGAACAACTCTATCAAAAAATAAAAGACAAAACAGGATTCAAGACACAAGTGAAACCTCCTCACCACAACAGGTGATCTCGGATCCAGAAACGCCGGAAGGTCTGCTCAATTGTGGCTGGAATGAAATACCAAACAATTTCCTGGAATCTGGCCAACGTCTGCCAACTTATTTTTTGTATTTGCTTTTTATGCTTCTTATTTATTTTTTTTTTTTTTCAAATTCTTGTTTTCTGGTGTTGCTGTTGCTGTTGCTGTCGTATAGTGAGCAGGAAGAGGTGGAATGTGGAGGAATCTTTGCAATTGCATGGTGCAATATTGTTCTCTGGGGAAGGAGGGTGGCAGTCTGGTTTGGGGGGTGGGGGGTTAATGCCGATAAGAGGAGCAAGTCCCGTGGTGGAAATAAGATTTATTTTACGGATGTTGATATAGATGAGAGCCAGGTGCTGAAGGAAATGGAGGAGGTCGGTTGATGTCTGAACGGCATTACAGCGTCAGAAACAGTGTTGAAAAATATCTGGTTAATTTTTTGGGTATCACGGTGATATTCATTCTCTCTAGCTGTGTATATATATATATATATATATATATATATATATATATATATATATATATATATATATATATATATATATATATATATATATATATATATATATATATATATATGTGTGTGTGTGTGTGTGTGTGTGTGTATATATATGTATATAACATATATGTGTGTATATATGTACATTTATATATATATATATATATATATATATATATATATATATATATATATATGTATATATTTGTTAGTGTATGTAATTCTGTCATGAATATTTTCTTTACTATTATTATTATTATTATTATTATTATTATTATTATTATTATTATTATTATTATTATTATTATTATTAAGCAAAATGGCAGTTTCAACAGCATTTATAAAGATATAGTAAACGCTCAATTCGTATAGTAAATTGAGCGTTTACTGTATAAAATAAATGCTGTTGAAACTGCCATTTTGTTTAACAGAATCGGTAATAAAGAAGGTCTTTTTCCTAATTTTATTATTATTATTATTATCATTATTATTATTGTTATTATTATTATCATTATTATTATTATTATTATTATTATTATTATTATTATTATTATTATTATTATTATTATTATTATTATTCTAAATCGTGAACACTTTCCTACAGAAGAAACCAAACAGGTTCCTAACTCGCTCAGCAAGAGTCCACTTCTATGCAAATGAGGAGAAAAGAAAGCTTATAGAAAGGATGCAGAATGAAACAGAATTTTAATCGAATAAAAATGTCAACTCATCATACACTCAAGTGTGTATACATACGTAAACAACAGTGATTTGCAAATCTGAAGACTAAAGGACTTAAGTATTGTAGGATTGGTTGAGCTTTGTAAATTTCATTCCTGTAATTTTCTGTTGCTAATGTAACTGTTTTTTTTGTCACAAGTTGTGGGAGTATTCATAAATCTGAATTGTATGTGTTGTTACACGAGAGATTTTTGAAGATTTTTTCGTGATGGCAAATGATATTAGTGAAATAATAAAGTGTATTTTGGTGTTAATCACCATTGTAGCTTTGACGCTAGTTTGTTATATCGTATCAGTCAGTCAGCCTGTGAAATCAGTGACCATAATCCTTGCAACGTCAGTCTGCTCAAATGAATCTTTCAACGAGTGATACTAAAGTAAATACGATTTAGGAATCACAATCACACAACTTGAGAAATGTCAAGGAAGTAAAGGTTCACAATTATGTATGAGGTGTAAATTGAATGTACTCGTACACAACTACAGTAGACCGTAGTCAGCCGTTCCTCTAAACAGGAAATTTATTGTTGACGATAGATTCTGATATTATCAGCTTTCAACTCATAAAACGTGAAAGCTCCGGTATCGATCAAGGAAATGGAGAACGACGGGGCAGTCGCTCCTTTTGATTGATTGATGTATTATTAATTAATTTATTTATTTATTTATTTGTTTGTTTATTTATTTATTTGTCTATTTATTTCTTATTTATTTAGTGAACTGTTTTTTCATAGAAGGTCGAGACGTTTACGCGTAAAATGTTTCATAGCATTGTGACTCCTTTTCAACAACTGGAGGTTTGATATGTCGTTTTGAAGTAGAGAAAAAGAGTTAAAAACGTATTTTATTATTATTATTATTATTACCACTCCTTGTTTCCGTAGGTTACTTTAGGTTAAGCTACGTTAGTTAATTTTAGAATCCATTAAGCACATTGAAATCGAGCTTGAAAACGAAATTGAGCTTCAGGTTCAGAAATAGTCGTCAGTGCAGCGCCAGTGGAAGCATTCAGTGAAAAGGAAAAATTGCGTTTCTGCACCATTTTGCAGAATGAAAAGTTTAATTTCGCTAAGGTTACATTAGAATCCATTAAAGCGGATCAAAATCAATAATAAAACGGTTATCTTGAAATTTAGAAACAGGGTTATGACAATTTTATAAAAAAGGTCGATGATAATTAGGCATTTTTGCCAAATTACTGCGTTTTATGGAATGGATAGTTTATTTTATGTTAGGTTATATCAAAATCCACCATTAACAAGTCAGATTTAATTATCTGAAAATTATCCTCAAACTCGAAAAGGCCGTAATTTTGGCATCTGACCTCGTCATGTTATTGAAACCTTGTTATTAGTAAAGCTAATTTAACTTTCGCTGAAGCACTCTGAACCACTGTAAGAAAATAATTTGCTGGGAAATTGAAATGGAACCTAACTTTTTTTTTTTAACTGCATAATAGAAAAAACTACTCCGGACACAGTCCTTTATAAACAAAATCAAGAATAGTCAGATAAAAAATTATAAAAAAAAATTCATCCTCATGCCATAAATGTGGATAGGGTCTTAGTAAATTAAAATAGATTTGTCGATAATAGAGCTGACCATTCTTTTCTGCGGTTCATCATCTCTGAAGAAATATCGTTCAGTTACTCGACGGAAGTCATGTAAGAAATTTCAAAATTTTAAGAAATTTCAAAATTTCAAGCTGTTTTTCTTATGTACTTCACAGTGTCACCAGTATTGAAGCACCTTCTTTGGGAACCAATAAGATAGTAAAGTAAGGAATTTCTTGCCATTTCTAAGAAAAACCCAGAATCATCTTAAAGGCCTCACCTCTTTGGAAATTCATCCTTACTACTATTCGGGTACAACTCTTCATTCTCATCTGTAAAAAATATCTGGTCCAACCAGAAATCTACAAAGAGGTGTTACATGACGCATAATAGAAGTTCGGTTATTTGCAGAAAGAAAATGAACGAAAATGTTCATTATTGATACGGGTAATTTAAGTAACATCCCCGATACACAGGGTACCTTGCTTCCCACTGGTTTAAGACTAACATTACCTGTACTCTAATAGTTATTGAAGATGGAAAACATTTAGGAACTTGGAGAAAGATTCTCAAAGCTTTAGAAGTTATTCAACTTGTGAGAGGGAGAGAGTGGATTCACCCTCAAAGATAATAAACGAAGGTTTACGAGCTAGGAAAACACACCTTCCTTTTAAAAGAAATACACAAACAATAAGTCTTAACTGTATATAACTTGTAGCCGAATTTTAGTGGGCTTCATTGGATCAAATTAATTCCAGTAAGCCTACGTAAAGATCACATTAATTTCCAAAAGCCTACATCAAGATCACATTAATTCCCGGAAGCCTACATAAAGATCATATTAATTCCCGAAAGCCTACGTAAAGATCACATTAATTCCCGAAAGCCTACATCAAGATCACATTCATTCTCGAAAGCCTACATAAAGATCACATTAATTCCCGAAAGCATACATCAAGATCACATTAATTCCCAAAAACCTACATCAAGATCACATTAATTCCAGAAAGCCTACATAAAGATCACGGTAATTCCCAAAAGCCTACATAAAGATAACATTAATTCCCGAAAGCTTACATAAAGATCACATTAATTCCCAAAAGCCTACAACAACATCACATAAATTCCCGAAAGCCAACATAAAGCTCACTTTAATTCCCGAAAGCCTATATGAAGATCACATTAATTCCCGAAAGCCTACCTAAGGATCACATTAATTCCCGAAAACCTAAGGATCACATTAATTCCCGAAAGCTTTTATAAAAAGGAAAGAAAAGAACATGGGAAGTACTTTACACCGTGTGTAATATAGCATGTTGTTTGCTCATCCTCAAGCCAGGGTTTTGCCTTATGCCCCGTGGCTTTTCGGAGTCTGGGACCGAGTATCTTTGCCCGAGGGTATTTTATGGCCCAATTTCGCTCACTTAAGATTATTTGTTTTTCTTGATTATTTGTTTTGCTCTTGTTCCTACGTTGTTTGCCAGTTATAGATAAATACTTCTTACTCACCACATCCGTATCAATTTTACTTTATTATAGCGTTGGTTAACTATTGTTTTTTACAATGCTTTTTACGGTTGAAGAGTAAAAGAGTAGGTGAAGAGTAAAATGAAGATGCTATTCGTCTTGTAGTAGATGTACTACTGTACCAAATTTCCAAGAGAATCGTGTCCTATCTCGATATCCATCTCCACCGCGTTTAAACGCTGGCAGTATACCATTATGGACTTCAGTAGAGAAACATTTTTATCCAGGTAAATTCACCAGAAAAGGTAGAGCGCGAAAATGCTTCGATCTCCCTCCTCCATGGAGAATCCTGTGATGTTTCACACGATGTAGAATCTCATTTGAAAACTGAGATTTTGAGCCTTCTCAGTGACCTACATTTCCAAGCACTTATAACTTTATGGTGGATTCGACTTCTGATTTTTTTTTTCTCCCCCTTTGATGTCAACACTGGCAGAATAGTGGATGCGTATCCTTGCGATCCACGTGCAAAGCGTTTATTTTCAGCATATTGCATCCCTTCTCTCCTTCTAACTGTCATCTTGTGAGGTCTTGTTCGTAAGGCGCCCTTTACCTTAATGACATGTCCTTCAGATATCCTTCAGATAATCCGTTTTTATGACTCTAGGAATAGAGGTTTTTATTATTGAAGTCGCGAGCTATAAGGGACCTTTTTATCTTGGGGAAATTGCTAGAATTGGCGTTTTCCATCGGCGATCCTCAAAATCCTCGCTGTTATCGCTGGCAGGAGGTTTGCTCTGAGAGAAAGCTTCCACTTTCATCTTCTTTGTACATCTGTATTCTGTTGAAGCGCTACGCTGTCACGCTGCTTCCTATCAGTTTTTGTCATTATTTTTGTAGTAAAGTGGTTGAACAGTCTTGTGGTCTCACTGCGGATGTTGAATTCTGATGTACCTTTTCGCAGGACTTTGTCCTGTTTTCTCATGGACGGGTATAATTTGACAAAAAGGACGTACAAAGTTTCAGAAAGGGAGAACACAGTCCAGAAGACATTATCAGAATTTTATTCATGGATATTCTTCTCCTGTGGAATTTTGCATATTCCTTTTTGGGAGAATTTTGTCCGTTTTGACTTTTGCACCTCCATTTTTAGGATTTTGATCGTCATCTTTGGAGAATTTTTATCCCACATGAAAATATTTTTCACCCTTTTTAGAAATCTGTTCTTCATTTTAGCAGAATTTTGACGCCACAAGTTAAATTTTTAATCCTTTTTGCAGAATTCTGATCATCCTTTGTGTAGGATTTTGTTCCCCAATTTTTTAAATCCTTTTTAAATTCTGGTATTCCTTTTTGCAAAATATTGTCCATATTCAAAATTTTGTTCATCTTTTTGTAGAATTCTAATCTTTTATGGTGAAATTTGTCCCAATTAAAATGTTCATTCTTTTGTAAAGTCCTAATCTTCCTCTTTTGCAAAATATTGCCCAGGTTTGAAATTTTTTTAATTTTTCGTAGAATTCTGATCTTCCTTTATAGAGAATTTTGTCCCAGTTTAAAATGTTCATCTTTTGCAGAATCCTGATCTTCCATTTTTGTAAATTTAATTTTTCAGTTTTTTAGCTATTTATTCTAATCTTCCTTTGTGGAGATTTCGTCCCAAAGCTTTCTCAATTTTTAACAATTCAGTTCATCCATTTGTCAAATCCTGATCTTCCTTTTTTTAGGATTTTGTCAGATTTAAAATGCTCTTCCTATTATACAATACTGATCTTCCTTTTGCAAATGTTTTCAATTTTTAAAACTATTGATCCTTTCTTAGAATTTTGATCTTCCGTTTTTGAGAATTTTTATTTAGTTTTAATTTGTTGTTCATGCTTTTGTAGAATCCTGATGTTCCTTTTTCATAAATTTTTTTACCATTTTTAAAATTTTATTAATTTTGATCTTCCTTTGTGGAGATTTTGTTCTATGATAAAATGTTTGCCCTCCTTTTTTTTAGAATCATAATCTTAATTTTTCGCAGAGATTTTTCTATTTTTCAAAATTCAGTTCATCTTTCATTTGTGCAAATCTGTTACAGTTTAAAAAAAATTAATTAATTCCTTTGTCGAATTCTGATCTTCCTTTTTTGCAAAAATTATTTCCATTTTAAAAATTTAATACATCCCTTTGTCAAATGCTGATCTTCCTGATTTGTAAAAATTACTTCCATTTTAAAAATTTAATTCATCCCTTTGTAAAATCCTGATCTTCCTTTGCAAAATTTATTTAAATTTTAAAATTTAATTCATCCCTTTGTAGAATCATGATCTTCCTTTTTGGAAAAATTTATTTCTATTCTAAAAATTTAGTTCATTCCTTTGTAGAATCCTGATATTCCTTTTTTGCAAAATTTACTTCAATTTAAAATTTAATTAATAAATATTCCATTTTTTTTGTAAAATTTACTTCCATTTTAAAAATTTAATTCATAAATATACCATTTTTTTTGTAAATTTTACTTCCATTTTAAAAATTTAATTAATCTCTTTGTAGAATCCTGATCTCCCTTTTTGTTGTAAAATTGACTTCGATTTTACAAATTCAATTCATCTCTTTGTAAAATCCTGATCTTCCTTTTTTGCAAAATTGACTTCCATTTGGATAATTTAATTCATCCTTTTGTAGCATCCTGATCTTCCCATTTTTGGAGGATTTTGCCCTTCCTTTCCCCAGAGTTATTTTCGCAGTGTGGTTCTCTCTCCTTGGCAACTCGGGGGCCCCGGTGCGCCATTAAATTTCGTTCGGTGCAAAAGTTTCGGCGATAAAATCACACTCTTTTATTGTAGTTAAAACCGGGCACGAAATTCCTATTGTCTTTTAAAGGAACAGTTTTTATTTGGGAGGTAGCTTATTCTGTAATCATTTTACTCTCTCTCTCTCTCTCTCTCTCTCTCTCTCTCTCTCTCTCTCTCTCTCTCACACACACACACACAGTTAGTTTGGTAATAAGTCAAGCAATCTGGTAACGTTTGCCATTCTGTTTTTGCAAATATCTTAGCTTCTTATAAATAATTATATTCTCTCTCTCTCTCTCTCTCTCTCTCTCTCTCTCTCTCTCTCTCTCTCTCTCTCTCTCTCTCTCTCTCTCTCTCTCTCTCTCTCTCTCTCCTTAGGATTGGGGCCGTTTGTATATCTATTCATGTGCATATATTTAGAGCTTATATAATTGTACTCTCTCTCTCTCTCTCTCTCTCTCTCTCTCTCTCTCTCTCTCTCTCTCTCTCTCTCTCTCTCTCTCTGTGTCTCTCAGTTTCCCAGTCATGTCTGTGTCTCTGTTTATGCACATATTATAGCTTTAATTAATAAAAATGTTATCTCTCATCTCTCCATCCTCTCTCTCTCTCTCTCTCTCTCTCTCTCTCTCTCTCTCTCTCTCTCTCTTCTCTCTTGTCCTTTCCTTCTAGTTTTATCCATCCTCCCATTCACGGCAACCACCCACCGTCCATCCAACACCACCTCTCTCTCTCTCTCTCTCTCTCTCTCTCTCTCTCTCTCTCTCTCTCTCTCTCTCTCTCTCTCTCTCCCCGCCGACCGACCGTCTACCATCGGTGGCAATCGGGCTTTGACACCCACGCCGCCTCATTTCAAAGCCCAGTGGCGGCAGGAGTCGATAATTGTGATATTAAATGTCACGCCTCCATGGAAATAAAAGTGTGGCAGTTGGATAAATGCAAATGGTCATTCCACTGTTTACTTTCATTCATCACGGCTTTCAGCTTTGATGGGGGTGGTCGTTCGTCCGTTTGTCTGTTTGTGTCTGTGTGTGAGTGTGAATGGTTTGTGTGTGTGTGTGCGTGTGTGTGTATGTTTGTGTGTTTGTGATTTTAGCTCGTTTTTGGGAATACCCCCTTTTTTTCTTCTTTCTCTCTTATGAAAAGGTGTGATTTAGTTCTCTCTCTCTCCTTTTGGATTTTTTCTTTATGTGGGATCAAGAATTCTCTCTCTCTCCTCTCTCTCTCTCTCTCTCTCTCTCTCTCTCTCTCTCTCTCTCTCTCTCTCTCTCTCTCTCTCTCTCTCTCTCTCGTAAGTCAGAGATACAGGTAGTAAGGTTTGTATTGTCCATGAAGCAATAAAATCTACAATTAATTTCCAAAGTAGTGAATTCCAAGGTTAAAATGTCCTGAACAGAATGTCAGAAAGAGTAAAAAGGAACATTGTAGAAAGTTATAAACATTAAAAGACACAATTATGTTATCTGTGAACAGTTCATACAGGAGGAGGAGGAGGAGGAAACGACACTTTTCATAAACAGTGATAATATTATGCCCCCTGACTGCTGCTGTGATGGTAGACTTATTTTGAAAGTGATGATGATAACAGTTACGAAATAATAACTGTAATTCTTGTTATATAATTCTTCTTCTTGTTCTTGTTCTTGTTCTTCTTCTTCTTCTTTTCTTCTTCTTCTTCTTCTTCTTCTTCTTATTATTATTATTATTATTATTATTATTATTATTATTATTATTATTAAGAGCAGCAACAAAAATTTGAAAACGGGGCTGAAAGCGATATTGATTGGAACATTCAAAGGAATATAGTAATGTCACTTTTGGTAGCAATACCCGTCTTGGCTTTGATGCGGAAGACCAGTAATGGCAACAATGGAAAGAACTGAATAATACGTAGAAAAACACTTTTATTTTCAACAGTCATTAATAGTATTAGAATGAAAGAGAACAGCTTTCTGTTACTGATAATACAAGACAGCAATTTGCAGAAAACTGAGACTCTCTCTCTCTCTCTCTCTCTCTCTCTCTCAAGACAATGTTGCTGATAAGAAAAAGATCAATTGGTCGAGAGGGCTGGACGACGTAGTGGAAGGGAAAGGGATTAAGGACTGAGGGATTTTCTCTCTCTCTCTCTCTCTCTCTCTCTCTCTCTCTCTCTCTCTCTCTCTCTCTCTCTCTCTCTCTCTCTGTCTATCTATATATATATATATATATATATATATATATATATATATATATATATATATATATATATATATATATATATATATGCTAAACGTCCAGGATTTCTCTTCCACTGTTCTCATAATTGTTGCAGCTATTAGTGTTGTATCATCCCCCACAAAGTGATAACGAGAAAGTTCTACCTTCGAAGAAAGTCTCATAAGAAGAATTGCTCATATATATGTATATATATATATATATATAATATATATATATATATATATATATATATATATATATATATATATATATATATATATATATATATATATATATATATCCTATTTAGATTCTTTTCCAATAATCCTTTTTATCAACATATCATCAGCGTTTCATCCTGACAAATAATATCAACAGGAATTTTCGTCTTGGAAGAAATTTTGCGTATGAATTTATTTTTTTCATTATTTCGAGTTTCATTTGGTTTATCTTATCTGTCCTTCAGTTTGTTTGATTTTCCCACAGTGAACTGAGGTTCTGTTTGTATTTTTAGCTCTGTGTGATAGGAATTCTGGAATTTTCGTAATCTAGTTTTTATGAGGAAATTCTTCGGTATTTGTCTCTGTTATGTGAATTGTTGAATGATATATATATGTATATATATATATATATATTTATATTTATATATGTATATATATATGTATATTTATATTTATATTATATATATATATATTTATATATATTATATATATATATATATATATATATATATATATATATATATATATTTATATATATATATATATATTTATAACTTTAAAATATTGTCAGAATATTCTGACTATTTGTCTGATATATAATTCATATATCTGTATATAAAAAATTGGATATTTATATTTTTATTTATTTTTATATTTGTATATAAAGGCCAGACAAAAATTTTATTTAATTTATAAAGAAATAAAAATATATTTCTCCTTCTATATAAATAATTATTTTGGGATATATGGAATTTTGGTGTTAAATTTATATTTATATTTATAAACTTGTATAACATATATTAAAGTCTTCCTTTATTGTTCTCTCAACAATATTTATACTTTTGTACGCTATATGATTCTTCCTATATATTTGGTCTTCTTTATTTATACGTTTTGAATGATAACGAAGTAATTCTTCCTGTGTTAAATGTTCTTTTAAAATATTGTTTCTGAATGGGAATTTTCTTCCTTTACTTTGTTCTGAGTATCTGTTTTTGATTGGATAATTTATTTTCCCTTTATTGTCCTCTTGAATATTTTTACTTATGTAAAGAAGTTTCTTCCTGAGTTGTTCTTCCAAAATTTTAAAAAAGGTGGTTAAACTCTGTTCTTGTTCTTCCAAGAATATTTTATATGTTTGTTTGTGTTTTTTGTTCAGCAGAAATTTGTGCGTTTTGAATGACAATGAAGTGATTTTATTTTGAATTTAGAAAAGAAATGTCAAAAATTTCCTTTAAAGGTTGTTCTTCAAAGAATATTTGTACGTTCTGATTGATTAAATTATTTCTTTCCTTTAGAGCTATTTTTACTTTTTGATTGTATAAATCATTCTTCCTTTACTGTTGTTAAATTGTTTCTGATTGATAATGAAGTTATTTTTCCTTACTGTTCTCTTTTTTACAATGTGAATGCTAAAGAAGTGATTCTTCCTGAGTTGTTCTTAAAGAATAACAGTCTTGTATTTCCTTCTCTTCAAGAATATTTTTACTTTTGTGAATGGTAATGAAATAATCCTTCCTTTATTGTTGTTCTTCCAAGAATATTTATACGTTTTGAATGATAATGAAGTGATTCTTCCTTTGTTGTTGTTCTTTTAAGAATATTTTTACTTTTTGAATGGTAATGAGATCATTCTTCCTTTGCTGGTGTTCTTCAAAGAATATTCTGTACGTTTTGATTGATAATGAAGTTATTTTTCCTTTATTGTTCTTTCAAGAATATTTTTACACATTATGAATGCTAAAGAAGTGATTCTTCCAGAGTTGTTCTTCCAAGAATATTTTACTTTTTGGAATGGTGATGAAATAATTCTTCCTTTTTCTGTTGTTCTTTTCCAAGAATATTTGTGCGTTTTGAATGACAATGAAGTGTATCTTCCTGAGTTGTTGTTCTTTCAAGAATATTTTTACTTTTTGATTGGTAATGAAATCATTCTTCCTTTACTGTTGTTCTTCAAAGAGTTTTTGTACGTTTTGAATGATAATGAAGTGATTCTTCCTTTATTGTTTTTCCAAGAATATTTTTACTCTTTGAATGCTAAAGAAGTGATTCTTCCTGAGTTGTTCTTTCAAGAATATTTGTTCGTTTGAATGATAATGAAGTGATTCTTTCTATGTTGTTGATCTTTCAAGAAAATTTTAACTTTCTGAATGGCAATGGTAATGATATAGAAACGTTAGCCGCATCTTCGATCTCCAATGACTCGTTATACTTGAAGAAATCTTTCTTTCTGAGAAACTTTCTTTACCTATTTCGAGGCGGGGGAGAGGGCGGGGGCCGATGATCACTGCTTAGCCTTTTTACCAGGAGATAGAAATACCTCAGCGAATGTTTTCCGGGAACAGCGACTTTGTCGGGTTCGTGGAGCTTAATAATTTGTTGATGTTACCTGGATTTCCATTAAGGATTTCTGAGGAAAGTTATTATCGGTTTTCTGAGGTATTGTTGATTGGAGGACCTTGGCAATATTTTCTGGTGTAGTGACCTATCTGGAGAATGATTACTAGAAATAGCATAAAAATTCTAAAGACTTTGCAAACAACTTTTCGAAACGGCGACTTTCTTTGGGATTTTTGAACTGTGTTAACGACTTCCCGAGCCTTGACCTGGCGCTCTACTTCTGTGATTGACGACTGTCTTCGTGAAAGACTTCTACGTTTAGAGAGTTCTTTGAATATCTGTCGTTGACTTTTTATGCCCGAGGGAGTTCATGGATCGGAGACATTCTCAGCGAATATTTTATGGAGCTAAGACCGAGCGAAGAGCAACCGGGATTAACGACTGAATTCCCAAAATAAAAAAGTTCCTTTGTATATTATGTCCAAGGTGAAAGACTCTGCCTTCAGGCTAATACCTGAAACCCTTTGCAATAATAAATTCCAGTCATGAACTCACTAAACGTTACATAGTAAAACATCGCTATGCCTTCTAGTTGAGTTCAAGTTCATTGCCACTGAACATTTTATACATACATTGTATATTTTATACGTACATAAAAACAGGTATTAAATATAGTGTTATGTATAGTGACTGATGTTGGGACGTTGCATTGTTATTTTCATCGGCTTGCCTACTTGTAATCGTAAGATAATTGACAGCTATAAGAAATCTCTCTCTCTCTCTCTCTCTCTCTCTCTCTCTCTCTCTCTCTCTCTCTTATCATTCACTGGTATGCATTTAGCTTTTAAATTAGAACCAAATAGTATGCATATGTAATTATCATTCACTGGTATGCATTTAGCTTTTAAATTAGAACCAAATATAATACATACATTTATGTATATATATATATATATATATATATATATGTATATATGTCTAAATGTATGTATGTATATATATAATATAAATATATATATATATATATATATATATATATATATATATATATATATATATATATATATATATATTTATATATACACACGTATACGTATACTATATATATATATAATATATATATATATATATATATATATATATATATATATATATATATATAATTCAACGTATATAAAAATGTCAGATGCTGGGCATGTAGAACAAACAACAGGCCATATATTGTCTAAGGGAATAGTGGTAAAAATTCCCATTACGTGAAATGTAAGGCTGCTTACACGATGGAAAAAATCAGTGACGGTTGCAATCCAGCAAAAGCTCTTTCCCGGTACTGGGATTCCGATGCGAAAATAGTTGGTAAATGCGAAAGGCGCTTGCAAATACGTCAACAGTTTGTGAATGTGGATAATTGCTGTGAACACGAAAGCATCTCTAATTGCGTAAATAGACATAAATACGGAAATTGTTGGAAAATAGACATAAATACGGAAATTGTTGGAAAATAGACATAAATACGGAAATTGTTGGAAAATAGACATAATTACGGAAATTGTTGGAAAACATTCATAAATACGGAAATTGTTGGAAAATAGACATAAATACGGAAATTGTTGGAAAATAGACATAAATACGAAGATTGTTGGAAAATAGACATAAATACGGAAATTGTTGGAAAATAGACATAAATACGGAATCTGTTGGAAAATAGAGATAAATACGGAAATTGTTGGAAAATAGACATAAATACGGAAATTGTTGGAAAATAGACATAAATACGTAAATTGGAAAATAGACATAAATACGGAAATTGTTCGTTATTGCGAACGCTGCTAGCACACGTGTAAACAGCTTGCTGGTAAATATGCAAATAGTTTGTAGATATGGAAAATGCTTGCAGAGGTGATGTAATTTGTAACTAAGCGAGCTGGTCCCGTCCCAAGGTAGTAAACAGTTTGTGCATATGAAATGCCTACGCTTATAGATAACTACGACGCTTATTTTGCAAAAGCGAAAATAATTTATAAAGCCAAATACAGTTCGCAAATAGAAAAGACCTTTTAGTTACCTTTGGCGCTTCATAAAGAAGTGTCTCTCATTCAATTTTTAAAATATGTACGTACACATTTATCATGTAATTTTAACACTGCATAAATTTACATTTGACGTTCTGAATATTAATAACCATTGAACTGTCTCTGGTGTTTGGAAGAGTTTAACGGTCCACATCAGGCTTCTGAACCCCCTCAAAACACTACCACAATTACTGGCCACCTTTGGGCCAAGGGCCCGTGCTGGTCTAAGTCAGGCTTGATCTTACCCAACCAGCAATGAACACTTCTTGCATTAGCATTTGTCATGCGTTTCATAATTAATACACTGATATTCACCAGGCATCTAGCAATTAGTTCATTAACCTTCAACATACATTTAAATCCTCATGCCTGAGCATGCACAATAAATTCAGCACCTCACCTTTGACATACATTTAGCACCTCATAAATCAACATTTCACTCTTCAGAAATGATGACCTTAAATACATTTAACCTTTCATATTTTGACAAATACATTCAACACTTCATTCATTATTATTTAATATTTATCCATTACTCATAGGTTAACATTTAACATACACTCCATACGTATTACACTTGAACAGTTACCACACATTTAACTCCCTTAAAGTGACATTTTAACATGAGCCGACACTTCATGTCATAACATGAAGCCAACATTGAGCGCTTCAGAAATTTATATTCTAGGACATTTTACATTTCATAAATAAACCTTCATTACATATTCTTCACTCCATACATCAGCGCTTAAAATGAACACTTCATCCTCTATTATTTAGCACACATTTAACACTTGAACAGTTTGTGTTCGACACTTTTTACTTCAACGTCAACTATTTACATTACAAGTACATTGAACACTTCATACATTAAGTTATCAAAATTCAAGTTTCATAAATTGGAATTTCACATAAACATAAGCACACATTTAAAATTTCATACATTAACATATACCATGCATTGAACTCAGAACATTTAAACATGCAACGTCGAGATTTAACTTACATTTGTTAGATGCCATATACAAACATTGATCTTTTTTTAACACATGTTACTTCAACATTTGAACTGAAATTTAACTAAAGATATTTGAATACTACGATATCATCTATTGTACTTCAGCCTAACATTCAACTTTAGCATTAACACATGGAAGGTGCTATATATTAACATTATCTTATTTAACACATCTTACATCAACATTTGAACTGAAATTTAAGAGGCGATTTTTGAATACCACGCAATATCATCTGTTGTACATTCATTACTTAATATCCTAACATTCAACATACGTCTAACATTAACACATGGAAGGTGCTATATATTAACATTATCTTATTTAACACAACTTATATCAACATTTGAACTGAAATTTAAGAGACGATTTTTGAATACCACGCAATATCATCTGTTGAGCATTCAACACTTCATAGCCTAGCATTCAACATTCACCTTTAACATTAACACAAGAAGGGATATAAAGTAACACAGACGGCAAAGTCTGCAGCGATTCTGATCCTGAGGGCTGTCGGGCGTCTTAGGTGTGGATCCTATAACAGGATATGATATCGTCACCAAATTGGATCTGATCCTGCTTTGCGACCCTGTAGTTGTAATCCTCAGTAAATAGGAGTCCTCTCGCGGAGAGAGAGAGAGAGAGAGAGAGTCTAAAAAGTAAGTAGAAAGTAGAGAGATGAGAAGAACTCACTAGAAAATAAATAGGCCTATTCAGAGAGAGAGAGAGAGAGAGAAAAAATAATTTAGTGGTGTGAATGTATATTTCAAGGGGCGGATTTATATTTTCACTGGGAGTTAAGCATGTCTTGGGTATGACCATAAGGTTGCCAGTCCCGTCGGCCTTTGTCATATAAGATATTGTTGTATAAACACCAAATATCCTTAAGCAAAAGGGGCTTTACTTATGGGTAGAAACCTTAAGAAAAACAAAGATTTAGCTGTTGATGTAAAGCCACATTATGATACGACTTTTTGAAGTTGGGAATTGTGATAACCATTACTTTTTTATTTCAAACGCTGAAGCCAGAGGGACGGTTAGCATTTTCCCGAGTCGTAACCGAGTATCGGGACCTTTCCCTGAAAAAAGCGGGACGCCATATCTTAAAAACTAACCATAGAATTTTCTTGAAAATAATCTTATTATGTTTTCCACACCCAAATTACTCTTTATGTTTTCCACACCCAAATTACTCTTTTGTGTTCAAAATTTACCCTAATCTAACCTAACCTAGGGACTGGTGCAATACTAATTTACCCTAACGTAACCTAACCTAGGGACGGGTGCAATACTAGCATACATCTCAGAAATTTCCGGACGGTTACCTGATGTCTGTGTCTAGGGAAGGCCTGAAGAGAAAAAAAATAAGAAAGTGGGAGAATAAAAAGAACAGAATGCCAAATTAGGAAAAAAAAAAAAGATTTAAAAAACTGTACTTTTTGATGTCTCTAAGGAGATATTGGTAGTTTTTTCATTCATTCGTATTAGCTAATGAATTCTCTACTTTCCTCTGTGATTTTTGAGTTAATCATCTTGCATCTTTTAAAAAAAACCACATCCTTCTCTGTCGCTCCAGTGTATGGAGATCTATTTGAGTTGTCACGAAATTCATGTATGAAGGCAGTGGAGGTTTTATTCACTCACCCACTCTGTTGGCTCTTTGGGGCAAATCTATTCAGGTCGGTCTTCAAATCTCTCACCTCTCGTTATTCTTTGATATTTCCCCCACCGGTCAACTATTTCTCTTATATCTCTATGGAAAATTATGTTAATGATTATTTATATATATATATATATATATATATATATATATATATATATATATTCATTATTTATATATATATATATATATATATATATATATATATATATATATATATATATATATATATCATTTTATCCATTTTAAGTATAGAGACAACATTCTGTTTAGTCTTTCATGGCAACTTAATGGCCTTTTGTCTCGTTTCATACGAATGTCTTCACACTTGGAATGATCGCAGTATACGTCAGTGATCTATGTATTAATTACTTTATGAATCGTATTTCCTTGAGCATCAATTACCAATACATTCCGCCCAGTTAACTACATCTGTTGGCCATTGGTTCTGTCAGTGTGGAGATTTACTGACCCCACCTCAGTAACTTCCTCAATTGCTTCATTATCTGAAATATATCCTCTCTCATTGCCTTAGTAACTGCGTAGCACAGTTGTTATAACTGCTCACTAAAACTGACAGTTAATTCAGCAGCTGGACAGAACGTGTTTGTACAAATTTCGTGTAACAACAAATTAAGATGGTGGCCGTGAAATTAACCTATCTTTTCTCAGCAACTGAGGCGTGATGCCTGTGTAGCTAATATTACACACTTCTGAGGCCTGATACCCCTTTATCCAATAACTAAGGCCTTGATATTCAATGAAACCGTTGTATTTGTATGTTTTTATCTGAACAATAGAGTCAGTGTTCTGCCCAATTAACTATGCGGTATTGTTGTAATTTATTGTTGGTGGCGATCTGTGGCAAATCAATTCAAATTTTTATTTTTAAATTTGCTCATAACAATTTCTCGACAGGAGGCTTGTCGATGCTTATTGAATGGTAATCTATGCTGTCATTTCAGCCTTACCTTCCCACGGCTTAAATTTCCCTTGAGAGTAACAAATAGGAAGGCATTGATCTGACCACAGAAAATGCCAATTAGATTATGCTGGATCTTTAGTGGAAACAGCCCAGTCTCCAAACACTTCCCGTTTTCTGTAATATCACGCCTTTCAAAACGTCCCGTTTATTTATTATTTTCATCAAGGAACATAAACCTGCATTGCTTTTTCTGGCCATATCCGGGAGACCCTTTGTCGTCATAAGCACAACCTGGTGTTGTTTATTCCTTTAACCGCATGAATCAAGGCATTAACGGCATATAAATGAAATGTAAGGGTCATATTTCGTAGGCTGAATGAGTCGATGTGACTGGATTCTTTAGCTATCCGGGCCTAGTGATTGTTGCATTATGGGATGAAAACAAGTTATAAGTCTAATTTTATTTCTCATATTCTACGTCATACCAAGCAGATGTATGGCATGAATTTACGAAAAGGTCCAGAGTAACTAGTGAAATAAAGGGATTCTCAGAAATAAGAACTCCCAAGTGATCAAGAAGTGGAGGACGGACTTGAAACTACACTGCTTTGTTAAAGTTGTTAAGACTGCCAGAAGTCTCTGGTTGGCCTCAGTCCTCGCCTCGCACTGTTCACAAGTTACATTTCTCGTGTCTGAGTGGTCAAGTGAAAGCGGATTTTCACTTCGGGTGAGTGAAATACGCTTTACACCTCATTTTGCAAAATATGGACAATAGCTATCCTTCAGTGATTTCTCTGTGGCTCGTCACAAGGGAATCCAGCACTTCAGATGTTGACAGTTGTGACAGAAGTGCGATACAGTGAATTACAGTGAAAGCAACTCCTTCAATATTATCGTGATCACTTCTCAGTTCAAGGTCTCTCCTCCAGGTGACAGGAAGATCCTCTTTCGTGAGTGTTACAATTACATATCTAGTTGGAGCAATTTTTTTTTCAAATTTTTGTGAAGGACGGTTTGGTACATATTATCATTGTCATCAGTTAATCTCGATCATATAATCAGGTGACAAAAACGACATTGGCTACAGTTCTCTGTATTGATCTTATTTTATATTTATTCTGTATTAACTGGAATTGTCAGACTTAGCTAATGTCATATTATATTATTATTAACGCCTCTGATAGTACCACCAGCGTAGTCATATTATTATTAACGCCACTGATAGTACCACCAGCGTACTGCTCCTATTATAGCTGTCACCGCTATTTAAAGGTTGTCGTTGAGAAAATAGTTATAAAAATGTCATTGAATACCTTTCCTATTTATTCCTGCTACTTTTTTAATTGTTATTATTATTATTTTATGCGAGTGGTTGTTTCAGCGTTGAAGCCTTTATCTCTTAAAGGAATTCGTAAAGCAGAATTTTTTTTCAGCAATTGGTTTATTTAGTGATGCATGTCTCTTAATCCCTATGCTGATTTTAGTTTGACTTATTAGTGTGGGAGTGTTTTCAATAAAGTAGCTTACAGTTCTGTGAGTACGTTCATGAAGATCGTCTTCTCTGGGTACTTATGATTTTATCCATTATATGCGATGCGACATCAGATCATCATGAACGATTGCTTTAGTTTTATCTTATCCGGTATCTTGCCCCTTGTGTATAACTATGCTTCTGCCTGTTTCCGTGTCTTCATTTCTTTGTTATTTTTTTACTATTGGTTTTTCATTTTTCATTTTTCATTTTTCATTTCTCATTTTTCATTTTTCACAGATGGGGTTTCTGTTCTTTGGAAGAGTACTTTGCACAGATTGGCTGTTCTAGCCTTGTTCCATTTGAACTGTTCCTCGTTTTGAATAATATAATAGTAATAATAATGGTCTTCGTATATATACACTTTCCTACGGAAGAGGCCAAAATC
>NC_089789.1:37821105-37876105 GCF_040412425.1 Macrobrachium rosenbergii
CAACTCCTCCAGGATTCGTGTTCGGATCCGTGTGCTGTTCGTTCGTTCGTTCGTCATAACCGTGACAAATGGAGCCGACTTCGACTCCTTGCATTAAGCGCGAGGTATCGTATAGCGTATTATTTGTGGAGGACGAGCGAGAGAGGGATTAATTGGTCGTGATCTGCCCGAGTCGAGTGCTCGACCGGAGGTGGATTAAGTTTAGGATGGAGGATGATGTTAGGATGTATCCTAGGATTTAGAGAGAATGGGATGCAAATTAATAGGACCTTTTATGACTTTACAAACCAACTTACTCGACGTATCTGCTGGTTATGAATCCGAAAATCTGCATAAATTATTATGCAGGTTTTGGCATAAACAAACTTGAAGATTTTGGAGATGCACCAAGTGTTATTAGAACGAAGACGTTGATTGGTGATGCAGGAAGCATCGGTCATTTACAAACTGACAATGTTTTAAGTTGGCGTAGCCCGAATAATTTCGGCACCCGGAAAGCAATTTGTAACTTAACCTACCGAGTTTTGAAAACGTTCAGTCTTGTATTCATGCTTTGTTTTAGGAGTTTCTTAAGATATTATGTGTGTATATATATATATATATATATATATATATATATATATATATATATATATATATATATATATATATATATACACACACATATATATGTATATATGGATATGTATATGTGTGTGTATGTGTACTGAATACTTTAAAACTTGTTTTAATTGATTTTCCAGAACTGTTCACCTGGTCACGGTGAACAGCGAAGCAAATTTATCGTACGAAAAGTTTAGAAATAATTGCGTTCATAGCGGTGGTACCCTCATATATTAATTACGAACAGATCAGGCTAATCAAATGTATACGGAATTATGCCAGTCCTTGGAGGCAAAAGTAAAGGATTATATGTTTATTAATAGCAATAATAAACTAATATTCTTGTTATTGTTATTGTTATTGTAGCTGAGGCTTTAAATTCATCATCATACTGTATAATCAATTCGTCTCCTAACATATCCATGGCAGTTGTCGTTAAAGTCATTTCACTTTTAACATGTTAGTTCTAACAGGAAGTTTCTTAGAAAATAAACGGAGGATTTCCTACGCACCTACGTAGGGGGTAGGGGTAGGGGATGGGGGAGGGGGCAAGTGTCATCAATGCAACTCACGCGGTGCGCTGTAGGCATTGCGGAAGGTTGCCTGCGGCGTCCCTAACGGCCCTAGCTGCACCCACTTTTTAGCCTTTTACTCTGCCTCCATTTTTCTCTCTTCAGTCATGCCGTCCAACCGCTCCAACTCCTTTTTATTGTCTAAAGCACTGAATGACTGAGAGTGGCCCAGTGCTTAGTTTTATAACCTATCATTAAAAGAGAGTGACCCTTAAAATTTAGCGCAGAAGAGCCTATTTTCGAGCACGGCATATTTGCTGGTATCAGGTGCCTGTGGACTTCGATTTGGGAGGCAGAGAAGAAATTACGAAAAATAACAGTTAAGAGACTGTGAGTGGCACTCTGCTAGTTTTATTTCAGGAGTAAAAAAATAAACCGGGAGTCGTAGAGGAGATTAGTTATTTTTATACGATTGCTCTTAGAAGGAGGGGATTGAACTTGAAGAAATTAGAGGAAATTAATTGTTTTTCTTCGGCATTGACAATGGTTGATACAAATAAAACAGTAACTATATTAGACTAGATATAAAATAGTGAAGCAGGAGCAGGTATGTTGTTTCCTGGCAGACGTGCCTGGTGTGTGTTTATCATTTAATCTATTTTGCATTAGAATTTGTAAAAATTCCCATAAGGTAATAATATTTGACCACATAGTATATAAAGATATACGGCATATTTCGATTTGTCGATTTGTCTCTCACTCAAGTTCGTAAAGATCATCGAACAGAGGGAGCATAGGAAGAAGGCAATAAAATAAAGGGTGGAAGTGACTGCGGATTGGAATTTTTCAAGCCAAGGGCGGGCCACAATCCTTCTATAAATGCCCAGATATTGGCTGAAAAATGATCGGTTTTATATTTGTGTAAGGGATTTGATCCGAGTCATTCAACGGATTACAGTGTGTGGGTGTTGGTGTATGGTATGTGTTCCCAAACTACATACGGTATGCACATAAACACGTGCGTGTGAGTGTGTATGTGTGTGTGTATGTGTGTGTGTGTGGCACTTTAAGGTTGGTTGGAACTTTGTGGTTTGAATCTCAACATTTATAGTTTGATTTTTATGAAATTTAGGCTGGCAAGCCATGCATTGGGGCACTTTGAACCATTCAGCGCCAAAGACAGTGAGAAAGGGGAGTTAGAGCGGTTGGACAGCAGGATATAAAGATCCAGAAAATAAAGGAGATGAAGTACAAGGATCTAAAGTTGCACATAGAAGTAATAGTTAGGGAGGTTTTTCAGCAAGATTGAAGAAAGGGACGCCGGAAACATCGTGCAGCCTAGTAAAGCTTACAGTGCACCACTTGAGGTCCTCCGCCGGCCCTCCCCTCCTAGGGGGTGAAGGCCTATTCTGAAGATATAGTTTGGCGCTTGCGAAGTAGCACTTCCTCAGAAGCTGTGTACAGTTGTACTCCATTTTTGCCTCGCATTCCCACAAGCATTTCATGGACGTTGCAAAACCAGGGGTCAACCAGTTGACGATTCCTTCGTTGAATTCACTTCTAGAATACAGAATTCTGTACCTTCTTGTGTAGATTATTTCCCAAATCATTAAATTCTTTCCTAGACGCTGGGTTGTCATCGCATATGATGGGAAGCTCATGAAAGTCCGTGTTTCTAGCAGTGACCTGCCTTTCTACTCGGATGGCAATGGCCTTTTAGATTTCAGTGCAATGAACGAAGCCCCATCTTAAAAGGAGACTGTTCTTGGTAGTTTCTACCATTATTTTTACCCCCAAAAAAAAAAAAAAAAAAAATATATATATATATATATATATATATATATATATATATATATATATATATATATATATATATATATATATATATATATATATATATATATATATAAAGTGGGAGGGGAGGAGTTCTTGTATATATATATATATATATATATATATATATATATATATATATATATATATATGGAAGTGGGAGGGGAGGAGTTCTTGTGATAATATTCAAGCAGATTTCGTCGATTATTCATTGACCGAAATTAGGATTCAACCATTATTTTTACTCCCCTCCCAAAAAAAAAAAAAAAAAAAAAAATATATATATATATATATATATATATATATATATATATATATATATATATATATATATATATATATATATATATATTGGGGAGGGAGAGGAGTTCTTGTGATAATATTCAAGCAGATTTCGTCGATTATTCATGAAACGAAAGTAGGATTCATTCAAACACCCTTTATGAAGTATGACAAGTTGAAATTTTTACACCCGGTAAATAATCACATGCCGTCTATGCAGTACAAAGTATACAGTATTATGTATCTAGGCAATCCATAACAGGTATTTTACGCAGCACATAATGAGGCGTACCAATTGCGTTAATTATGACCCGGTATGTTTTTCGCTTACCTCCCGATAAACTTTGCTGTACAGTAATTAGCAGCCTTGTAATATTATCAGGGACCAGTTTCAAGTAGGCCCCAAGGACCGGGTATGAGAGACGTGGGCTAGCCCCTTCGTCGTAGTAAACAACTAAGCGTTGCTAAAATCTGCAGCAGACCTCAAGAGTCTGGTGTGAGCAGCGGTGGGTCACAATGAGGCAGGAGAGATTAACGTAATCTAATCTGATGCTTAGTTGTTCTATGAGTCCTACAGACTTTTTTTTTTTTCAAGAGGCTTTCTCTTATTTTCTTCAGGATGAAACCTCAAACTTATTTGTGTTCTCTTTTTTTTTTTATTTGTCTTCAAGCCTGGGCTAGTAAGAGGCATAAGACACTTATCCAGATTGCTTTCTTATACGCCTCTTTTCTATTTGTCATTTGTGAACAGGCCTGTGAAATTTTGGCTTTTAGATATAATAAATATAGGCAGACGAAGTAATGTATATTTCCTAGAAGGTGGTTGGTTTGCCTGAAATTGAGAGAGAGAGAGAGAGAGAGAGAGAGAGAGAGAGAGAGAGAGAGAGATTTTGTTGTAGATTTTTTTTTATTAAAGAGAAAAGTAAAAATCAAAATATTTTATCACTTCTCTGCAACGTTGTCATACGTTAATACAGAATTCGACAGTAGGGTCTGCCCCCACTCTTTTAGCTTCATCAGTAGTACCCTTTCAATCCTTCCCTACTTTATTTCTACATTTAGGAGTTCCTTCAAGGTACAGTCTTTCATAAGACAAGTACTCTGTCTCTTCCCATTAGTTTTTGGATAAAGGAATAAACAAGTGAAAATTGCACCGAAGTTTCTTCGGCGCAATCGAGTTTTTTGTACAGCGTATAATCAAGGCCGCCGAAAAAAATATATCTATCTTTCGGTGGTTTCGGGATAACGCTGTATGAACCGTGGCCCATGAAACTTTAACCACGGGCCGGTGGTGGCCTGTTCTATGCACGATTATGTCTAACATTAACCTTAAATAAAATAAAAACTACTGAGGCTAGATGGCTGCAATTTGGTATGTTTGATGATTGGAGGGTGGATGATCAACATATCAGTTTGCAGCCCTCTAGCCTCAGCAGTTTTAAGACCCGAGGGCGGACAGAAAAAGTGCGGACGGACTGAAAAAGCGGCACAATAGTTTTCTTCTATAGAAAACTAAAAAGCAGAAGGTTTTTCACTCTCACAACTTAAAGTTGACGTTCCTGATACCTCTGCTAATTTTACTAATAACTGTCTGTCGACTGATAATCACGATTTTTCCCCCAATAGCGAGGTAATTAGGGTGTTAACGATTTATTGGGCCAATTAGGGGGTAGCAGCCAATTAGTAAATTGATACCACATGATATTCCGGACGAAGGACGCCCAAGGCCACCCCCCCCTCCCCCGTCATTTCCCTACGAGGAAAATCCTTCGGAGGAATTTTTTCGTTCCTCGAACTTTTCGTGAAACGGAAGACAAACTGCCTCCCCATCGAAGGAACGGGTAATTCGTCGATGAATGGAGAAGTCCTCGATATAATGGCCTTATTGGGTTCCTCGGCCTGAAAAGAATAGGGAAAAAAAGGGTTTGGAAAAAAAGGGGGTGGGGGGTGGAGTTAAAAGACTCGTCCCTGGTCGTTTCCAAAAGGATTTCTTCTTTTTTTTCTCCTTTTTATTCTGCCTCTCCATTCATTCCAAAACATCTGTCTGTCTGATGCAGAACTCAGTCGCGAGACTGCTGCCAAATGCCCACACCGTCCTGTAATGGATCTCTCTCTCTCTCTCTCTCTCTCTCTCTCTCTCTCTCTCTCTCTCTCTCTCTCTCTCAAACCTTCTTCATTCCATAAGCATCTACTTTTTCCTCCCCGTCAGTTTCTCTCTCTCTCTCTCTCTCTCTCTCTCTCTCTCTCTCTCTCTCTCTCTCTCTCTCTCTAAACCTTCTTCATTCCATAAGCTTTTTCCACCCGGTCAGTTATTCAATCTCTCTCTCTCTCTCTCTCTCTCTCTCTCTCTCTCTCTCTCTCTCTCTCTCAAACCTTTCTTCATTCCATAAGTTTTGGTTTTTCCACCCCATCATTCAATCTCAGTCTCTCTCTCTCTCTCTCTCCTTCTTGATTCCATAAGCATTTGCTTTTATATTCTCTCTCTCTCTCTCTCTCTCTCTCTCTCTCTCTCTCTCTCTCAAACCTTCTTCATTCCATAAGCTTTTGATTTTTCCACCCCGTCAGTTATTCAATCTCTCTCTCTCTCTCTCTCTCTCTCTCTCTCTCTCTCTCAAACTCTTCATTCCATGGTTTGGTTTTCAATCTCTCTCTCTCTCTCTCTCTTTCTCTCTCTCTCTCTCTCTCTCTCTCTCTCTCAAACCTTCCTTCTTGATTCCATAAGCATTTGCTTTTCCACCCCGTCAGTTATTTTCTCTCTCTCTCTCCCCTAACATCTACTCCTCGTCTTTCCTCCGCCTTGTTTCCCCTTTCTCTCCCAACAACCTTGTTTAGCATTTCCATCTCTTTTAATCCTCCTAACCTTATTTCTACTTATTACTCTTACCTCTTCTTCGTTCTCTCCTCTCCCATATCGGTTTCAGTCACTGTGCTTTTCTCATTTTCGTCTGTTCATACGCCCAACTTCTCTCTCATTGATTTGCTTCTTTTTCCCCCTTCACCATCTATGTTTGAAACACACCTATTACTTCTCTCTCTCTCTCTATCTCTCTCTCTTCTCTCTCTCTCTCTCTCTCTCTCTCTCTCTCGTGCTTTCCTCACTTCTTCCCGTCACCAACTGGTTTTTCCTCCTCGTCAGTTATTCCTAACTCTCTTGCTCTCTCTCTCTCTCTCTCTCTCTCTCTCCGTCACCAAACTGCTTTTCCCCTCCTCGTCAGTTATTCCTACTTTCTCTCTCTCCTCCATCATCATTTGTTTTTTCCTCTCCATCAGTTTTTCCTACCTTTACTTTTAGTAATTTGTTCTCCAGAATGTTTCAAGATCTTTAAGTAAGTCGAATCAAGATTAAGCCATTTCAAGGAACCAGTGATTATCCCGGAGTAAAAGAAAATCTTTCTCACGTTAATATGGCGGCTGTGATTCGTATAAGAGAAATAGTCCATTAATGAAGTGTTTCAGGGACTCGCTTCGTACAGAAAAATTCCTTAACCACATCAAGATTGAAACCTTTATTTATCTTTGGCATATACTGCCAGAATGTAATGAAATATTTTGCTTGACTCGTGCATTACAAAAATAACCTAAATAACTTAACCTAACCTAAATGTCAGACTCAACCACGCCATAACTGATCTTATGCCTGAATTGGCTTCAATTGCATTAGTTAGCTTGCCCCTCGATAAGACATGACCTGACCTAGATTAAGTCCTCGAAAGCTTGTAAAGCATACGCTTCATAATACCGTGAGTTTCATTTTCACCTTCCAAGCTTCTCCACTAGATGGCTCCGTGAGTCTCTCGGAGGGCGCTACTCAGAAAGTGCTTTGAAACAAAGAAAAACATTTCTTTTGGTTAATTACTGCCTGATGAAATTAACTCGGAGAAACAAACAATTTATTTTCTTGCAATGACGCAAATGTTTTTACGAGATGCTGTCCGTGTATATATGTATGTATGTATATATATATATATATATATATATATATATATATATATATATATATATATATATATATATATATATATATAAATAGAGAAACGATATGTATGTATGTATATATATACATATATGTATATGTACATGTATATATATATATGTATATATATATATTTTATAACATCACACACATCACACACACACACACACACACACACACACACACACTACACATAAAATCACCATGGACTTTTGCCCAGGTAGAGGGAAATGTGTTGGTCGTCTGCTTCTCAAAAAGTCTTTCTGCCACCCTGATTGGGACAAACCTTCAGCCGAGTAACTGCCTGGTACATGATTCACTGCCTATGTCAGTGATGGAAAGAAATATTTGCGGATGGAATTATCAGTCTATTTTTGGCACTTACTTCCGTAAGAACAGAGTTCACTGGCAGTTCTACTTTCCTTTGCAATTTAATTTTTTTCATTATAATATTAACTCGGTATCATGTATCATTGATTGATGAGTCATGCTTTTTAAGGTTTTTCCTTTTTAATATTGACTCAGTATCATGGTTCATTGATTGATATAATTAATGATGTTTAAGTGATTCAATTCACCTCAGTATTATGAATTCATCGAATTAATTTTTTCAAACGTTATTAAAATCATCTCTGTACCATGAATCGATGAATCGATTTTCTGACGTGATTCAAGTTACCAACGAATCGTGCATTGATCGAGAAACAATGAATTTCAATTGATTCAGATTATCGGCCTTATGAATAACTAATATATAAATTATGATTTTCAAAAGTAATTATATTTACCTTTCTATCATGAATTAATCACTGAATAATGATTCTCAAAAGTAGATCAATTTGCCTGTGTATCACAAATTGATCGACTAATATTTTCAAAAGTTAATAGAATTACATCTGTATCGTGAGATGGTCAACAATTTTGGATGATTTTCAAAAAATAAAAGTATTACAGTGGCACAGTATCTAGGTGTTGAAAGTAACTGTAGTCATCGAGATTTTTTTTTATAGTTTTTTGTTTTTCTTTTATATTTTTGGGGGGTGAAAAGTCTACCTAATTCTGTCGTGGAAGCGGTTCCAAATGCGGAGATGAAATGAAAAGAACGGAATCGAAATACTCGATGAAACACACCAATACGTTCCTTTTCCATTTTCTGTTATGATTTTTATCCGGAAAAATCCAGAATTCGAACTCGGTCGAGAAGAGTGTTCCCCCAGCTTTCGACTGCATAGCTTTAAAATGTGCTAAAAAAAGAGAGAGAGAGAAAAAAAAGTGGATATCCCGTGGGTGTGGAAATTTCGAAAAGGACGACACTGTGCTTTCCTCTGGCGGTAACCTTTAATTAAAAATCTTGGTTTTTGACGGCAAAATGGGCCAAAAATGCTTCAGCGCGACGAGTCGAATGTTCGTTCCTATTTGCTTGAATGGCTGTTTAAATCAATGAAGCAATTGATTCGACAGCCATTTTAAGGAATGGGGAACGAACATTCGAATCAGCTGCTTCGTTGTTTTCATTTACTGTTTATTTTTCTTTCTTTCATCAATGGCTGTTTGTCAGATGCTTCATTATTTTCATTTAGTGCTATTTTCCTCCTTTCCTTCATTCCGTTGGGCTCTCGGGCTTCCTTGTGGCCCATTGTCTCTCGCAACTGTAGACCACAGCGTCACTCCGCTCTGCGTGATTTGAAGGTAATGACTTTTGAAGTCATAATTTTTCTCTTAGTGCGGTTACCAATGGGACGGGCAACTTAACTGCCACAGCAAAGCCCTCATATGAAGGAAACTCGAAGACTTGTAAGAGAACAGAACAGGATTTAATTGCGACGAAAGTGTAATAACGCTTCTTGAAAGATTGAAGGGTATGGAAATTCGGGGAAATAAAAAAATCAGCAGTTATATATATATATATATATATATATATATATATATATATATATATATATATATATATATATATATATATATATATATATGTGTGTGTGTGTGTGCATGTGTTTAAATATATACATATATATATGTGTGTATGTATACATAATATTGATTATGTGTTGTTAATATACATATGTAGGAAGCACACACAACACAATAGTTTGTATATCTTTATGTGTACTCATAGAAGTCAGTGTTTTATTAAACAGGAATATCAGATCTCACAAATCACACTGCAGATGAATAGAACGTCAACCCGGGAAATAAAATCGTACAGAAATGAAGCAGAAACTTGCACACAAAGGTGTGTCGCAGTTTTTGAAGTTCCTTCAGCGTTATGTAGATAAGCGAGATCTCAAAGGAGACATCAGAGCTAAATCGGTGCTTCGTTCGTTTAATGATAACGTGTTTTCCCGCAGCGTAAATATCGTTTGAAAATGTAATTTGTCTGTGCGCGTAGTTATAGTATACAGAATGATTAAGCGTGTTTATTGGTGTGCATTTTGTTTGTTTGTTTTCAGACGCATGCGAAAGCCCAGTGTGTATGGGTGTAACATACACACACACATATACAGTATATATATATATTATATATATGTGTGTATATATATACAGTATATATATACACAGTATATATATAAACTCTTTATTACTTTTGCCTTTTTAATTAGTATGTAATATCAGTTTTCTTTTTAATTAATCTTAGCATTTCAGATCTTTTTCAGTACGGCTCTGCTTTCATGTGCTTTTTAGTAAGAATGTATTTTTCAATTAATTTTTTTAGTAAGGCTTTACTTTTCATTACCGTTTTTTTTTCGTAAGAATTTAATTTCCTTTTTACAAAAATCCTATTTCCCGTTTTTCATATCACTTTGCTTCTCATTTCCTCGTTAATATAAATTGGGGTATAATTTCCTCCGAAGTATTTTAATTTTTTTATTTCTTTTTCGGTGCAATTTGTTTTCAATATTTACATTTAAATTTCTTTTTTCAAATTTTAGTGTTTCGTTTAAATTTGCGTAAAATTTCCTCTGACTTTTGGTTTTATATTTCTGAATTTCTTCTTCGGTGCAATTTGTTTTGAATAATTTCATGAAAACTTTTCCAAAAATAAATTTTAGCGTTTCATTTCCGTTTTAGTAAGTTGGCTTTGCCCCTCATTTCCTCTTTTATATGCCTTTCGTCTTCGGTTTGCGCCGAGAGAGAAATGCCTTTTAACATTTCCTTTTAAGCGTGAAATCGCTTCTCATCACCAATCTTATGTGACTTTGGCCATGGCCTCCGTTTTAGTGCGACTTTTCTGCCTTTCATTTCAGTCCTTGGAGAAGCCACGAGTACATAAATCCCCCCCCTCCCTTCTCTTCCTCCTAATTCCCATCCCCCTCTACCTCATCCTCCTCCTATTCCTCCTCCTCCCTCTCTCATCCCCTCCGCTCCCCCTCCCATCCTCATTGCCCTCCTCCTGGTTTGTGTGTGCGTGCGTGTGTGTGTGTGCACTTGCCTCCTTTGTCATCCTCCCCCTCCTCCTCCTCCTCTTCCTCCTCCTTCTCATCCTCCTCCCCTTTCTCCTCGTCCTCCTCCCCCTCCCCCCTCCTCCCCCTCATCCTCCTCCTCCTCCTCCTCCTCCTCCTCCTCCTCCTCCCCCTCCTCCTCCTCCTCCTCCTCCTCATGTAGGTGAGAATGTATGTGTGTGCGTGTTTGGGTGCCCTTGACTCCTTTTATCATCCTCAATCTTCCCTGTGAGAGGCTTTCTTCTTCTTCTTCTTCCTCCCTTCGTCAGAGAAGATTGACATTCGCCGAGTGCGTAATTTTTAACGGCAACATTTGCATTTTATTACTCCCGACCTTATTTCATCTCCGTCGTCAAGGAGGAGGGGGTTCCTCCTCCTATTTGTCTCTCCTCCTCTTTTTCTCTCCTCCTCCTTTTCACTCCTCCTTTTCTCTCCTCCTCCACATAGACAGTTTAAGCAAGGCCGTGGTTTCAGTCGTTGATTCCGTGCTAGTTGACCTTGTTTCATCGTTGCTACCTGGCGCTCAAAGGTGGTTTTTTATTGTTTGTTCATTTTTTTTATGGTTTTTTTTTGGTATGGGTCATATACTTGAAACGATGCGGACGGACAGGTAAAGAGACACTAAATATATGTATAGATATGGAGTATATATATGTAAATACATATATTATATATATATATATATATATATATATATATATATATATATATATATATACACCCATATATATATATATATATATATATATATATATATATATATATATATATATATATATATATATGTGTGTGTGTGTGTGTGTGTGTGTGTGTGTATTTATATATAATTCTCATCTACATATATACAATACACATACATATACATATATGTATATATACTTATACATATGTATATATATGTGTGTATATATATATATATATATATATAGTGTGTGTGTGTGTGCGTGTGTGTGTGTGTGTGTGAGTGAGAGAGAGAGAGAGAGAGAGAGAGAGAGAGAGAGAGAGAGAGAGAGGATGCGTATTTTGGTGGATGTAAAGAGCTCCCCATATACAACGTCTCTTTATGTTTTGTGAACACTTTTTGTCGCTCGTTATTTCGTTCATTTCCTTTGGTTTACCTCCGCTGTCTTGCCCCCTCCCCTTGCCCCCCCCCCTATTCCCACATCATGGGACTGACCACCTCCTAATTTGTCAACAACATATTACCTTTAGGGAAAATGGAACTGACTGTCCTAGAAATGAAATGTACTGTCAGGCTCACACGCCTTTCAGTTATGTGTGGCCGAGTTGATGGAGAGAGAGAGAGAGAGAGAGAGAGAGAGAGAGAGAGAGAGAGAGAGAGAAAGGTAAATGATAAACGTTGGTATTAATGGGGATATGAAAGCAAAATTCAGTAGACAAAATTTCAAATCTCCCTAACTTGTATTGGTTTATTTTCTAAATATACTTAAAATTGACTCTCTCTCTCTCTCTCTCTCTCTCTCTCTCTCTCTCTCTCAAACACACTAAATGCATTAATACGTACTCGTGTCTATAATATTCGCTCTTATTTAAGAGACGATCTCTCTCTCTCTCTCTCTCTCTCTCTCTCTCTCTCTCTCTCACAATAAATACCCATACTCACGTGTCTATAATACTCGCTCTTATTTATGAGACTCTCTCTCTCTCTCTCTCTCTCTCTCTCTCTCTCTCTCTCTCTCTCTCTCTCTCTCTCTCAATAAACACGCGTACTCATGTATCTATAAGACTTGCTCTTAATTATGAGACGATCTCTCTCTCTCTCTCTCTCTCTCTCTCTCTCTCTCTCAGTGAACACGCGTACTCATGTGTCTATAAGACTCGCCCTTATTAGAGATGATCTCTCTCTCTCTCTCTCTCTCTCTCTCTCTCTCTCTCTCTCTCTCTCTCTCTCTCTCTCTCTCTCTCTCTCTCTCTCACATTAAATACCCATACTCATGTGTCTATAATACTCGCTCTTATTTATGAGACGATCTCTCTCTCTCTCTCTCTCTCTCTCTCTCTCTCTCTCTCTCAATAAACACGCGTACCCATGTGTCTATAAGACTCGCCCTTATTTATGAGATGATCAAAGTTTGCTACAGCGGCAAGAGTTATAGCGATGTATAGTCGTCGAAATCCACGGCCATCTATTGGTGTCGTGGACCCAAGTTACGTCATAATTTTAGGGGCAGACACCTTTATCGTGGAGACCGTTTGGGGTTGCATTAACCCTTTGAATTATCTGCGTCCGTTGTAGTATATGTATGGATAAGCTGTATGTTACATACATGCATACAACCATCTCCTGTATAAATAACTTCTCTCACACACACATTTAATATATATATATATATATATATATATATATATATATATATATATATATATATATATATATATATATATATATATACGTACTGTAGGTGTGTGTGTGTGAGAGAGAGAGAGAGAGAGAGAGAGAGAGAGAGAGAGAGAGAGAGAGAGCATGTATTTATACAAATTTTTATGGATACTGCAGTTTTAACTTGAAATTACATTTTTATGTGCACTATTCCACTGGGCTTTTTCCCTCTTTTATCAAAGAGATAACTTTTCCACAACAATGTTTCGTTGAAAACTTGTTACCATTTTAGGTTTTCACTGGAATGTTTATATAGGTTCCTTAATAATAAATTAACAACGAAAATAAATAAACCAGCTTCAACCAAGGATGCCATTCTTTCGCCGAAGTACCTTTTAAACATAATACAACTTTATATACCCAAGTTAAACAACCAATAAGACAACATTTTCCGGCAATATTATTATTATTGTTATAAGAATAATAAAAATAATAATTGTTATTATTATTATTATTATTATTATTATTATTATTATTATTATTATTATTATTATTATTTATTCAGTAGATGAAACCTATTCATATGGAACAAGTTCACATGGGCCAATGACCTGAAATTCAAGCTTCCAAAGAATTTGGTGTTCATCAGGAAGAAGTAAGAGGAAGTAAAAGGAAATACGGGAAGAAGAGATCCCACTTATTTAAAAAAGAAAATTCGTTTTGAAAGTGAACTAAACAAATGAATTTTTTCGAAAGCTTCGTATTTTTATTATTCTGAAATTAAAGAACCGGAAGACCTAAGTCCTGTTAAGAACTAGAACAAAGTAGAACTGAAACCAAGTAAACTAAGTAAATTCTTTCAAAACTTCACGTTTTTGTTGGTTTTATAAAAAAAAAAAAACATTAATGAAGTTTAGTTTTTTTATAAAACATAAAAAAAAAACACGCCGCGATAGCAACAGAGCTGAAACGAGGCGAAGAAAATGTAAAATAAAACGAGAAAATTGAAAACAGCAAAAAAAAGGAAGGAAAGCGTAAAAAAGAAAGTTTTAATGACTTCACTCACACAAGAAAATGAACGAACTTTCTTTTCTCGCGGAAACGCGGAACTAATTTCAGGGTTAAAAGTTGTTTTACGGCGTTTAGTGTTCAACGAAAATATTGATGGTAAACTTGAGCGAAGGGAGGTTTGGGGAGAATTGGAAAACTCCGATTTCATAAGGAAATCGAAAATAAATAAGTATTTATTAATAAATGTAACTTAGCAGGGAATAGCATGGGTAAAAATGCGTCAGGAAAACAATGATAAGTGAGACTTGAGAGCATCAAGTATAGGTTAAAATGCGTAAGGAAAATAGTAATAATGAAGACTTATTACAGAATAGTATAAGAAATAATGCGTAAGGAAAATAGTAATAGTGAAGACTTATTACAGAATAGTATAAGAAAAAATGAATAAGGAAAATGGTAATAATGAAGACTTCTGTAAGAAACAATGCGTAAGGAAAATAGTAATAATGAAGACTTATTACAGAATAGTATAAGAAAAAATAAGTAAGAAAAATAGTAATAAGTGAGACTTAGAGCAGTGTAGTAAAGGAAAATTCTTAAGTAAATTCTTAAGTAAAATAGTAAGAAGGGAGACTAGGAACAGCATAGTATAGAAAAAAAAACTTGAAATAAATGGCACTTTTGAATATAGTGGAAGGACACCTCTGAGGAAATAACTGAAATGAATTAAAAATTAACAATCAACAGGGAAGCAAAGATTAGCAAAAGACAAAAACCTCAGAGGATATATATAATATATATATATATATATATATATATATATATATATATATATATATATATATATATACATATGTATATATCTACTTATATATATATATATATATATATGTATATATATATATATATATATATATATATATATATATATATATATATATATATATATATATATATATATATATATATATATATGGGGTATAGATGGAGAAAACACTGGGAAAAAGTGTCAGAGGAGTGAAATGGAAAAGAATTGCACTAAATAAAAAAGCAAGATAAAAAAGAATTGTAACCAAAAAATTATAACACATAACGAAAACTAATTCAAAAACCAAAAAAAAAAAAAAATAGAACGACACAGATGGGAGAAGTATAAAACCTACGGAGAGCAAAAAGAAAAAAAAAAGGTGATAAAGCCCCATTAGGAAGCTGAGATAACAAACAAGAGTTGGATTCGGCCCAGAACTGTGAAAACAAACACGATGCAACAGTTTATTCCTTGAAGTTTCCTTTTTCCTGGTTAAGCTCCATTTTTTTTTTATCTCTTGGTACCATCATAGTGTACACTTGTTCTTATAGATCAAGAAAAAAACAGCGAGCTAACTTTGAGTATTCTATGGAACAGAATACCCATATATGAAAATTAAAATAAACTATAGTAAGGAAGGAGTAGAATACTAGTTGTCTCTACCCCTTAAACACAGAGATATGCCCTTACTGGTGTACATTCTAATGTTGCATTGTTAATATGTATTTTCGCATCAGTTCATATTCTCTCTCTCTCTCTCTCTCTCTCTCTCTCTCTCTCTCTCTCTCTCTCTCTCTCTCTCCTCTCTCTCTCTCTCTCTCTCTCTCTCTCTCTCTCTCTCTCTCTCTCTCTCTCTCTCTCTATATATATATATATATATATATATATATATATATATATATATATATATATATATATATATATATATATAAACAAACAGAAGTATGTTTGTATAAACCTAAACTTAATTTTAAAAAAAGGATGCATAAATACTTACTGAAGTCCATGTGAGCAATTATGAATGTTCTACAGCGACTGTGCTTATATGGGACAATAATGAAACAGCAAGTAGGGGAATCTACATAAGTTAGTTGTTGCTGTTGCTGACGACAGTAATAACTACAACCGCCGTAATTAACTTCACCTACGTCAGACTGATCAACAACTTATCAGCTAACTTCACCTACGTCAGACTGATCAACAACTTATCAATTAACTTCACCTACGTCAGACTGATCAACAACTTACAAATTAACTTCACCTACGTCAGACTGATCAACAACTTATCAATTAACTTCACCTACGTCAGACTGATCAACAACTTATCAGTTAACTTCACCTACGTCAGGCTGATCAACAACTTATCAGTTAACTTCACCTACGTCAGATTGATCAACAACTTACAAATTAACTTCTCCTACGTCAGACTGACCAACAACTTACAAATTAACTTCACCTACGTCAGACTGATCAACAACTTATCAGTTAACTTCACCTACGTCAGACTGATCAACCACTTACAAATTAACTTCACCTACGTCAGACTGATCAACAACTTATCAGCTAACTTCACCTACGTCAGACTAACCAACAACTTATCAATTAACTTCACGTACGTCAGACTGATCAACAACTTATAACAGCAGCTATTTAGCGAAATGCAACGATGTCTACTCAGAAGTTCTTGAGATCCAGGGGCACTTAGACATTCTCTTCTACTTTCTTCGTGTCGTTGCGATGCTAGAGAGCCGAGAAGTCAAGCTATCAGTCAATCCTTCGTGTCGTTCGGTGCAAACAATTATCCACTCCCTGGAAAAGATCTTATTTTGGCTCTCTCAGGTCACTGTTGTGTTCGTCCATCCTGACACCTGTTGGTCGTGTTTTCCCTGTTCATCTTTTTCTTTCTCGTGTTCTGTCTGCATGTCTGTCTGTGCTCTCTTTGTCTCTGTCTCTTTCTGTTTTTCTCTGTCTATCTGCCTGCCGTTTTGTGGTAATGGTTTCTGAATTATTGCCTATAGTTGACTTAAATCTCAGTTGGTAACAGAGTAGCGAGTGGATAAACACCTGAAAAAATACACACGGAAGGGTAGTTTGTTCAGAAAAAACTTTTCTTTCTGATCATTGTTACGGATTCCATTAAACAATATTCAAAGGGAAACTCGTATCCGTACTTTGCTTATACATTATCTTCATCTTTTAAAGGAGTGCTATGTTATTGCTCTTGTTAACTCATGAGGTTTTGGGATGGCCTAACTTACGGATATGTGTTAACTCACGCCCATAAGGTTTCACGAGTTATGTCTATGAGTACAAGTCAGATTCCTTTCGTGAATCGTTTGTGTCGGATGGATTTGATGGTATCACATCTGCCCTTTTCCGTATCTGGTGCTGTGCCGCAGGGATGTGTACTTTCGCCCATCCGTCTTGTATTTTTTACCGTAACTAATGTAAATGATTTGATTCTTGACAAGTGTCTTTATTTTCTGCATACCTGGGAAGAGTGGCAGACGAAATTTGATGTCCCAGTGCTTCCAGAATTGTTGTTCCGCTAATCTTAGTCAAGTTCTCCAGCGGGAAAAAAATAACGTTTGAGATTTTGGTGATCCATTGAATAACAGCAAGTTGTGTGTCCGGATAAGGAAGGATTTGGGTATTAGATTGGTGTTAAATGGGTACCCATATACCTCTTGCACGAGCAGTGCCTTCAAATTCATGTGAGGGTTGTCTGCCCCTCTTGAGAGTCCCCGTTCTCGAATTTGGGCAGGCTGTGCACACCGTTCTTCTGAACACAACTGACTGGTAGGCTGCAAATCCCAGTGTAACAGTAACAGGTTATTCTTTCAACATGGCCTCGCTGGAAGTTGATCCTCTTCCACAGTCCTCTGTTTTTTCAGTTGATATTAATTTGGGACTGGTCTCGGGCCTTCACGACTATACGTTGCTACAACTCTCTCGGCCTTTTGGAGCTTTTAACTCCTTACCTTCCTTTTTAGTTTTCTGCAAAAGAAAACTATTGTGCCGGCTTTGTCTGTCCGTCCGCACTTTACTCTGTTCGCACTATTTCTGTCCGCCCTCAGATCTTAAAAACTACTGAGGCGAGAGGGCTGCAAATTGTTATGTCAATCGTCCACCCTCCAATAATCAAACGTACCAAATTGCAGCCCTCTAGCCTCAGTAGTTTTTATTTGATTTAAGGTTAAAATTAGCCATAATCGTGCTTCTGGCAACGATATAGGCCACGCCACCACCGGGCCATGTTTAAAGTTTCATGGGCCGCGTTTCATACATCATTATACCGAGACCAACGAAAGGTAGATCTATTTTCGCTGGCCTTGATTATATGATGCACAGAAAACTCGATTGCGCCGAAGAAAAACTATTTATTGAGGAACAGCTGACCTCATTGGTAGATCTATTTTCGCTGGCCTTGATTATATGATGCACAGAAAACTCGATTGCGCTGAAGAAACTATTTATTGAGGAACAGCTGACCTCATTGGTAGATCTATTTTCGCTGGCCTTGATTATATGATGCACAGAAAACTCGATTGCGCCCAAGAAACTATTTATTGAGGAACAGCTGACCTCATTGGTAGATCTATTTTCGCTGGCCTTGATTATATGATGCACAGAAAACTCGATTGCGCCCAAGAAACTATTTATTGAGGAACAGCTGACCTCGTCAGAGAGGGGGATAAGTTAATCAACACCCTCCTACGGATCCTTTGCAAAGTCATGCCATCTTTGTTTTTCCCCACACGCAGAAATAATGCGTAGCTACGCACGGCTTCATGTACTTGACGGCCTAACAGCATTCCCATTCCAGGGGTGATCATTCCAGAAATAGCAACTTTTGCGACGCAGTAATAGGTCAGAGGCGGCAGCAGCATGGCCGCCTTCGGATGATCATCAGGATGAATTCAAACAAGATGTGTTTGACGGCATTCCCAGGACTTAGAGTTCCGTCCATACGATTCAAGAAGAAGAAGAAGAAGAAAAAGACATCAATGTTTTTTTTTACGTTAGTGTTGATGATGAGGTTTGGAATCTGGAAGAAGAATGTCAGCGTTTCTGTAATGACTGGTTCGATTAGGTTCAGTTGAGTGTGCGTGTTGAAAACATTGTTCCTTTTGTGATGTTGTTTGATGTTGATTTTTGAAAGCAGAACTCGATAATGCATTCGTTGGTTGGTATGATATGGCCAGCAGTCTGCGTTATATGCTAAAATGAATGAGAAACATAACATACATGTATATATATATATATATATATATATATATATATATTTATATAATTTATTTAATAATGTTATATTTGTAGGCCCATTACCTTTATGTGTTTCCACACAAACACACACACGCTCATACACGCACACACACACACACACACATATATATATATATATATATATATATATATATATATATATATATATATATATACATATACTGTATATATATATAGTATTTTATAATTTTTCAATAGTGTGGTATACGTAGGCTGATTATCTTTATGTTTGTAAACTTAAGATAAAAAGAAATATTCTCGATAAAAGTGTATGTGTTTAATGTCATTAATTTAACAAACAACTGAGCCTTTTAGTTTTCTGTAAAAGAATACTATTGTGCCGGCTTTGTCTGTCCGTCCGCACTTTTTTCTGTCCGCACTTTTTCTGCCCGCCCTCGGATCTTAAAAGCTACTGAGGCTAGAGGTCTGAAAATTGGTACGTTGATCGTCCACCCTCCAATCATCAAACATTCCAAATTGCAGCCCTCTAGCCTCAGTAGATTTTATTTTATTTAAGGTTCAAGATAGCCATAGTGATGCGTCCGGCAACGATATAGGACAGGCCACCACAGGGCTGTGGTTAAAATTTCATGGTCCGCTGCTCAAACAGCATTATACCGAGACCACCGAAAGATCTATTTTCGGTGGCCTTGATTATACGCTGTACAGAAAACTCGATTGCGCCGAGGAAAGTTCGGCACATTTCTTACTTGTTTTTATCTAAATACTGATAAAAACAAAGAAATTCATTTCATGAGAAAAAGACAAAATTTTTCGTAACTTTTAGCAACTTTTCGACTTGTCGCCTGGGTCTAAAGTACAGGAAGAACCCTTTTAACATAAGTCATATGCATTTAAATCTCTCTCTCTCTCTCTCTCTCTCTCTCTCTCTCTCTCTCTCTCTGTCGAAATCTCCTTTGTAATTTTCAGCTCACCAAATATATTTTCCCATTCCTCTCTCTCTCTCTCTCTCTCTCTCTCTCTCTCTCTCTCTCTCTCTCTCTCTCTCTCTCTGAAATCTCGTTGTTATTCTTCAACACACTTCCTAAGTTTCCCCGTTCCTTTTCTCTCTCTCTCTCTCTCTCTCTCTCTCTCTCTCTCTCTCTCTCTCTCTCTCTCTCTCTAAATCTCGTTATTCTTCTTCAACACACTTCCTAAGTTTCCCCTCTTCCTTTCTCTCTCTCTCTCTCTGAAATCTCGTTATTCTTCAACCCGCTTCATACGTTTCCCCGTTCCTTCTCTCTCTCTCTCTCTCTCTCTCTCTCTCTCTCTCTCTCTCTCTCTGAAATCTCGTTGTTATTCTTCAACACACTTCCTAAGTTTCCCCGTTCCTTTTCTCTCTCTCTCTCTCTCTGAAATCTCGTTGTTATTCTTCAACCCGCTTCATACGTTTCCCCGTTCCTTCTCTCTCTCTCTCTCTCTCTCACCATTTAATGAAGTTGTTGAGGCTCCTTGTAAAGGCGCGAAGCACCCGTTGAGGAGAGACGCCCGGCCACACAATCACTGATATTACAACACATTCCATTGTTCTATTGACGATTGTTATGGGGAAGAAAAGAGGAGGAAAAATGGGCCCTCTTTTCTTCCGACATTTCGAGAGAAAATAAACAACGCGGGGGGGGGAGAGGGAAATCGAATTAATGGGTTTGGGTGTACGTATGACAGAGAGAGAGAGAGAGAGAGAGAGAGAGAGAGAGAGAGAGAGAGAGAGAGAGGGGTGGGGGGAACTTATAGTAGGCTGAAGTGCAGGAATGCGGTTTTTAGGAGAGAGAGATATGTATGTAATTTAGGTCTGCAGTTTGAGGAGAGAGAGAGAGAGAGAGAGAGAGAGAGAGAGAGAGAGAGAGAGAGAGAGAGATTGAGAGGGGGTGAGGGAAACATATAGTAGGCTGAAGTGCAGGAATGCGGTTTAGAGAGAGATGTGTAGTTTAGGTCTTCAGGTTGAGGAGAGAGAGAGAGAGAGAGAGAGAGAGAGAGAGAGAGAGAGAGAGAGAGAGAGAGAGAGAGAGAGAGAAATAGGAAAACATGTACTAGGCAGAGAGAGAGAGAGAGAGAGAGAGAGAGAGAGAGAGAGAGAGAGAAATAGGAAAACATGTAATATCAAGAGACGTTTCACATTCACTCAGTCTGCCTTCCCCAGTCTCACTGTGACCTAATGTCTTTCACATCAGTCGACCTAAGCATTTGAAGGCGAGTGGCTTCACGAACATATTATTAATCAGCAGAATTTTTAGTTTATACAAGCAGTTTAATTCTGGTGAGTTACTTCACGGTACAATGCTCATTGTAGCATTTAATTATATCACGATATGCATCTCATTAGGGCATGAAGTATTTAACAGTACAGTGCACAGTGCCCGTTGCGACGCAGCGTGCGTTGTTATACGATGTGAATATTGTGCAGGTGCGTAATGATCTTTTTGTTATTTCCAGTCACTTCGAGTTATTTCTTAAATTTTATTTTCCTTACCATGTGTTCGCCATAAATTCACTGAGGGTTTACCATCAATGTTATATTACTTTGTGTAGCATTTATTCTATGCCATTATATTACTTTTAATATGAGTTCTAATGTTACAAGCTGTTCTTTAATTTCAAGTTTATTTTCGTAGATGTTTATATCCGCAGACAAAGTTAGACGGAGATTTAGTTTCTTCCTTGTCTGGTTGGTCGTTATACTGTTTGTTTGTTTGTGCAGGGGATTTTTAAGAGATGATCAATGGAGTTCAAAATGAAAATTCGTGGATTGAGCCATAGGCTAAGGTAGCCTTGTTGAGCTTTTGAGATGAATTGGGCAAGTGCCGTTTTTGCGTTGAAGGGGCATGCGCTCTCCTGACTGTTATATTTTCTATCGTACACGCATGCGCTCTCCGGATTGTTACATGTTCTGTTGTTGACGCATTCGCTCTCCGGATTGTTGTATGTATATGTTCTGTTGTTGACGCATGCGCTCTCCGGATTGTTGTATGTACTCGTATATGTTCTGTTGTTGACGCATGCGCTCTCCGGATTGTTGTATGTTTATATTCTGTTGTTGACGCATGCGCTCTCCGGATTGTTGCATGTGCTGTTGGAAGCGCATGATCTCTCGGAGTTGCTTTCAAGTTCCCGGTTATTATTATTATATATATATTATTATTATTATTATTTCGGAAGGAGACCTTCTTTCAAACAAACTTCGTTGAAAAGAATGGCCGTCTGGATGCCGTTGAATTTATATTGCAGTTACATCGGCGTCAGTGATCTAGATGTGACGCCAGTTTTAGTCGCCGTAAATCAATCATTTGCAGTTATATAATTTACCTGCTGCTGCAAAGAAACTCATAAGAGAGATTGAGAAACAGCATTACTAAACTCAGCGGCGTCCAGACGGCCTTTATTATTATTATTATTATTATTATTATTATTATTATTATTATTATTATTATTATTATTATTTCGGAAGAAGACCCTCTCTCAAGCAAACTTCATTGAACAGAATGGCCGTATGGATGCCGTTTAGTTTGTATTGTAGTTTCTCAATGTCTCGAATGATTTTCTTTGTAGCAGCGGTAAATCATACAATAGCTGTCCAGAGCTCATTGATTCCTTGACGTTTCGGTTACATGCCTCATTTTACATCCTAAGACTCGCCTTCTCACAGATGCAGGGGGAGAAAAATTAAGGGTCGTGTCAGCAACCAGGTAACTTTCTCTCTTCTAGTTCCTGATTCAGTTTCCAAGCCAAGTCCCCCTTAGGGGGTAGTACCCTCATTGCACCTCAAGCGCGGTGCACTGTAGGCATTACTTCAGGTTCTTGGCAGCGTCCCTTCGGCCCCTAGCTGCAACCCCTTTCATTCGTTTTCCTGCACCTCCTTTCATATTCTTCCTCTTCCATCTTACTTTCCACCCTCTTCTAACAGTTATTTCATATTGCAACTGCCAGGTTTTCCTGTTACACCTTTCAAACCTTTCTCTCAATTTCCTTTTCAACGCTGAATGACCTCATAAGTCCCAGCGCTCGGCCTTTTGCCTCAATTATATATTCTATTCTATTCCAAGCGAAGTCTCTGTGTCTGTTGAATTTACAACCTTCCTTGCTGGTTTCCCATACTCGAGTCATACTCGAGGCCTCCGCCATCATCGTCGGCCTGTTTGTACAACGGTCACCAAGTTTCCACAATGGAATAATGTTTACACAGTGGTCTCACCGCAGTTCATCAGGGGAAAGAGGAGTATGAGCCAGTGTCGAAGACTTTTTTTATTCTCCTTTGTTTTTAGTGTTCTGAAAAGGAAACTATTGAGATGGCTTTGTCTGTCCGTCCGCACTTTTTTCTCTCCGCCCTCAGATCTTATAAACTACTGAGGCTAGAGGGCTGCAAATTGGTATGTTGATCATCCACCCTCCAATCATCAAACATACCAAATTTCAGCCCTCTAACCTCAGTAGGTTTTATTTGATTGAAGGTTAAAGTTAGCCATAATCGTGCCTCTGGCAATGCAACAACACAGGCCACCACTGCCGGCTGAGGGTTTCATGGGCCGCGGCTCATACAGCATTATAACGAGACCACCAAAAGATAGATCTATTTTCGGCGGCCTTGATTATGTGCTGTACAGAAAACTCCATTGCACTTAAGAAACTTCGGCGCATTTTTTACTTGTTTTATTTATAGCCCGATTGGATGCTCCTCATTATTTTTTGATTGGCTTGTCACGTTGTTATCAGAGATCTTACTGCGTTATTAATACCGGTCTTGTCAGTCTTTTAAGGACATCCCTTTCGTTATTTATTTGCTTTTAATATTCTTTCAGACTAATTATTGTTTAATTTGTTTGTCTCTGAAATTATTTTATTTTTCATAATAAATTTTAACGTCACGACGCTTTTCTCAACTAGCCTCTCTGCTACAATAGTTCATTCAAAACTGGAAGTTTAATATTTGATGGAACTTCAAGAAGTGTAATGAACCCTATCTTCAGTTTATTTGGGGAGCACTAATATCTGCCTTGTTCTCATTTCTCATCACATATTTCAAATGGCTGCTCAGTTTTTCTACCTCCTCATTTTCCTACTTCTACTTGCACCCGTGAAGGGCCTGGTGCTTTCACCATTTGCACCATTGCTCTGAGAGTCTTTCATTTCTGGAACTCTCCGAAACGCCGGCTTTCCAGATTTTCCCTCCTTTCTCAACTTTCTCTACTTCTCTCGTTTCATTGAAAGTGCCCTTTCACTATTCAGAATATTTTTCCTCACCTTTTCCTTTCCATTCTTATCTTTTCACGTTTTCTTTGCATCTTCCATTCTTTGCGAGGTTATTTCCATTTGCTTTTTATTTTCGTAACTTTTGCCATCTTTTATTGTATCGCTGACTTTATTTTTCGTCTCTGGTCCCTCATCTTCAAATGAATTCCATCGACATTCGCCTCCATCATTGTCCCGGTTTCGACCCTTTGTGTCGTTCTCGTGCGTCTGGTGACATGACGTGCTTACCGATTTCCGAATTAAAATCGAATTTCTGTTTTTTTTTTTTTTTTTTTTTTTTTTTTTTTTTTTTTTTTTATTATTCCAGCACCATTAACAATTTCTCCATTGTCCGTCTGGACTCGATTCTTCACTACCTGCGAATTATATTTTCGCTCATTTTCCGTTTCTCCCATAAGGTCTTCCCATGTTATTCGTCGTGATGTTTTTCAATCTCACGTTTTTATTTTTAAATTTCACATCTTTATTTCTTCCATTCTATTTTCCTCGCTTCACTTATTACTGCATTTTAACCCTCCGCCTTCTCTTAACAATCTTCTTGGCTTTCTGTGTTTCAGTTCTTCATCGGTTTAAGATAATTCACGTTTGTTGATTTATAGATTTTGGACACACATGCCAAGCACTGGGGCAACTAAGGACATTCAGCGCTGAAACAGAAATTGACAGTAAAAGTTTGAAAGGTGTAACAGGAGGAAAACCTCAAAGCAGTTGCACTATGAATCAGTTGTTAGGAGAGGGTGGACGGTAAGATGGAAGAAAGAGAATATGAACGGAGGTACAGTAAAAGGAATGAAAGCAGTTGCAGCTAGGGGCCGAGGGGACGCTGCAGAGTACGTAAGTAATGCTTACAGTGCACTGCATGAGGTGCACTGATGGCACTTTCCCCCACGGGGGATGTTTCACGTTCCTTCACACATTCTTTCCCACTGGGTTTGTTAAGTTTTCCAATTACTGTACCTCCGTTCATATTCTCTGTCTTCCACCTTACTTTCCATCCTCTCCTAACTACTGATTCATAGCGCAACTGCGAGGTTTTCCTCCTGGTACACCTTTCAAACCTTTTTACTGTCATTTTCAGTTTCAGCGCTGAATGACCTCATAGGTCCCAGCGCTTGGCCATTGGCTTAAATTCTCTATTTTGTTCCATAGAAGGGTCTTACCGCAGTATTGTCTCATTCCCCTTGTATTGGACAGTTCTGACTAGTAATGAAATACTTCTTATACTTTCAGGATGTTAATCTCTGATGCTTTGATGTTTACAGTAAAATAAATGTTTTTCCATATACCTTCTTCTTTCATGACCTATATCATCCTTACTTTCCTTTCTCCTTTAAATGTCCTTTCTCGAAGGATTTCTTCCCCTCAGACGTCTTTTGCAAGTATTTTTCGAATGTAATGTCTTCTTAAGTCTTTGAATAAGTCCATTACTTATTCCTGTGTACTTCAGTCTTTTTATTGGCCACATTTTGGGGGGATTTCGTCTCGTTAAGCTGTTATTACCAAAAAAAAAAATAATAATAATAAATAAATAATAAGTTTCCAGTTTAGCATCAATTTGCTATTCAAAGTAAGGAAGTCTCCTACCAAAGTCTCCCTATCTGCCATTGGATAATCACGGTAACTGGAATTTAGAATTACTAAAAACAAAACTTTTAAGTGAATCTCTCTCTCTCTCTCTCTCTCTCTCTCTCTCTCTCTCTCTCTCTCTCTCTCTCTCTCTCTCTCTCTCTCTCACGAACCCCCTCATATGCACGTCGAGGTAATTTTTCTTTTCTTTATAACATCGGCAGTTATTCTCGACCACCATGTTACGTACCATAAATTTCAAGCGGCCCCGGTTCTAATTTTACGCCACTTCGCTCGCCTTATCCGCAGCCTCAAACTCTGCGGTCTACCAACGCCTCATTTCTCACGCCGCTGGTAGGGGTGCGCCGATTCCAGACCCTTCCAGAGCAAGCCACGGCATGTATTACAGCCATCCAAATAACACCAGAGTGCTCGAGTTTAGCGCCAGCTTCCTGAGGCCTCATGACCGCGTGTCGTTCCTGGTCACGCTGTGACTCTGCAAGGCTTGAGTTAAGTCCTGGCTTGTGGCTTTCATGACTGTGTATCTCATTGTTATTATTATTATTCAGGGGATGAACTCTCTTTATATGGAACAAGCCCACCACAGAGGCCTTTGACTTGAAATCCAGGCTCCCAGAGAATATGGTGTTCATTTGAAAGGAATAATAGAAGGTAATAGGAAATACAGAGAGGAGAGATACGTTTCTGAGACAAGAAAAATAGATGAACAAATAAATAAATAAATAAGGTGACATTGTAAATACATAATTAAGGTACAAGGAGAATTGTTTTATGGTAGCAGTACGTTGCATCATCTCTTGAGCTTTTGAGTTTCTAACTGCATAACGTCCTCGGGGAGACAGTTCCACTCTCCAGCGGTGTGAGGAATAAAAGACCTCACGCTGCCAAAGAACATCCAAGGGCTTGGGTTTGTGGGTGGCTTTCTGGGGCACCATGGCCATCTGTAATTCCTGGTCACGCTGTGACTTCTGCAAGGCGTGAGTTAAGTTCTGGCTTGTGGTCTTCGTTTCCAGGTAACAACTTAGCTTACCTTGAGAAGGGTTTAGTCTTGGCTTTTAGGTCAGGTGATCGCCTTTACTTCAAGGCCACTAGAGGGCATCGAAGTGCATTGGTTAAGTACATGCTCTTTGGTCTCGTGGCTAAATGCATTTCCAGGCCACCAGGGGGCAACGTGGTGCCTGGGTTAAGCCCCGGGCTCGTAGTTTCATTTCCAAACTCCTAAATGGCCGTAACGGGGTTGGTTTAGCCTCGACCTTTGTGATTCATGAACGCACTGATTTCTAGAGCACAAAATGGCTTCATCCGCCTGAATGCGAGGATCTACTGTGTTGTTACTGTGTTTTAGATTCTTGGTTATATGTTATTCTCACCTTTTTTTTCTATACTTTTGTCCCTGCTTTTTCTTTTTCACGTATGGTGAACTTAATATCTGGAAACTAATTAAACAATTTGATGGCATTTTTGGTTTGTCCCCTGTTTACAGTAACGGAAAATAATAATTCGATGTTACGTGCAGTAACCAGTAGATTTTCCTGCCGTCTGATTGCTGTTTTGCATGTTGCCCTACTAATAAAAAAGATGTTTTACATGAAATAACAGTCGCCAATAGTATGACTCTTGAAATAATTCCTTTCCGTCATTGGCTTCTGTGTTTTACAAAAGAAAAGAAACACCATGAACATAACAATTAATATTGGGTTTCATTTGAGTAAATATATAAAAATGTCGAGTTTCATCTGAGTAAATATATCTTTCAGAAGCCATGTTAAGTATCCACAGTTATACATTTTCCTAGGGTAGACTGCAGCTGAATAATTACAAAGATATGAAACGTATTCCTGGAATCTGTGTAATATATAAACATCGAAAGTTACTTTTATGCACTAATCTGGACTCCAGTAGAAAAAGTATTGGCTTTCTTCTCACTAATTCACGTTTAAGGCTTTAGATGACATTTATTTAAAATTCTTTGTCTCTAGACAATTCAAAGAAGAAATGCGAAGGAGAAAGACGAGAAAACTAAGAATAACGAAATCATTACAAAATAGAACCGAAAACTTGAGCAGACGACTGACTTTAAGTTACCGAAAAAAAGAACCGGTGTTGCATCTGTTTCAGTCAAGACTGTTTATAAAAATAGAAAGAAATAATCGCTTTCGTGGATTTAACAGAAGCTAGACGAAGTGCAGCCTTAAAAAAAAAAAAAAAAAGAAGTATTACCAAGAAAAATGCCATAATTTTCTCTCCTGAATTGGTGGACTATTTTATAGAGCTTTATGGCATCAAGGATATTTATGTTCGACATTAATCTGAACAGTGTTGTGTGGTATTGGGGAAGGTGGGGTGGAGAGGGGTTTGGGTGGGGTTTGTCATGGCGACTGGTTTTTCTCATACTAGCATTAGGAGATTTTCTTGACGAATGAAAGTGTAATGTATGTTGCATGTCATGTGCGTTTAAGATAGTTTTCTTGTTCATTGATGTTGTTTATCTTTGAATGTTAATTTCTTTGAAAATTTGCAGCCAAGGATGAGTTTGCAGTCATAGAACGTACGCGTGTGTTTCAATAAACTGTGAAAGTGTTTTTACAGGTTTTAAGTTAGATAATTTTCCGGACTTTCTTGAATATTTTCAAGTAGGTTTTTTTAAGTCACATTTTTTTTATATCTTTCATTTGATTTTCTTTGTGGTTGTCTGCTATTCTTTTTGGTTAGGTTTTGTGTTTATCTTTTACAAGATAGCAGTGTTTATCAGTATATTATATATATGTATATATATATATATATATATATATATATATATATATATATATATATATATATATATATATATATATATATATATATATATATATATATATATATATATATATGTATATATATATATATATATATATATATATATATATATATATATTATATATATATATATATATATATATATATATATATATATATATATATATATATATGATAAACACAGCTAGCTCTCTAACTTTATATATATATATATATATATATATATATATATATATATATATATATATATATATATATATATATATATATATATATATATATACTGTATATATGTGTGTGTGTATTATGTATTGATAAACACAGATAGCTCTCTAAACTTGTATATATGTATATATACACATACATACATACATACACACATATATATATACATATATATTTTATGTTTTGTTTTTATATGTTTTGACGCCATACTAAAATATTATGGAATGTTTACTGAACCGAATTTTCATCTACAACTCGACAGTTAAAGTATGAACGTGGCAGACAGTGCCTATGCGTTGTTTTTGTTTTGTAATAAACGATTGTTTCAAAAGACTTAGTGTCAGTGATGCGTTCAAGACAAGACTTTATTCTCCGGGAACGTAACTTTTCGTAATCTCCGTTGATTGAGGAAGAAGCTGGGGGGGGGGGGCGGGGATGGGCTGAGGGGGAAGGGAAAACGGATGACTTTTGGTGTGTTTAGGATTTACAACAAAAGCAGCGACAGTTCCCTCATTGAAAAAGAAATGTTAAGTTAATTTTGCAGAGAGATTTATGCGAATAAGATTATTGATTTTATAAAAAAAGATCGGTTTTTTTATTAGTAGTTGCTGCTTTTTGAATATGATATTTATATGTTATGGTAATGATGATAATAATTTCATAATTTGATTTATGAATTATTAAATGAACCGTTCAAGACAGAAACCGTTGGAGGAGGCTCATTAAAAACTGCTACCCCGACTAGGGATGAAGCTGAGAAGAAAGTAATAGCAGTACTATGATAATATAAAGTATGTAATTAGTAAATTAAAATAAAAGATTCGAGTTAAACACACGTAGAATGAACTTCCATCAGTAACACTATATTTTAGAAAAACAAATGCAAAATGCTAGCACAAATGGAACCCAGGGTCTCCGTTTCGTCTCTCCATTTTTCTCCTCCGAAGCAGTTCCGTGTTCACCCATCAAGCAGATCTATACATGAAAAATTGGCTGGCCCGGGGGAGGTTGGGGGGAGATGTGGGAGGGACCATGTGTGGCCCCCTACCCCAATCTTTTGACAACACACGACACAGGTTTCCCAATGACGTGAATACAAAGAGCATTCAGAGGAGGGAATAAAGTCTATCCTATTGGCGTGTTAGTGAGTTCTGCTTGACAGGTACCCGTGTGCGGACTCAGTCATCGGCCTTACCCTCACCCCTCCCTCTACCACCTCCCCCCCCAAAAGAAGGCTCGAACTGCCACCCACCCCTTCCCTCAGTCTCACTGCATCACTGTAGAGGGGCTTTGATCACTCTCATACCAACATCAACACAGCACTGCGTGGGAATCTGGGTTTGTTGTGGCGTCTTCTCTAATGATTTCTGTGTCTTTTTTTTTATTTGTTTTGTCAGTTTTTCTTTTTGGGGAGGGGCGGGAGCTAGTTGCGTCGTGACTTTGATCTAGTGTGATTTCTGCGTTAGTGTTGGTGTCAAAGTTTTAATTTGTTTTGAGTTTCTTTTTGTTTGTGTTTCTTTCCTGGATATCGTGTGTGTTCCACTTCCTCTTTTCTGGGTATGGTGTATTATGAATCGTCTATTTCGTGCTTGTGAATTCTATGTATGATGTTATAGAGTAATCACTTTCACTGCATCAGATGTAATATTTTCTCAGATTGTGTAACCTCTGTAAGTTGTCTGTATATCCTAAACATCGTCTCTCTCTCTCTCTCTCTCTCTCTCTCTCTCTCTCTCTCTCTCTCTCCTTTTATCAAGATCCATAGGACAATCTTTTCTGAGAATGTCATTACATGCCAGAAATACATTTTTCCTCGTAAATTGAAGAAACCCCAACTTTCAGTAGTTGCTTCAGACAGCACCATTGCGAGCAAAAATGAATGGTAACGTTTAGTTAATTGGAGTTCAGTTACGTAATTATTTCTGCTGTAACGTTGGTAAGACGCCTAAGATTAACTGTATCTCAAAGTCAAAAAATAACGCATAACTTGGAAGCAGTTATCTCTCTCTCTCTCTCTCTCTCTCTCTCATATACTCTGTGTGTGTGCGTATATACGTCAGTCTTGCAGTCTATGGGCGTGCATGTTTCTGTGTCTCTCTCTGTCTCTTTCTCTCTCTAATGCACACACTACCTGTATGTGTATGTGCGTCTCTCTCTCTCTCTCTCTCTCTCTCCAGAATTTGGCGAGCTGTCAAACAAATTGAAAACTGGTGGTGGGCCAAACTTTGCGAATCCCTTCATTCAGAAAGGACCAAATGAGGTTGTTTTTATTGTCCGTCTTTTTTTTTTTTTTTTTTACTTCTGCCGAGAGTCTTTGATTTTCTTCATCACACTGTTAATTCAATTTTTATTTCCGGTAATGGCTAGAAATGTTATCTTACTACTTACGTTTTCTATAACGTATATTAAGTCTTCCAGTTTTCTCCCTAAGATTTTTTGTTAACTTTGTGAAAGTGTATCTATGCCTGTGACAACAGTGATGGCGGTTGTCACTGAGACATCGTATTCTAGAGAAAGCAGGATCATTCATTATGGAATATCCATGAGGGATATGAGTGGGTATACACACAGACATATATATATATATATACAATATATATATATATATATATATATATATATATATATATACATACTATATATAAAAGATTACAAGCATGCGTATTTATAAATACTCATGAAATACGTTCATGCATACTTTGACGAAAAATAGTAACATTTATAAATGTTAAACCACTGGTTTTGTCTGGAGAAGAGGTAAAATAAAGTATACCTTTTATGGAATAGTAGCTACTATATATATATACAGTATATGTATATATATATGTATATGTATATATATATATAATTTATTTATTACTGTCATATTAGAAAAGTCTGACGTATGTTGTTGTAGAATAATAGAAATGCGGTTTTAGTTATGAAATACTCTGCGATCTAAAAAAAAGAAATGCTGTCATAAAAATCATTTTATGGTTGGTATAAAACTCACAGGATAAATGTTCATGTTCCAGTACAGAGAGAGAGAGAGAGAGAGAGAGAGAGAGAGAGAGAGAGAGAGAGAGAGAGAGAGAGAGAGAGAGAGACAAGCATTTTACTTCCATTAAGGAGAAAATCAATGTGGGATTTCCTCTCGAAGAGGGAGTACAAACTACCTGTATTTCAACGGCCAAGGGAGATTGGGAATAGACGTGAGTGTGGGTGGAGGAGGAGGAGGAGGAGGAGGAGGAGGAGGAGTTAGGGTGCTGGTGGATAGGTGGAAACACTATTATTTTACTTCCGGAAGAGGAAGAGGGAGAGAAGAATATTTTAGAAGAAGTAGGTGGGGGAGGGGTGAGGGGGAGGGAAGGATGGATGGAGGGAGGGAGAAGTTCAGACTTTGCCTGCCCCTTAAACTTCGACAAGAACAATGTGGAAGTTTACTCCCCCCCCCTCCCACACCAAGACGTTTCATATAACATGAGGTCGTTTTCAATCTAAACTTCAGGAAATATTTCCATCCTCTCTCTCTCTCTCTCTCTCTCTCTCTCTCTCTCTCTCTCTCTCTCTCTCTCTCTCTCTCTCGTCCCAGCCCACGGGTAGGTTCAGAAGTTGACTTGTTAGGAGAGAAGAAAAAGGGGGGCGAAAAGAGACGGGTGGGGGGGCGATTCCATGCGCAAGTTAATGGGAGTGGGAGATGGACGAGGGGTAAAAAGGTGTTATTTGGGTAGGGGAGGAAAGGGAAGGGGTAGCAGGCCTCCAGTCCCCCCCCCCAACCCCCGTTGATCTTGATATGCTTGAAGCTTCGAGTACAGGAAGATGGAGAGGACGATATCCTTTAGGGCGTCGAAAATGAGAGTGGGCGAATATGAACAGCAGCTGCTGAACAGCCGAGTGGAAAGAGTGGATGGAGACTGCGGAACACTTTGGCACAACTTTGCAGTGCCGATGTGAATATGTATACGTATATGTATGTATGCATGTATATATATATATATATATATATATATATATGTGTGTATATGTATATATATAATATATATTTACTTACACACACATATACATATGTATAATATATTTATATATATGTACATACATATATGTATATGTATATATATGTATGTATATATATTTATATGCATATGAATATATATACTTACATATTTATATAACATATATATATATGTATATGTAAATATATATATTTATTTATTTATTTATTTATTTATTTATTTATTTATTTATTTATTCATTTTATTTACAAACCTCCAAGTATTGTCACTCGTCGCTGTAGTATTTTGCACACATCATACGTAGTCACGACAAAAGAAAGAGTAAAAAACAAACAAAATTGAACACCAGGAAACCCGAGATTCCTCGTTGGGAACGGCCGGAACCAACCCTTTCAAAAAGATTAACCGTGCATCTGCAACAAGGTGCAGTCGGGGACAAGGCCATTTACCTGTTACAACCGAGAACTCGAACATACATACAAAGAGAAAAGACGAAAGTCTGGGAGTATGTAACAGAGCAATTAAAAAAACACACACATTGTATGTTTATCTGTCTCTCTAGATGTCTTTTATACACTATATATATATATATATGTGTGTATATATATATATATATATATATATATATATATATATATATATATATATATATATATATATATAAACACTCCCCTCGAAAGAAAATAACAGAGAGAAGAACTAATAAGGTAATTAATTGATTTATTATTATTATTATTATTATTCATTTCCATACTGCCAGAATATATCATAATACAGGATATCTCGGTCAAGCCGAACAATAGCGTCATTCCCTCTAGGAAATAAAAAAAAAAGCGTTATTACAAACTGTAGCAAAATATAGACACCACCAAGTATTCCACCTACGGATCATTGTAATAGAGGAAAGTTGTTGAGATTAAATGTAGCACAATACTTACATTACTCGTGGCAACTATTTGCGCTGTAGTTTATGCTTACCTGGAAGAGAAAGGGAAAGAAATGTTATTTTTCTGAGTAGAACATAGTTCTGGATGATTCAGGGGAAAGTTTTCTCAGAAAGGCAACCTTGCGGTAAGACCGAAGGTACGGTGATGAAATCTATTATCTTTTTTCTCTGGAGAAGTTTGTAATCATCATTGTTTTTTTTATTAGAACAATTTATTGTTGTGTAATATTGTCTTGTGAAATAAATTTATTTTTTGAAAATTTATTTTATAAAATAAATTATTTTATAAAATCGATATATTTTTTAAACAACATTTTTAAACAGGTTATTCTATAATATAAGATATTTTATAAAATTTATTATTTTTAAAATAAAATAAATTGGAACAATTTATTGTTTTATGAAATAAGTTTTAATGATTTTGTGATTCAGTACATTGAACATATTCACGAGATTCCTATTCTTAATATCGTATGAGTGTATGATAATGAATGAACCATACGTATTTTAATCTAGCTTAACTAGTTTTAGTCATTACAAGGTAATAATAAAAGCTAACGAGGTCAGTTTCATTTGAAGATTTGATCGAGGCCACTGCCTCTTGAAACGTTAAAAATCTTTTAGAAATAGGAAAATCCATTTGCGGAACAAAGAAAATGAAAAGGTTAACAAGCAACAGGAAAGTTTCGAAACGCTACGATAATATTTGTATCGCAACGCACAACTTTCATGTTGCACTGCTTGATGCAACCTGGAGTCCATGAAAAGTGTGTGGGTGGGCTTCACAGTACTTTGTAAACACAACAGCAATGATTAAATTGTTGGTAGTTTTAGTATTTAGATGATCTCAAGATGTGTTCCCAGATAGTAACAAGCCTAAGTCGTAGAGCTTGTGTGGGTACATTTCTATTGAGTAGTCTCGGGCCAGACTTGAGTTCTTCAACTCGAGGAAGTATAATTCCCATTCTTAATGAGGTTCTTCGTTTCTGGTGATTTTACTTTTTCAGTTTTTGTTGGTCATACTCGTTTATTGCGACAGGGAAGTATTTTTTTTATATATTCCAGCTCTGAATATATAAAACGTCGTGTCTTCTCCTGTACTTATTAAGTAATGCTCACACTCTCATTAGTTCAAGGATCTCGTTTCATGGAAATTGATCTTTTCCATAATTTATGAATGAATCATTTATAAATCGTATGAAAGTTAATAAAAATAAACTCCAAAATGAATACCTTTATGTACTCTATTGGAGCATAACGTATCTCCCTCTTGGAGCATGGGAATGTATCTTAGCTCCCTTTGGCTGCTTACTGAAAAACAGCCTAGCTGCCTTCTATTAGCTTATTGGAGCATAACGTAGCTACTTCTCGTAGCATAATTGAGCAGCATAATCTCTCATGGAGCATTCTGGAGCATATTATAGATTCTTCATGTAGTACAACAGAGCTTAACTCATATCTGTCTCCCGTACCATTGTGGAACGTAGATCAGCTCCCAGCATAGATCGCCACTGGGGCATAATGTATCTCCCCCAACTGGAGCATAGGGTTGCTCCCTCCCGGAGCATATTATCGTGATGTACCGATAATATGAGATGACGTGAAGTCCGCCTGGAAATCTCCTTTCGCCCTGATTGGTTAGGCCCGCCGGATTATTCCCTTGTCATTCGTTGTTATTGTGATTATGGATAATAGCCTAAACGAAAGGGCACAGATCCCTAAATACATGTCGGCTCTCTCTCTCTCTCTCTCTCTCTCTCTCTCTCTCTCTCTCTCTCTCTCTCTCTCTCTCTCTCTCTGTTTGTAATATCATCGTGCATTTCGTACAAAAATTAACATTGTTATTGTTTGTATGCATTTATTGTCACCCAGGTAGAATTGCTTAACTCTCTCTCTCTCTCTCTCTCTCTCTCTCTCTCTCTCTCTCTCTCACCCTGCCTCTAATAATTAATGGGTTTATACAGGATTTATGTTACAAGGACTGCTGCGCTAGTAGGCGTTTAAAGTCACTGAACTCTCTCTCTCTCTCTCTCTCTCTCTCTCATCCTGCCTCTAATTAATGGGTCTATACAGGGTTTATGTTACAAGGACTATGTAGTTATTGTGGGCGTTTAAAGTCACTGAACTCTCTCTCTCTCTCTCTCTCTCTCTCTCTCTCTCTCTCTCTCTCTCTCTCTTATCCTGCCTCTAATAATTAATGGGTTTATATTGGATTTATGTTGCAAGGACTGCTGCGCTAGTAGGCGTTTAAAGTCACTGAACTCTCTCTCTCTCTCTCTCTCTCTCTCTCTCTCTCTCTCTCTCTCTCTCTCTCTCTCTCATCCTGCCTCTAATTAATGGGTCTATACAGGGTTTATGTTACAAGGACTATGTAGTTATTGTGGGCGTTTAAAGTCACTGAACTCTCTCTCTCTCTCTCTCTCTCTCTCTCTCTCTCTCTCTCTCTCTTATCCTGCCTCTAATAATTAATGGGTTTATATTGGATTTATGTTGCAAGGACTGTTGTTATTGTGGGCGTTTCAAGTCACTGAACTCTCTCTCTCTCTCTCTCTCTCTCTCTCTCTCTCTCTCTCTCTCTCTCTCTCTCTCACACACACACCACCAGGGAATGTCCCTTTTCAATAATTCCAAGGTTGTCATCCTCCGTCAAATCGCCAACGTGTCTTGACGTCAGCAGGAATGAATGAATCTCTCTCGCGATATTTCGGGCTCAGTCAACCGTAACTGAACGGGAAAGCTACCAGAAAAAAGGATGAGAGAGAGAGAGAGAGAGAGAGAGAGAGAGAGAGAGAGAGAGAGAGAGAGAGAGGCATATGTTTGGATTCAGGTGACTTTACTTTCTCAAAACAAACAAAAACAGAAAACCGAGTATGCACAGTGAAAATGCTTGTTCATAAGTAGAATTTGGAACAGATAGATAGATAGAGCGTGAGTATGTTCTCTGGTAGCCGGCATTTGCAAAGTAGTAATAGAATAAACGAGCGAAAATTTTGTGTTCACAGGCATTTCTGGAGAGAGAGAGAGAGAGAGAGAGAGAGAGAGAGAGAGAGAGAGAGAGAGAGCACCAGTTTTTTTTGTATATTTATATTTTCCCAAAATTCTCTGTCCTCATTTCTCTGTGCATCTCATGGTCATGGTCCGTAACTCTCTCTCTCTCTCTCTCAATTTCCCATACCTCTCTCCCATCCGTGTACTCCCCGTTTCAGTTCTCTCTCTCTCTCTCTCTCTCTCTCTCTCTCTCTCTCTCTCTCTCTCTCTCTCTCTCTCTCTCTCTCCCATCAGCGTACTCTCCTCTCTCTCTCTCTCTCTCTCTCTCTCTCTCTCTCTCTCTCTCTCTCTCTCTTTCTGAACCCGCCTACACTCCCCCTTGTACCAGGCTATGGTGGCCACTGTCGTTTATTTGAAACAAGTTAGAGCGTAAGTCTTACCCCGATAATACTTTAGCCCCGCAAGGGTGAAAATATATTATTGGTTTAGAAAGTAAGAACTGTCATAGCGTAACTGTTTTTAAATGACCTGAACTTTGTAAGGCTGGAACTGTTGGCGCGGGGTGTGGTGAGGGGGTGGTGTCTTGCTGTCGTATGCAGTACAGTTCGTTATATCCTGTCTGTCTGTTACTAAATTTCATTTGACTGTGAAGTCTCAACTGATGATTGTTGGTCCCTTATCAAGGGGATTCATAAAGACTATTTCTTAGCTGACCATCTCTTGTTAATTAGCTCTCCTTGCGAGTAAAGTAATTTTATTTTACTACCTACAATTACATTTCAGTACCACGACTGTTTTGTGCTTGTTACAGTTATCAGAGCATGGACTGGTTGTTACGGATGTCAATATGATGTTCTTTTGTTTTCTGTCAACAAACGGGTTTATACATGTTTTGCAAATAATATATCACCCATCAAATTGATTTTCTAACCTACTATTATCTATTCAATTTATTTAATCTGAAATCTCTTTCACCTATGGCAGTGGCTCTTAACCTTTTTATTACCACCCCCCCCAAAGAGTTGGTCCTTCCCTTCACGCCCCCCTTGCATCTATGAGTAAAATTCCCTCCTGGATTTAAAGGAAAATGAAAAAAAAGAGAAAGAGAAAGGGTGTTTTTATTCCTTTGGGAATGAATTAGTGAGATACTTGACACTGCTGCTTAGCGACTCTTGTTAAGAGATTAACGAATATAATTAGAGAATTTTTAATTTTTCCCTAGGGATCCCTCCCCCCTTGGAAATTGCTGACACCCCCCAGGTTGAAAACCACTGACCTATGGCATCTTTCTTTCAACCCAGATATCTCTTACTGCTGAAAATGCTCTCATTTTCATTATTTCTTGAAAGTATTTCACATATGGAGTGTCCCTCACAAAACGCTGTATAATCTTCTAAGTCTTATGCCTATGGGGACTCCATTGCAAGTGACAGTGCTGAATTGTTCATTATCTCTTCCAACTTATCTCTCAACCTTATAAAGGCGGCACACGTGACTAGATTTCAATGGTCAACTTTCTTCTGAATAGTCTGTCAACCGCAAACCGTCCTTTTACGAATGACGCTGGACGGGGAAGATCCCCAGAGGAGGGGACGAGTAAGCATTTTCATTGAGATAAAGCTAAGCTATGGATGTTCATACGACCTCTCCGTCTTATCTCTTCCTTTAGAATAGAAAATCCCCCCCCCCCTCCCCTGCTTTCTATGAAAACAGAACGAGAAAGATAAAGACGACTCTCTCTCTCTCTCTCTCTCTCTCTCTCTCTCTCTCTCTCTCTCTCTCTCTCTCTCTCTCTCATACATTCTACAGCTGGTCATTGTATTATTAACATAGTTGTCCTTAGTGGCGTGATAAGATACAAAAGTCTCTTCTTTATAGGTGCCTTTCATTCGCCACCATTTTGTTGTGTTAGGTAAATAACGAAAATGTTGTAACCACAATTTATTCATAATCAGGATTCATTCTCAAATCCAGTAGATAATCCCTAATCTGGGTTAATCCCCAGAGACTAATTTAAAGTCCCTTTCCTCCAAGCATCTGTTAAATCGCAAAAGCTTGTATGCCTTCAAGTGAATCCTTTAACATTAAAATTGTCGAACACGCTCATAAAAAAAATTTTGTAGCTTGTGGATCAAACTTAAGGCCGCCATGTACCTGCTCAGCTATGCCTGCACAGTCGGCCTGTGCAGGCAAAACTGAACCCACTTACGTTCAGTTATACCTACGCAGTTATGCCTATGCAGGCAAAATTGAAACTGAACCCACTAACGTTCAGTTATACCTGCGCAGCTATGCCTGTGCAGGTATAACTGAACGTTAGTGGGTTCAGTTTAGCCTGCACAGGCCGACTGCACAGGCATAACTGAACGTTATTGGGTTCAGTTTAGCCTGCACAGGCCGACTGCGCAGGTATAACTGAACGTTAGTGGCGGCCTTAATTTTTGGCCCCGATGCCAAAATTTGGAACTCCCTTCCTTCGTCCTTTATCTCAGGATCGTGTGGGGATTCTTTCCCCTTAGTTTTTCCTTCGTTGAATTTTTCATCAAGCCTTAGTTAGACAAGAATCGTTATTAGCCCCTACCATAGGCCCTTAATCAAACGTTCTGTTTGATTCTAATGAATTTTTGACCCTGGTTAGGTTAGGACGTTTTATTGCCAAATTTGTAAGTCTCTGAAAATATGTCCTGTCCCTTTAACCAAATTGGGACCCCATTAATTTGGTGGATTTAAATGATTTCTTTTATTCTGTGGGATGTTTTGCAACTGGTACCTCAAAAGTTCAAGTAAAGATGCGGTGCACTACTACCCTAAAGCAATTCTCCTGGTATTGTATGGTTTACTGACATTTTTATCTATATGTAATTTATTTGTTAATTCAGTTTTCCCTGTCTAGTAACTGATCTCTTCCTTCTGCGTTTCTTATTACCGTCTGTGACTTCTTTCAGATGAACACCATATTCTTTGGAAGCTTGAATTTCAAGTCAGTAGCCCCTTTGGGGTTTTTCCATATGAATAGATTTCATCTTCTGAATAATAATAATAATAATAATAATAATAATAATAATAATAATAATTATTATTATTATTATTATTATTATATTATTATTATTATTATTATTATTATTATTATTATTATTATTATTATTATTATTATTATTATTATTATTATTATTATTATTATGAGTTACATATTTGTTATATGAAATAAACACATATACAACCTTTTTCCCAACTTACCTGGTAAAAATCTCGCAGATTGGTAGCTGACCAAAGTAAACCGTCTCTCTCTCTCTCTCTCTCTCTCTCTCTCTCTCTCTCTCTCTCTCTCTCTCTCTCTCTCTCTCTCTCTCAAGCTCTAATACAATTCTACATCTAAACGGGTATGTTTAAATCAAACCTGGGATACAAAAATAGACTTTATTTCGTAAACCCAACGTGAGATTGATGAAATAAAAAAAAAGACCTAATAGCAGGTTATTAAACTCCCACCTACAACGTCACTAAAACATAAGTGATAATAAGATAGAAACCAAGATCCTTCCCCCACATTGATACTAAGTGTCCCATACTAACACTGAAGTCCATTAGTCAGACACAATAAGGACAGATGTCTAAAACATCCACCCCGACCATTGTCCAAGCTATTTGCACACCTGTGCATGGTTTATCCCAGTAACATCTGTCAACCAAGAAACATTCTTACATTAGTTTAAATACGAGATGACGCTGGATATTTCCCATAACGTAAATAAAACCTAAATAAAGAAAATGCACAAATAATATGAAAAACCACAAGCCTTAAGAAATAATAAAACACACGGCAAGGCATTGAATGTTCACCATCTTAAGTTTACTTTTCCAACTGGTAACGAAGAGCTTATCTTCCTACTGTCTATGATAACCATCTCCAACAACCACAATGCCTTATCGGCCACTCCCAAACGATCACTCCCTACAAATCCTACAAATCCGGATCTGTAACCGGATAAGGCTTCTGGAAGATTCTACGCTGACTTTACTTCCGTTCACGTGTGTTGTAACTTAGGGTTCTCGAGAAGATTGACAATGCTGGATATGCCACCAGAAGTGCCCAGTCGTGTCCGGACCGTGCTGAATCCGAAAAAACACCCGAGTACCCGCTTTCTGACCCTGTCTGACCTCTGCACAACAGTGGCTTACCAATGTTTAATAAAACATATTGGAGGAGCTTCCATGACGACGGCAAAGATGGGACAAAAGACTCGATCAGGGATTCCAGCTTTAAGCCTCTAATCTCGCGCTCCATTAGGTAACACTCGGACACAGCTCTTGGGGTGGAATAAGGAAGAAGAGGGTCCACCCCCGTCCTTATATTGCCATTGCGTTCCCCCTGGTTACCTGGGTGGCGGCGTCCGTCAAATATAGCCTGTAGTGTAGAGGAAGACAGACCAATCGACTTTCAGGCTATTTTCTCTTTTTCCAGTTTCGACTTTGAATAAATTTCTTTTGGTGAAAACATCGACCCCACGGCAGCGATTTTTTTTTAATATAAGGATTTCTTAACCGGGAAGATTTGTTGCGAAGCTGGTGTGTTGCAGAATTTCCTTTTGTAGATGTGTTGCTGTGTTAGCATCTCTGAAGCAATCAGTTGTTATTCATAGTATATAGGAAAGTGGATTTGCGAGGTTTGAAGAGCACAGCCTCAGAATATATCGAAATATATCTCTGCTGGGATGTTTAAAAGCAAATGCATCGATTCCGAATCGATTAAAATACTTCAAGGCCTGGAAATGTTTGATGAGACACGTGCCCAGAACTAATGATAAAAGATGGAGCATTTGTCCATTTTCACACGACTGTTTTAATAATTAAAACTGGATTTAGGCTGAATTCATAGCCCTCATAAAGTTAATAATACCCCAGGTAGATTGTGGAAACCATTTTTCCCCAATAGAAATGCATATCAAGACCTTAGGGGTGGATCATGTTAAAGGGATATTTTCCATTTGAAAAGGAGTTCATTTCTTAGAGTTATAAATAGAGTTATTACTTGAGTAAGAAATAGTTAAGATGAAAAGAGCAAAAAAATGTTTAACGAGTAAAAGATTGGTTTACTTGTAAAGAAACTATTTAACTTGTAGTGGGCTGGGTAGGACCATTTTAAGTCGTGGAAAAGCACAGTCATTTTGCGATTGCAGCCACGTAATATAGGGAATACTGTAGAGTTACATCCAAATTCAGACACTTTTTTGGCTTATGCCAGGAATCTAGGTGTGCGAATTACATTTCTGGAAAGGGAAGTCTACAGTAATGAATTGTTGGATATCAGTATACAGGAACTCTCGGCTACTGAGCAGAGTTCTTCATCAGAGTGGGACTACTACTCAAGCAGATGAAAGGTAATTTTACAAAGACACACACGCACACACACACATATATATATATGCACATATATATATATATATGTATATATATAGATATGCATCTATAATATGTATATCAATATATATATATATATATATACACATACATACATACACACATACATACATACATACATACATACATACATACATACATACATAGATACATACACACACCCCTCATTCTTTCGTAATGAAAATTATCTTATACACTCCTCTCACCCTTTTATTTTTTTTCTCTCACTTTTAATTCGGGTTTTTATTTTTACTCTCTCATTTCCCGAGTTAATATCCCCCCCTCCCCTCTCCAAAATACCACGTCTGGCCGAGCAGCTAATTACGTTTTTGAAGAAACATTGCCGCTATTAATTGTACAGCCGGAATGAAAACGTTTCTGCCAGAGATTGAACGTCTGTTTCCTCTGTATTTTGTGAATATGAGAGCTTGTCCATTTGTCATTTTAAGCACCGGGTGTTTTCTTGTTCCTGTATTATAAGTTTGTTTTTATAAGCTTTTTCGGTGCACTTTCTTACCTATGTAATAATGCACTCAGAAGCTTGTAAAATTAATCATTTATATAATTGTGAACTTATGAGATTATAATAATGTTAGCTTTGTATATACATATTATATATATATATATATATATATATATATATATATATATATATATATATATATATATATATATATATATATATATATATATATATATATAAATATACAAAGCTTACATGATGATAATCTCATATATATATATATATATATATACAATATATATATATATATATATATATATATATATATATATATATATATATATATATACTATAATCATATATATATATTATATATATATATATATATATATATATATATATATATATATATATATATATATATATATACTAAACCCAATTACTAGAATCAATAGGTTGATACATTCCAGTATTATTTTTCCATATGAGCTCCCTATCTATATTTTCACACTTTGTTTACTTGCTTAGCAAAATACTCGTTCTGAATCGTGTCATACCCCTTATTAATGTAGCAAAGTTCTAGATATAAGTTACAAAGCTCACTGGTAAAACGATATCAGTAAGTAACAATACAGTTTTAATGAAAATAGAAAACATACATTAGCCCATAATGGGAAAGAGCGAGCATGTTCAGAATAGGGGCTCAGTCTTCTGCATTGTGACACGTTTTGTAGTTATTGTAAAAATATTTATTAGTTTCTGTGTACTGTTTTTGTCCTTATTCCATTTTTTTTCCAATTTCAGTTGTGCTTTTGTTACAATTTAGGGGTATTAATTGCTTCGCAGTTTCCTTATTCACTGTTTTTTTCCCTCTAAATACGCTCAGATTGAATTTGGGTAGTTCCTAATCAATTAGTTGCCAGGTTAGTTTCAAATTTTATCTCTCTTGTTTGCTCTAGGTTTTGACCACTCCGCCTAATTCTGGTATTTGAACTCATGGTCACTCTTGGTTCTGATGTGGCTTGCTCACTCGTTCGTAATTTGAACCTCTCTTGACAGCTCTTGGTTTTGGTAACTCCTGCTGCTAACTCAAGGCCTTGGCCTCAACTGAAAACTCTTGGCCTTGACCTCTACTGGAAACTCTTGGCTTTGACCTCTACTGGAAACTCTTGGCTTTGACCTCGACTGGACAGTCTTGGTTTTGAACTCTACAGAACAGTTTTGGCTTTGACCTCAACTGAACAGTCTTGGCTTTGACCTCAACTGAACAGTCTTTGTTTGACCTGTACTCAACAGTCTTGGCTTTGACCTCCACTGAACAGTCTTTGTTTGACCTGTACTCAACAGTCTTGGCTTTAACCTTCACTGAACAGTCTTGGTTTTGACCTCTGCTGAACAGTCTTGGTTTTGACCTCTGAATGAACAGTCTTGGTTTTGACATCTACAGAACAGTCTTGGCTTTGGCCTCTACTGAACAGTCTTGGCTTTGACCTCTACTAAAAACTCTTGGCTTCAACATCTAACTGTTGACTTTGACCTCTAGTGAACAGTCTTGGCTTTGACCACTGCTGAACAGTTTTGCCCTTGACCTCTACAGAACAGTCTTGGCTTTGACCTCTACTGAATACTCTTGGCTTTGACCTCTGCCGAAAACTCTTGGCTTTGGCCTCTCCTGCTAGTTCCTTCTGACTCATATTTTTCAAGCCCCCACTTCATGGGCCTCTGGACATTGGAGCCATTCTTCAGTATGCCGCTATTCACCCTTCTTGGAAATCTATTAGGGTCCTTTGTAAATCTGCACTTCGATGGAGAAAGTTTATAGGTTCTGAAAGCACATTCATCTCCATACACCCTTTTGATTAAAAAAAAAAAATTAGCCCATTTCCAAGAAACGTTTTTGTAGCTCGTGTGTATCCCGCTTTACCGTTTTCTGATGGGTCCGTAACTTCTAATAAGGAGATCACTCATTTTTCATCTAAGTCTTTTCTCACCGACCCCATTGCTCCTCATATAACAGCTGTGCCTCACTCTAATCCTCTATCTCCTCCATATTTTTGGTCGAAAAGTTTGTAGAGTTCCCCATTTTTTTTTTTTTTTTTGCGGCAGACAGGCCATTCTGGCAGGTTCGTATTTCACAGCAAATTCTTTAGGGAGTTTGGGAAAAGTGTTTCCGGCGTTTTACATTCACATCCTAATGTGTTTTCGTAACCGCCCTTTCTTTTGCAAAATCTCCAGTGGATCAGCGAGTTACGGTAAAAGCTAAAATACCAAGTCCCTCAAACGCCCGCCTGTCCTAGTGTTTGAGTTTATCCTGTCATTGTTAAAACATTCAGTCTATAGGTACTCTTATGTGTCTTCATCACCTGCTGTCCAGCTCTTCTCTTCCAGATCATCAGTTTCCTCAGGCATCCTCTTAGGTATTTTACTGATAATTAGTTAACGTCTGCAACCGTATTTCGGTGAGTTGTTGTTTTGTGGATCTTGACGTCTGTGAGACAACCAGCACTGTGGCATAGTCTCAGTTACCAGGTTTCTATCCGGCTGGTTTATATATCTTTTGGTGACGACACAACTGCTCAATTCCCATCTCAAGTAACGTTCCCTAGGTACGGTTCGCTCATCTATTTTCCCTTCCTGTTTGCTAATGAATTGAAACGCCTGTTTGTTTGTTCAGGCGTTTGGCTAAGACTAATCTTTCTATCCCTTTTATGAAACCGAGACGGTAAACAGAGTTTGTGACTTAGAAAGATCTGTAAATTCTTTGGTTCATGTACTGCCTAGTTACGTCTTTGCTTTTCCCTGCAAGTATTGTATTGTGTTGATTTATAGTGTGATCCATTGCCTGTTTATTGGCTTAGGTGTACATCTTGTCTTTGCTCTAGAGATCATTTTGTAGTTTTGAATGGCTAAATCAGCTTTTAGAAGGTAAGTTTTATATATATATATATATATATATATATATATATATATATATATATATATATATATATATATATATATATATATATATTATTTTTTTTTCTTAACTGTCATCACATGTTTCGGTATCCTTGTGGCTAGAGCTGTAGAGTGACCTCATCCAGCAGCGTAAGTAATAGTGGCTATTTTTTTTTTTTACATTTCCATTAAGGTAGAACCAGGGGAAACGGCTTTAATCGACTAACCTGTCTTAACCCTTCTTGGCCTTCTTTTTCTTATAAGGTACTCTATCAGTATCATTACCCCTTAAGTTGATTTTAAGAAAGCCTCTTTTCCTCAGTAGCCACTGCGTAACACCCGCCATGAAACCCCGTCTTACATTATTTGGCGTACATTCCAGGGTCGCCCGTCTCGGGAACTGAATTTTTCCGTTCCAGGTGTTCTCGGTTTGCCAACTGTGGCTTTCGGGTCAAGGTTTTCCCGGTTCGGTAACTATCAATTCGAGGGTACCCCGGTTCAGTAACTTTTTTTCAGTGCCACGGGGTTTCCTGGTTCGCGGTTCAGTAACTCTCTTTTGAAATAATAGGGTTTCCAGTTTCGCGGGTCGGTAACTTTCAATTCCAGGGTTGACCGGTTCAGTAGCTTTCTTTCAATACCAGGGTTACCGGGTTCGGTAACTTTATGGCTCAGCAACAGGGTACCTCAGGTAGGTAACTGTTTCCTTTTGTCCGTTACCCAAATGTCGATTGATTTTATTTCCTTTATATATTTTCCTTCATACCCGTAACCTTCACCTTTAAGAAGAGGGTATGCCGGTGCCTTCATGGCTGCTTCCTCTCCTTCACTCGTTCTTCTTTTCCCGTGGTTCTTCTTCGCTGAATTTCATGATAATAATAATAATAATAATAATAATAATAATAATAATAATAATAATAATAATAATAATAATGTGTTTTAACTAAAAAGGAACCTCTGTATTTGATTTCTGTTTATCCATTATTATTATTATTATTATTATTATTATTATTATTATTATTATTATTATTATTATTATTATTAAAGTGCCTAAGATACAAAGAAGTCTTCACAATTGTTATTACACACACATACATATATATTATATGTATATATATACATATGTATACATATATATATACACGTACATATACATATATATACATACACATATATATATGTATGTATTTGTTTGTATGTGTTTGTATATACACAGTATATATATATATCCCATATATATATATGTATATGTATGTGTATATATATATGTATATATATATATATATATATATATATATATATATATATATATATTTATACATATATATATGTGTGTATATATATATAATATATATATATATATATATAAATATATATATATATATATAAATATATATATATATATAAATATACATATTACGTGTATTTTTCTGTAACGCTCCTTAGAGCCCCACAGTCTCCTCTAAATGCCTTTCAGCCTCATCCCTTTCTCCCCTTTTCATCTCTGTACGCTCCGTAATCCTTCTCTTTCTTCTCTCTCTTTTCTATCTGTTTTGTCGTCCTCTCTTAAGAGCATGTCGCTTTCGGGCTAACATTAAACACTTTAATAACACGGCACCTTCCTTTCCCACTTTCAAGTGAGAGGCTTCTCTTTCTCTCGAGATGCATCCAAAGCAGTAGAACACAAGGGAGAGGAGAGAGAGAGAGAGAGAGAGAGAGAGAGAGAGAGAGAGAGAGAGAGACTTGTATGTAGAGTGGACCGGGCCGTTCTATATTTAGAAACACGTCAGCTATTTTTAGCGTCGTCTTCTTTCTACCGAGCGCCCTCCCCCGTAACTCATTCTCTCTCTCTCTCTCTCTCTCTCTCTCTCCTTGTCTGGTTGACTGTCTACCTAACATCGACTACTTTAAACCCTGGGTCTTGCTTCCCTTCGTTTTTGAACCGACAAACGCCCAGGTGGATAATTGTAGAAGCCAAGATGCAGAGGTGGAAGGTTGTCAGACAATAACTTAAAGCCGAGATGTTTGTCATGTTTGTCATTTTCGGGGGGGGCTGTATCTTACGGAAATACAGAAATACGCCTTATTCGCGTTATTTTCGAAGTCTGTTTGATAAAATTAAGAACTTGCATGTCACGTTATTTGTGTTGTCTTCTTAAAGACATATTTTATAGTTATGAATATGCGTTATTTATTGTGTTGTTTTCTTCAAAACAAATTTTATAGAATTAGGAATATGCGTTATTTCTTTGTGATGCTTTCTTCAAAACAAATTTTATAGAATTATGAATATGCGTTATTTATTGTGTTGTTTTCTTCAAAACAAATTTTATAGAGTTATGAATATGCGTTCTTTTTTGGTGTTGTTTTCTTCAAAACAGATTTGACAGAATTAAGAATATGCGTTTTTTTAAATCGTGGTAAAATTTGCAGATGCTAAATATGAATTTTTTGCTTTATTTTCCCAATGTCTGTATTATATTTTAGAGATCGGAAATATGTTCTATCCACTGTGTTTTCTTAATATCTTTGATGCAATTTAAAGTGTTTTTTTCATCATTATCCAAAGTATTCGGTTTGAAATCTTCAGTAACAATTTTAGGAATTTGCATTGTTATATGCATTGGTTTTCCAGTTTTTTCCTAAATTTTTAATCTATGTTTTCCTTCTTTTTAATTGCCGAAACCTTTTTAACTTAGATTAACATTTTAATCAGGTATTCATCCCCGTAGGTGGTAGTGCCGTCAGTGCATCACACATGGTGCACTGTAGGCATTCCTTTAGGTTCTTTGCAGTGTCCCTTCGGCCCCTAGCTGCAACTTCTTTCATTCCTATTATTGTACCTCCGTTCATATTCTTTCTTCCATTTGACTTTCCAGACACACACGCACATACACACACACACACACACACACATATATATATGTGTGTGTGTGCGTGTGTCTGTGTTACAGTAAGACTATGAAACCAGGTGTTTCACGAAATCCCTGAAATTTTCAGTGAATTTGTGAAATCACCAATTCATTTAGGGCTAGTACTAAACACGGCGAGACAGTGATTCATCTACACTGTTTCGCCGTATTTAGCACTAGCCCTCGGGGATCAAATGTCCCCAAGTGCATCTGATCTCCGAGGGGCTAGTACTAAACACGGTGAAACATTGTAAATGAATCATTATATTTTTTTCCCTTGTGCCATTTTTTCCTGTTTTTCACTTGTGCCATTTTTACCTGTGTTATTTTGTATATATATATATATATATATATATATATATATATATATATATATATATATATATATATATATATATATATATATATATATATATATATATATATGTATATATATATATATATATATATATATATATATATGTATAATATATATATATATATATATATATATGTATACATATACACACATATATACAGTATATATATATGCGATTGAATGGCTCTCATAAAGTACTGTCTACCAGCTTCTAGACAGTAACCTATCTTTTGTAAACAAACCATTGGACAATAGAGCGGGAGTATTCACTTTTCCCAAGCCGTGTAAAGCACTAAGTAACAATACCTTCCATAAATAATGGCACCGAGCATTTCTCATTGTCTCCCATCTATTTATCTCGGAGTTGGGTCCACTTGTTCTGAATACTAAATGTATAAAGTTGTATATGAAACTTTTTTTTTTTTCCTATTTCACTGTTTCCTCTTCCAGGTCATTTCCAATCCGAAAATGAATTTCCCCGAGAATTCCTCCCCTTCCTCCCTACATTCTCGAATGCAGCATTTTATTTGTCTTTCAGAGAGAGAGAGAGAGAGAGAGAGAGAGAGAGAGAGAGAGAGGGGAAAAGGGGACACCTTTTGTGAAGGTAGGTGGTGCTTCTACGCGTGGGTCTGTTTCTCAACTTCCTCATATATGTTCTCTTTTGTTTTTTTTTTTTTTATCTTTTGCTCTTCACTTTGCTTTCGCCGTGCATAGGAGAATAAAAATACTTGAATATTCGTTAATATTATGCAAAAAAAAAAAGATACGTCCATCCTGCAATCAAGAAGATAGTTTAATGTCTAAAATATTAACTGTATCGTGCATCTTTCATCTCGACTGCGTATAGTTCATAATTCAGGAACTATCGTCAGAAAAACGTGAGAGAGAGAGAGAGAGAGAGAGAGAGAGAGAGAGAGAGAGAGAGAGAGAGAGAGAGAGAGAGAGAATTTTAAGACCTGTTGTTCAAGTATTTCCTACTTCGGATTGAAAGATTTCAGTTCCGGGAGTTTTAACATAAAAAATAATAGAGACCCTTTATTCTTATTGTTTCTTAAGAGACTCCTATATGACCTAATGCCACTTTTTCTCAACTCCCCATCTTTTACCTATCTTCAACAGGTCTGGGCTAGTTAAGAACGTAAGGTTATCGTCCATTTTGCCTTAGAATCAAGATGTCGGGCTAGATTCATATCCCCCTGAAGAACCTTTCCTAAAATGTTAAAGATGAACAGAATTAACAGACTTTTACATCTGTAAAAGGTAGGAAAATTTATATATTCCTATAAGAAAGTGTTAGATACCAGATTCAGTGTTGCGTGAGTTTTATAATATTGTTGATATCAATACAGAATATATTATTTTGATATTGCGTAATTGCTCCGCCAAAGGAGACCCACAATCAAGAGATTCATGTCAGAATAACTGGTCGTTTCGGTAAGTTTATTCCCAGACAAGGAAAAGAAATATGGCGAAAAAACCTAATCAAATGTATTAGAAAAATTTTAAAAAAAGTCTGAGGAAAATAATAGATGCGACTGGAAGAACCAAGAGACATACGCATTCGTGAAAAAAAAAGAGAAATAATAGATCTTCGTCCCTTTTGTAGTTTATTTGTCTGTAAGAGAGAGAGAGAGAGAGAGAGAGAGAGAGAGAAAGAGAAAGGCTCGCAGACAATCACCATCGCCTTGGGAATTGAAGTAGAAATGAAAAAAAAGCAAATGGAAAACAAGTCTTTTTTTTTTGGTGCCTCTTTCATGTTCTTTTATTTGTTCTTCTGTTGTATAGTAATACTCGTTGAATGGTCTTTTTTTTTTTCACGGAGGAGTTTTGGATTCTTTTGTCTTCGGCTGCCACTCCTTTTATGTCCGAGGGGAGAAAAAGATGCCCCTCTCTCTCTCTCTCTCTCTCTCTCTCTCTCTCTCTCTCTCTCTCTCTCTCTCTCTCTCTCTCTCTCTCTCTAGTAAGAAAAAGGAGGAAGAACCGCCACACTTTGTCAATGCTTTTATTCGTTGGCAATTTAGCGATATGATGTATATGTGTATGTGTATATATATATATATATATATATATATATATATATATATATATATATATATATATATATATATATATATATATACAGATTATATACATACAGAATGTATATATATACAGTATATATAGTATATGTTTTTACTTGGTGATGACAAGCAGTCAAGGTTACAGTTTAGCAGAAAACATCTGTGAATGAAATGATGTTATATCAAGAATAATCTTCTAAAAGAACATTAAAATCACAAGGATTGTAGCTGAGGGAAATAATTATCACAAAAATCTAATGATAAAGAAGAAGTCAAGTGAATTAGGTAGATGTCACCACAGGTGGAAGTTTCTTTGTTTCTCTCTTCAAATCTCCAGCTGAGGACTCTTGTGGACAGAGTCAACCGACTTTAAACCCAAGACGGCTCCAAAGAGAGATCTGCCTGCAGAGAGGGATAAGTTACAGGAAAAGGTGGGTAAGTAAATAAATTTTCGGAAATAGAAAATTCAACCCATACACCTGGTTTCGGGAGCCGTCAGCAAAGAGCAGGAATGAATTTGTTCCTCGTCTAAACATTTGGAGATCAGGAGACTCCACAACCTCACTAGGAAAACCATTCCACGTTTAAGTTGTAGCCAGAATCAAACTCCAAAAAACTGAGAAGTATGAATCTTGGTACTACAAAGCACAAGTCGAAAAACTTTCAGTCAACCTGACCACCTACCTTAACTGTGGCAACCAAGTATGTCTCTCATGCATGCTGAAGAATAATGACTTGTCACCAATTACAGTCATATTTATTCTTATACTGAGTATGTATTTTGAATATAAAAGTTTAATATATACATATTTTTTGTTGTTTCTGTCTAATATCATTCTTCATTTTTTACGTTCATATTTTAACACTGAATTTTACTAGTATGTCAACATTCACCTATTCATTATCAATCATATCATTAATTTATATGTTTCACCTTCATTATGGCGCTGAATAATCCTGATTGGTTCCTGTGCTTGGTCTTCAAGACCTAAATTTCATAATCAGTCAAATCAGTCAATCAAAAAATAACAGCTCATCAAAAAAAAAAAAACAGTCGATAGAACCTTTCTCTACATAAATAGATACATTTGACGTAATGGTTACACTCAAAAGGGAAAAAAACTATAAAATTGGGGAATAGACCAAACCTCACTCCCATTCCTGCTTGTATTGAGTTTATATACCTTATAAAATCTTTTATCTGTCTTACGTTTTCTTCATTTTCGTTGCAAGTGAATCATTTCCATTTTTAATTCATTTCATCCGTACGTTCTTCTCCTCTGTCAAAAATTTTTACTTCTCTGTCTGTTCTTGTGGGTCATCGACACCCAGGATACGAATGGACAGAGAAGTGAATAAATAAGGAAATACAAAATAAGTGAATTGAAACAGAGGAACGAGAAAAAAAGTCTCTTTGGCACTTTCACTTTACATGTAGTTACTCCTCTCTCTCTCTCTCTCTCTCTCTCTCTCTCTCTCTCTCTCTCTCTCTCTCTCTCTCACATTCTGCTCGACGGGTCCTCCCATTCATTTCAGATTTGATTCTCTTTTGTCGCCGAACTTTTCCATTGTCGCCAGTCTTTCATCCAATCATCAAATTCACTCTCTCCGCCAATCCAATATTACTAACTCAAGCTACGCCACAGGCATTTCGGTTTCAAAAAGGAAAGATGGAGTAGAGGGGTTAAAAAAAAAAATACGGGTTTATGGCATCCACCGCGAGGTCAAGCTTAATTCTGACTGAATTTCTTTTTTTTTTTTTTATCGTTGTCGTCGTTATTTGGACTGTGTTTGTGTATCGCCTTGTTTAGCCATCGCTTTCTCTGGCTGTTATATATTTCTTTATTTATCTGTTTATTTATTTGTCCTTTTACCCTTTTAAGAAGAGAGAATTATTCTAATCACCGATGACGGACTTTCAGGGATTTTTCAGTGAAGATTTGTTTTGACAATTTCCCTTTATCGTAATGTTTAGCCATCGTATCTTTTGGCTATTCTGTATTCCTTTATTTATTTGTTTTTCATTGATTCAGTTTCTAAAGTTGAGAGAATCTTTTAATCACTGATAAGGACTGTCCGTGATTTCTTGTGAAGGACGGCAAGGAGACAGTGGCCATTCCCTGATTCTTGATTAGTGCTCAGGCAAGAGCCTTAGTGGAGACCCAGAAAGGTGGATGAGATTGTAATTCATATGAGCATCTTGACAGGAAGAACTAAGGGACTTATTGTGATACGTATGCATACATACATGTGTGTTCATACATACACACACATATATATATTATATAATATGTGTGTGTGTCTGTAAGATAAAGAAACGAAACTGGAAAATAAAATTAAATTATTTATAGTTTTCTGTCCGAAAATTCATATCATGAAAAAAAGAGGCCGTCATTGTACGGATTATTGAATGTCCAGAAGAGAAAGGAGTTTCTTGTTTCTTTATCTTTATTCCTCGAAAGGAATAAATGCTTTGAACTTCGTAAGTATTAGATCACACTCGGTGGAAACCACAGTGAGGCAGAGGTCAGCGAAGTGGTCGCAATTGCGACCCCTTGGGGGACAATAGGGTCACAATATGGACGAGGTTTGACCACCCTAGTGGATGGCGAGAGTTTTTCGGGTATACTTGAAAATCCTCGGTGGTCCAGAAGGGTACGAAATGGCTTCAAGTGCCCATTGCTTCTGTTACAGCCTACTAAGATCATCCTTCGCATTATTTATTTACATTTTTGTTTATTTATTTATTTGTTAATTTTTCTGGTTTTCTGATAACTGATCTCCTCTTTCTGTATTTCTCATTACTTTCTGTTGCTCCTTTCGAATGAACACCATGATGATAATGATAATAATAATGTTGTAATCTGCCCGATGAAATGACAACATGTTGATAGAATAGTGTTCATCTTCTTTCTAATAATAATAATAATAATAATAATAATAATAATAATAATGTTGTAATATGTCCGATGAATTGACAGAACATGTTGAAGAGAGGGTGTACTTTCTTACAATAATAATAATAATAATAATAATAATAATAATAATAATAATAATAATAATAAACAAGAGATTCCCAGTGAACGGAGGAAGGGGCGAAGCGAATAGGGCAAAGGGCAATTCTCTCGACCTTCTCAAGCAGCGCCAGCTGCCATTAAGTGGCCCTCCGGCTCTGTTATGGCACCGGCAGATGATTAAGGGCCGCTCTACAAATGGGCACCGGTTTTATGCATTTCACTGTGGAACTGAGACGAACATTCTCCCTCCGTCGATATCGGGGCGAATCCTCGAACGTGAGTTTTCCGTTTTCCATTGATGGTGTAATGGGGTGTTATTCAAGGTAATTTTTGCTTGGGGATGTTGTTGATGGAGTTGTGCGCTCTTGTCGATTGCTGAGATGGTCATTTTTCATTGTGTCGTATATTGTCTAAAAAAATATTTAGGTATGGTATGTAGTTTACGTGTTGAACGAGGCCATTCGCACGATAATTTAAAGCGGAGCTCCGCAAATAAATAGATGGTATTTTAAAACTACATCACCAAGTCAACCGGGTGATGAAACTCCGTAGAATTTCATATATTTATTTTGTGACTTCTCGGCGAATGAGACATATCTTGTCGAAATAAAAATAGATCAAATAATCGTAATGGATCTTTTAATAAATATTTTTGATCTCTTGCAAAATCAGTATTCTCACAGGCGCGGTAACATTTCAGGAACACCTGATGTCTGAGTGCAAAATACCATCATATAAAAATTGAATAAAAGAAGGTATATTCCAGATAGGTTTAGTATGCTCAGATATCTGCAACGCCCTGTGAAGGTGCCTGGAACTGGTTAGTCTCATACCTTGTTGCAGTGTTTCCTTGTTGGTATTTTGCATTATCGCAGATTCTCTTCATGCTTAGTAAAGTGACTTCAGTCGCTAACTCTCATACACTGAGTATAATTAATAGGTGACCTTTCCTAATATGCGTCGTTATTTT
>NC_089789.1:37883605-37893605 GCF_040412425.1 Macrobrachium rosenbergii
GAGAGAGAGAGAGAGAGAGAGAGAGAGAGAGAGAGAGAGGGAGAGAAAGAGCCAATACAAAGAGAGAGAGATAGAGACAGAACTAACCAATACAGAGAGAGAGAGAGAGAGAGAGAGAGAGAGAACCAATAAAGCAGAAGCGAGAGAAAACGCACGAAACAAGATTAACTCGCACATCTGGTCTTAATTATGTTGCGGATTTGATATGGAAGGGGGCCACCAAACCTTTTGCAAAATCGCCCACCTCTGCGATGGGTTTGTTTCTTTTCCGATTTGGGGGGGGGTGGAATAGTCGTAGGTTATACTAATTAATTAATTTATTCATTAATTAATTCAATTATTTTTATTTTTACTTTCCCCGTAGTCTGCAAATTTCCGGTATAGATATATTGAGTATGTTTGGGGTCTGTGATCTATATGTGTGTGTATGTATATATGTATATATATATATATATATATATATATATATATATATATATATATATATATATATATATATATATATAATTTATATTTGACTTGCAGTTCATCTATATTTAATATTGGGATTTGGCAACGTGTTTCCACGATTAAATCTTCAATGTTGATATCTTTTGTGTTCCAGGATTATTTTGTAGGATATTCTGTACAAGAAACAAAATTCTCTCTTATCTATTTGAGTTCGATTTACTCCCTTTATCTTTAAAAACTATCTCTCAATTTCTTCTTCCTTGAAACCGCCCACTATTCTCTTTCCGTTCTTTATGCTCTTCCGCTTTCTCTTGTTTTTTGCACTTCTCTTTCCTCGAAACGCCGGGTTATTCTTATTCTCTTTCTTTTCCTTTCCATGAAATCCTGCGATTCAATTTTTATCTTCCCATTTCCACGTATTTGTCGATTTTCATCTCTCTCTGTCTCTCTTTCTCTCAGTTTTTCTGTTCCTCCTTTTATTTCCCCTTTTACTGTAGTCCTTTTCATTTTCTGTGTCCATCTTCATCTGCTTTGTTTTTTCTTTATTGTCGGGGTTTCCTTTATTTGCTTTCCTCTCCGTTTGGTTCTCTTGCTTAGGCAATTATTAAATATTTTTCGTGATCTGTTTGACGTATCTTTTCAACATGTCCATATGTTCATTCTGACCTTTGCGTCTCTTTCGCGTGCGTCCATTTTCATCTAGTTTTTTTCTTTCTTCTGAGATATTTTTATCCACCAAGTTTTTATTTCCTTCAAAATGTCTCCCTCTCTCTCTCTCTCTCTCTCTCTCTCTCTCTCTCTCTCTCTCTCTCTCTCTCTCTCTCTCTCTTCTCTTCTCCTTTACTTAGTCTACGTCTGTCATTATATTTCATATTCCATCTAAAAATTCATAAGTTTTTGAGAATTTTTTTCAACAAATTTTATTTCCTAAAAATGATCCATTATTCTCTCTCTCTCTCTCTCTCTCTCTCTCTCTCTCTCTCTCTCTCTCTCTCTCTCTCTCTCTCTCTCTCTCTTATCCTTTACTAGTATGCGTCCATCATTATATTTCAAATTCCTTCTAAAAATTCATAAGTTTTCTGAGATATTTTTATTCAACAAGTTCTTATATCTTTACAAATGCACCGTCATTTCTCTCTCTCTCTCTCTCTCTCTCTCTCTCTCTCTCTCTCTCTCTCTCTCTCTCTCTCTCTATTTCTACTAGTCTGCGTCCATCATTATATTTCATACTCCAACTAAAAAATTCATAAGTTTTCTGAGATATTTTTATTCAACAAGTTCTTTATCCTTAAAAATGCTCTCTCTCTCTCTCTCTCTCCTCTCTCTCTCTCTCTCTCTCTCTCTCTCTCTCTCTCTCTCTCTCTCTCTCTCTCTCTCTCTCTTTTATCCTTTACTAAGTCTACGTCCATCATTATATTTCAAATTCCATCTAAAAATTCATAAGTTTTTGAGGATTTTTTTCGACAAATTTTTATTTCCTTAAAAATGATCCACATTATTCTCTCTCTCTCTCTCTCTCTCTCTCTCTCTCTCTCTCTCTCTCTCTCTCTCTCTCTCTCTCTCTCTCATATCCTTCATCCATCCATCATTATATTTCATATTCCCCTCCTCTCCCATTCTCTCATTTTGCATTCATTCTTAGTGTCCGTCTAAAATTGGCCGTTCTCATCTCGACTTTTACGTCTCGTATTCTTTCCCTTCGAAAAAATCGCCCTCCATCCATTCTCTCTTTTCCATTATTGTTCCGCCTTCACCTTAGGCCACTTGTTGAATGGAACCGCAAGCTCCCTGCCTCCATTCATAATCGCGTTATGACAAAAGTTCCTTAATGAACGGTAGGACTTGGTGGTCGGGTCCTTCCCCCGCTTCGGATGGGCTGGCTGACTGACTTTCCCCGGCTCGAGACGCGACGATCGGCCAAGATCGAACGGCTTTTGGAATTATGTATGTATGTATATATATATATATATGTATATATATATATATATATATATATATATATATATATATATATATATATATATATATATATATATATATATACGAGTATATATCTCCTTAGACAACAGAGCTGCAGCTCAAGACACATCTCATCAGGCGAAATTAGAATCATAGGGAAAGGCATCGTATTCGGGTACATTCATTTTGCCAACGTTTCGCGACTCATAGTCGCATCCTCAGTGCTTGGTTTTTATGTTAACGTTTGTATTTCTGTTCTAGCCTTGAGGGTGCGACTGTGAAACGTGCATCGTTGGCAAAACGAATGTACCTGAGTACGATGCCTTTCTCTATGATTCCCCTATATACTTAGTTTTACAGATTTGACGCTAGAGGGGTAATGACTTCCATTTTTCATGACCCAGGCAGGATAGGGTACCCACGTAAAACTAGGTGGATTGGTGGGTAGTAGGCTGAGGTCCCAGTTGTGGACTATATAACTAAGGTGCCCATTTGACTGTCTGCACCTTCCAAAAGAAGTGGGCTATAGAGTATATATGCTGTGTGTATGTATGTATGTGTCTGTATTTATATTATATATATATATATATATATATATATATATATATATATATATATATATATATATATATATATAATATATATATATATGTGTGTGTGTGTGTGTGTGTGTGTGTGTGTGTGTGTGTAAACATTTACAAGCACGCACAAAAGGACTTAACATGGAAATTGGTTCATGCACCGCAGTAAGCATAGTTTAATCTTAGTTTGTGAGGGCCGCCACTAAATCTATAGACACAATGAAAAAATTGATTCCCAGTTCTTAGACACAATCTAAATAAACTAATTCCTGTCAAGCTAGCTTGAAATACCCTGTCTTCTGGATCTCTGTCAACAATGATGATATTAAAATTGCTAATTATAAATAAGTCAAATTTAACCACGGCCCGGTGGCCTGTCCTGTATCGTTGCCAGACGCACGATTATGGCTAACTTTAACCTTAAATAAAATAACAACTACTGAGGCTAGAGGGCTGCAATTTGATATGTTTGATGATTGGAGATTGAATGATCAACATACCGGTTTGCAGCCCCCTAGCCTCAGTAGTTTTTAAGATCTGAGGGCGGGCAAAAAAGCACACAGAGTAAAGAGCGGACGGACAGACAGAAAGCTTAAAATGCACTTCGTGAGCCAACTGGAAGAAACGGTCAAGAATCTATACTCTGGTAACTTGCTCATTCAGAACTGCAGTTCAGACAGTTACCTGTGGACAATTTCTCGTTGTTGGAGTTAGCTGGTTTTATTTCAGCTCCATCTGTTGATCTTTTCGACATACATGCATACATACTCAGAAAAATTACAATCAATCACACGATCTTAATAGGCAGTTTTCGTGTTTATTGACACGCCTTCCAGCGGAGATGCAATGCGTTACTGCCCTAATGCAGTTCTTGCATTTCAGTACATTTTTATCTATTTTTTAGTTTATTAATTTATTTTTTCTTTTTAATAAGTGAGCTCTCTACTTTTTGTATTTCCCTTGACCTTTTCTTACGTCCTAAAGAGCACCATATTCTTTGGAAGCTTGGATTTCAAGTCAGTGGCCTCTTTGGTGGGCTTGTTCCATACGAATAGGGTTTATCTTCTATATAATAATAATAATAATAATAATAATAATAATAATAATAATAATATAATAATAATAATAATAATGAAACGCAGTTTTCAAACATGTTATTGAAATAAAAGAAATGAAGACTGCGACCAAAAGTTTGAATGTGGGAAAGCAGTTAAAAAAAAAGGTAATTCAAGATAATCCGGGATAATCCGGTCATAAGCTGAAATAACATTCTTAACCTACTTACTAAAAGCTTATTTTACCACTCGTAATACTATTAACACTTGTACTGTGTGAAATCTAAGGAATTTAGTTATGGATGGAAAACTATTTGAGCAGTACTAGTAAATGTGTTGTTTCTGTAACTAACGATTAATGATGTTAAATCAGTTCAAGAATATTAACAATTTATGGTACTGACGATTTGCGGAAAACGATAAAGCAAAAGTTAGTGTGTTATCAGAATTGTGAGATCATTATAACGCTAAAGTTTTTTTTAAATAACAGATCATTGTATGACATCAAATCGTTGTCACATTGCCAAGCATCCCGTAACTTATAAATTGAAATAATTACGATGAATAATTGAAGTGATTGCGATGAATAATCGTAGGACTTTTATGCCGTGCTTGTAGGATTTTGAGGCAAAGTGAACATTTAGTGAAACAAAACAGAATTTTCTAAAAATAATTTTTTGAAGGAGTTTCAAGTCGAAGGTAAATGAGAGGTTATAAGATGAGAATCACGAAGAGCAGAGGCTTCCGTAATGGAATGAGAGAGAGAGAGAGAGAGAGAGAGAGAGAGAGAGAGAGAGAGAGAGCGCTAGAAGCCACTTCTGAATGTGAATGAGTATGCGCCTGCGCGAAAGCGTCCCTCTGGAATGCGTGGGAGTTGGAACCGTTCTTTTTCCAGCTCCTGACATTTCTCACTGTCCTTCACCAAAGGGATTCAAGATCCGTCGCAAAATGACACCGTCTATAACGAGGCTTTCTGTCCGGTTCGCCCCGTCGCATTCACGGTATCCAAGTCCCTAGCCCCGCACACACACACACACATACGAACATACACATCCACACGAACACACACACACACGCACACGGTCGACAGCTGTGAGATCAATTTCTTAAAGTTGCGTGGGGTTGATGATCGATTGCCGGCAAACGTTTGCTAGACCCCCCAGGACTGAGCGATGGTTTCCAAATGCTTTCGTTCTCGTGGCATGAACTACAGTGCTCTTTTCTTTTTATTTCGTTCGTTTTATTTTTTTATTTGTTTATTTTTTTTCCCACTGCTAATCCCAGTAATGATCATCAGTACCATTCATCAGGCGAGGCAGACAAAAATGCTCGAGCGAAGCAACAATGATTAATTCTGCTCTGTATTTGCAAGCTGCTATCAACAGTGCAAGCAAACAGATGAGCAAATGCAATCAATCGCCAGCCAGCACAAGCTTTGGGTGCATAAGCGTATATACCGCGGCACACACAGATACACACATATACTATTTTTATATACTATGTATATATATATATATAGATATAGATATTTATTTTTACATATATACATTCACACACACACACACACACACACACATATATATATATATATATATATATATATATATATATATATATATATATATATATATATATATATATATATATATATACATGTGTGTGTATTTATGTATGCATGTAGAATCTACTGGTCACTCTTTACCAGTACATATGTAATTATAATATATAGTCATATGTAAATGGATTATATATATATATATATATATATATATATATATATATATATATATATATATATATATATATATATATATATATATATATACATACTTGTCACAAATTCACACGTAACTTGTTTATACTATCAAATATTAATCCAAATGTATCCGTTATCATTAAATTCACTTTACCTGCGGAACAATTTACACCTAAGGGAAATTATACATGATAAACACATCTGCCCTAGCCAGGATGTGAATCTGTGCCTTTGGGTTTGATACATAGGTGAAAGGGACTTACCCACTTAGCTGTTCGACTCTGCTGTACATTTTCCTGTCGAATTTAGACTCTGCTTCGAATCGAACTTAACCCATTTACACCATTATAGGTAAGTGGCATTTTTGTGATAGTTTTGTCACTATTTAACCCATACCTGTATATATATATATATATATATATATATATATATATATATATATATATATATATATATATATATATATATATATATATATATATATATATATATATATATATATATATATATGTATGTATACACATATAAATGGGTAGTGTGTGTTTTGACTTGACATTAACTATTTGTGAATATTCTCATCCATAATCTATCTACCACCCGAGCACCGTCTATTCTTGAATATGCAGTGAGCTATCCATCACAATTTCCTTGAACCCCACCCCCATACCTGTCTATATATATATATATATATATATATATATATATATATATATATATATATATATACATATATGTATATATATATACAACACACACACACACACATATATATATATATATATATATATATATATATATATATATATATATATACATACACATATAAATGGGTAGTGTGTGTGTTTGACTTGACATTAACTATTTGTGAATACTCTCATCCATAATCTATCTACCCGCCCGAGCACCGTCTATTCTTGAATATGCAGTGAGCTATCCATCACAATTTCCTTGAACCCCACCCCCACTTTTTTTTTTTAAAGATAGGATAAAGAAGAAAAAACCACCTGTTTCCTCATCACTTTCCCCAATGACGATGCATCGAGGGGAGGATGTGCAAACAATGAAGGGGTCAGTGGACTCCTCCGGATCGCAGGTGGAAGTAAAAGTGTTTCTTCCGCCGAGAAACTGAAGGAAATGAGAGCGTGAAAATCCGGTGCCATTTTTGTGTTTTCGTATTGGCGAAAGAGTTTAGATTAGATGAGATTCCTAGGAAAGAAGGAGGAAGTTGAGATTGAGGAGAATGATGGGAGTAAAAGGAATGAAAGGTTCTGTTACAATTATGGTTGAGAATGAGAATTAATGTAAATTGTTTTTAACTTGAGAATTATACGTAACGCCAAACTTATAAAAGGAATGAGTTGGGAGGAAAAAAAGAAGTAATGAGAGTGAGAAGAATGAATGGTCATTTCCTCCCGAGATTAAGAGTAGGATTTAAAGGGTACGTCACAGAATCGATATTAAAAGTTGAAACGGAGAATGGGAATGATTAGATCAAAAGAAACGAACCGTTCTCTTCCGATCGTGACTGAAAATGAGACTTCATGAGAACCTTCAGAAAGAAATAAGAAAGTAGTGGTTGAGAAGAAACAAATAAAGGAAAATGAATGAACACTTACTTTATTCTCGTGATTGATAATTAGTTTTCACGAGAAATTTGGAAGTCGGTTGGAGTCGAGAGGAATTAATTTGAGGGTTGTGAACGGAAGGTTCTTTTGCTGCTGTTGTTGAGAATAAAATTTGATGAGGATAATTGGGAACGAATTAACTAAATATTACTGATTTTCTGTTCTCGAGATTTCATTGGCTTATGATTCCGAGAGACTTAAAGATATGAGATTCAGAAGAACGAGGGAATTTGTGCTTGACACTTGATGAGAAGATCTTTAGGGATAGATGAAATACTATGAGATTAAGGTAAACGAACGGCTCATGAAGTCTCGTAATGGATATTTGAAGAGAAACGGATATTTGAAGAGAAACTTGGAGAGAGCAATATAATTGAAATGACTGACTCTAGTCCTCTCGCCTTGGAGAATGAGAATCAACGATAAAGAGTGTATTGACAAGAGGATTGAGAGTAGCAAGAATGAACTCCCAGGAGATTGAGATTTGATACCGAGAAATAAATTGAGATTTGATACCGGTGAATATATTGAGAAAATGTAAGTACATGTTGACTCTCGTGACTTTCATTTCTTGATGAGTGACGAGAATTTCCGAAAAGCAGCTTATTAAAGAAGTGCCTGAAAATACTCGTGTATCTGAAGTGGAGTAAATAACTCTGAAGAGAATGATGCAGTATTTTAACTTTAAGTGTAAACTGAATTGGTTTTTTAAAAATCGAATCTATTAAATTTTCAAAATAGATCCTTATAGATCTATACCAATTTACAGCCTTGGTTATTTACGTATTTTTTCATTTATTTATTCACTCATTCATTCATGTGACACCTTCCCATTCCAGCAGCCATTCTTAACATATCAGAATTCTATTTCAGGGCGTAATTAACGAAACCAGTTGTGATTTGTAATCGTTAAAGATTAGTTTGCAACATATGAACTTTGAGTAAGCATTAGACATAAAATTCAGTAGAAATTTTAGTTGCCAAAAATGTATAAAAGAGATATACCCCTTGGGCACAGATATTTTTTTTTTTTTTTTGTGAAGTCGGCTGATTAATTTGTGGTCTCTAGTACTGAGCTATGGGAATAGAAATACAACCCGACTGGGAGAATATAACGATAATAAATTAGTCAGAGAGAGAGAGAGAGAGAGAGAGAGAGAGAGAGAGAGAGAGAGAGAGAGAGAGAGAGAACGTGCAGGACTGAAAATAGAGACAAACAGTCAAATATAGACATTATAATGTTATGCGTCACGCTTTATAAAGCAAGAGACAGAGGGTACGAATAAACTGAGGAAGTATGTAACACCGATTGAGAGAGAGAGAGACAGAGGAAGAAAAGGGTTTAATTCCTTTGGGGGACGACGGAGCGCGAGTACTCTCTGGGAGAGAGAGAGAGAGAGAGTTTTTCTCGTATTTTTAATTTTTTTTTCAGGACGCCAGAAAGACTTAATGACAATGCCTACATTACTCGTCTATTGTGAGGATCAGGTCGGGCTTTCTCGCAGGAGCATAAAAGCGCTCTTCCTCGCTATAATTTGTCTTCTTCTCGAAAGAATCTCGTAGTGTTTTGGTATTTTGTTTGATGTCCTTTCTTCTCTCGCCCTCCTCCGAGGGTTGTAGGAGGAAGGCGGTGGTGGAGATACTTTTAGGTCTCTGTCCGTCCGCCCTCAGATCTTAAAAACTACTGAGACTAGAGGGCTGCAAATTGGTATGTGGATCATCCAGCCTCCAGTCATCAAGCATACCAAATTGCAGCCCTCTAGCCTCGGTAGTTTTTATTTTATATAAGGTTAAAGTTAGCCATAATCATGGTTCTGGCAACGATATAGGACAGGCCACCACCGGGCATTATACCGAGACCACCGAAAGGTGGCCTTGATTATACGCTCTACAGATAACTCGATTGCGCCGAAGAAATTACAGCGTATTATTTACTTGTTTGGATTTGTTATTCCCAGAAAACCCATTTATGCCAGTGAGAATGTTTTTAAATACTTCTGGAATGTTTTTAAATATTTCTGTACCAGCAAACAGGCAACGGGTTTCTGGAATCATCCGGAGAACTGTTGTCAGGAATAATGCTTCTCATTCTGCGAATTTTAATCACGTGATGCTTGCCAAAAAAAAAAAAACATGAAGTCTAGTCGCAGGAAAATTTAGGTGTTACTTGAGAAACATATTTGCGTTAAAGGATAGGTTAAGTATCCGATAGCAAATGATATGAGTCCAGCCACTTAAGATCAGGAACAGAAAATTTACTGTCCAGTGACAGGAGTGTTCAGGTCCGGTAACAGTAAAAAGAATGCCTAACCACCGGAGGAATATTTTGAAGTCCAGTAACATAAACTCAGGGGTACCTTTACTTGAGGTCCAGTATCAGAAACTTTAGATTTGGTAATGGGAACCTTGATGTAGGGTAGATTAAGTAACGAGAGGTCCAGTCACGTTACGCCAGCAGATAACATGAAGTCCAATAATTTTAAACTGGAATTCAAGCATTTTGAAGCTTGAGACCCAGTATCTGGAAACCTGAAATCCAGCAATAGGAGAAACTTGAAGTCCAGTTAAAGAAAG
>NC_089789.1:37898605-37946105 GCF_040412425.1 Macrobrachium rosenbergii
GTCGTTTTGCTCTGTCAAGCAATTCTGTCAAGCGAAATCGCCGGAGGAATGCTAGTGGTTTCCTCACGATGTGATGTAATTTGTGTATTTCTTTGCTTCTTCATGTCTGCATGTCATAACTGATGATGAGACGCACTTGAAATAATAGACAGATACGTACGCACACTCACACACCCATATTGTGTATGTGTATACTATGCATACTTCCGTATTTCAATATATAAGTATTATATATATATATATATAATATATATATATATATATATATATATATATATATATATATATATATATATATATATATATATATATATATATTACTAAAGGACCTCATTCAAACTGGAGGGTATCAAATGGAGTATTTATTCAGAAAAAAGTTACAAGCTTTCTTGGATAAACAGTCCACATTATCAAGTATCCGTACAATTGTACGGATAGATTGTACGGATACTTGATAATGTGGACTGTTTGTCCAAGAAGGCTTGTAACTTTTTCTGAATAAATACTCCATTTGATACTAACCAGTTTGAATGAGGTTCTTTAATAATTCTACTAATGCACAGAACAATTGTGTAATTGATAAAGTTAATATATATATATATATATATATATATATATATATATATATATATATATATATATATATATATATATATATCAAATATATAATTTATTTGTCCTATGTATACAATACACAATATTCAAATACGGAAGTATGCATAATGTATACATACATAATTTGGGGGTGTATATGTATATATATATATATATATATATATATATATATATATATATATATATATATATATATCCTATGTACACAATACTTATATATTCAAGTACGGAAGTATGCATAGTATACACATACAAACATGGGTGTGTGAGTGTGCGTACGTATCTGCCTATTATTTCCATTGCGTCTCATCATCAGCAAACTTAAGAAAATCATAAGCACGTACATTTTCCACCTTTGAAATCTTACAGCAAGCCGTACTGGAACGTAAAAAGCCAACTGGCGACTCTTATGAATGAAGACATCAGAGATCTATTTCGCCATGTTTGTAAGAGATCTCTAAATGCTCGGGCGACAGTAAAGACTCTGAAAAGAAGAAGAAGAAGAGGAGAGAGAGAGAGAGAGAGAGAGAGAGAGAGAGAGAGAGAGAGAGAGAGAGAGAGAGATGGGTTGGGGGGGGTCGTTGGTTCTTTGGAATGAAGAGAGGAAAAAACGTGGTAAAATGAAAATTCCATGTCCCTTCATATCTTCGGATATTTCGTAAAGACTTTCTAACAAGGGATTTCTTTATTCAGAGCAGTCTGTGATCTTCTCAGCGAGACTTGACACTGATGACTTCGTCTTTCCGCTGAGGGGGAAAATTAGTTCTTTTTTTCTCCTGATTTCAAATGAGAGAGAGAGAAAGAGCGAGAGGGAGGGAAGTCAAACAGGATTTCTATACTAAAGATTTTTTGGGGGGCACTGGTGGGCATATTGAGTAGAGGAATTTAGGGATTTTCCCCAACGTACTGAATGTCACGTTTAGAGCCTTGAGGATTTTCGTGAATGTTGGAATACTTGTATTATATAGAAAATAAAACAAATGAAATTATATCTTTCATGCAACTTTTCGAATTGACAATATGGAACTAAATTTTCAAACATTCCTGAGTTCAGAAATAAACGCCGTCCACTCTCTTTTAGAACCTCAGGTCTGCGAAACAAATAAGGAAAACTCCTGTATTTGCAAAGGAAGTTTTGCGAAGAAAGATTTACAAGAAACTTTGTTAGGAAAAATTTGCAAAGAAAATTTGTAAGTTAAGATTTGCAAATAAAATTTGTAAGTAACAATTTGCAAAGAACATTTTTAAGGAAATTTTGCAAAGAAAGTTTGTAAGTGAAAATTTGCAAAGAAAATTTGTAAGTTAAGATTTGCAAAGAAAATTTGTAAGTAACAATTTGCAAAGAAAATTTGTAAGGAAAATTTCACAAAGAAAATTTGTAAGGAAAAATTTGCAAATAAAATTTGCATGGAAAAATTTGCAAAGAAAATTTGTAAGGAAAAATTTGCAAAGAAAATTTGTATGGAAAAATTCGCAAAGAAAATCTGTAAGAAAAAAAACTGCAAAGAAAAACTGTCACGTGTCGAAAAACGGAAAAACTAAATAGATGCGATGTAAAAATGGGGCTGTTGCAGGTAATATGATTCGGGCCTCTTTATTGGCTAATAAATCCGTCAAAATGGCCCCAGCATTTTCGCCTTTCAATGAAAATGGTCGTGTTCTGTTTCACTATTGAAATGCTAAATTTATGGCGCCTTTTCTGAGTATGTATTATATATATATATATATATATATATATATATATATATATATATATATATATATATATATATATATATATATATATTTTATGCTTACTACTGTCTTCTTTCATCTATCTTCTTTTATCTTTGTGTTTTTCCTTTGCTACTTTGATTAGCAAGTTTTTGTCTTTTTTTATATCACTGAATTAATGATTTATGTACACCAGTAGAGAAAGTCGTGTGACACACGCCGCTTATTTGAATTTTGGAAGCAGTCCCTGTTTGGATCCTGTTCAAGGGAGGAGTTATTGAAAAACACTCGGGTTGGAATTTGAAAATTAATGGTGTTGTTGAAATGAGCTTTTTTGTTGTGATTATAAGGGTCCGGATACAAAATGCATTGAAGAAGTTATTTAAGAATTATTTTTGATAATTTACTTATATTTTTATTTATTTATTTATTTGTTAATTTATCTGTTTTTCTAATAACTGATCTCGTCTTTCTGTATTTCCTATTACCTTCTGTTACTTCTTTCGAATGAACACCATCTTCTTTAGAAACTTGAATTTCAAGTCAATGGCCCCTGTGGGCTTGTTCCATACGAATAGGGTTCATCTTCTGAATAATAATTATAATAATAATAATAATGATAATAATAATAATTTGGTCGGGTAATTTCAAAATCCGTAGGTAGCGAGCCTATATCCGATCCGTTGTTGCGGCGACGCCAAATTTTGAAGCAAAATCAGTCAAGTAGTTGCTAAATCGAGATTCAGGTTAGTACACAGATATTGACGATATTTTTAGGAAGTATCTCTCTCTCTCTCTCTCTCTCTCTCTCTCTCTCTCTCTCTCTCTCTCTCTCTCTCTCTCTCTCTCTCTCTCTCTCTCTCTCTATGCCGAAACTAGTGTATGGGCAATACAAAATAAGGGATTATGATGTAATGAAGTAAACATTTTAGATATTCAGGGATATATTTTCTCTCTCTCTCTCTCTCTCTCTCTCTCTCTCTCTCTCTCTCTCTCTCTCTCTCTCTCTCTCTCTCATGTGCATAGTAGTTTCTATTCGTCGTCACACGAGAATATTGTCACATCCAACAAATTTCCTTTTTTTCGCAAGTTAAATCTATATACTTCATTAAGCTACCTCTTTTAGAAACTTTATTTCAAAGTTGAATCACTTTTACAAAAAATCTTAAGAATGTCAGGTGCGAAAGTAATTACAAACTATGCATTGATTTAACCAATGTTTCAATAATATTCAGCAAAAATATGAATTGTTTATACATTTATATATTTAATTAGATAAATGTATGTATATGTATATGTGTTTATGATTATGTATATATATATATATATATATATATATATATATATATATATATATATATATATATATATATATATATATATATATATATATATATAAAAAGGTCTTTCTCGTTCCCCTAAGTTTGTTATCGTTAATTTTCTTTTAAGAAACGCAATACCAACCAAAGAGAGCCATCTCTCTCTCTCTCTCTCTCTCTCTCTCTCTCTCTCTCTCTCTCTCTCACACACACACACACACACACACACGTACACGTACTCTCTTATTTTTCTTTTAATCAATCCATACTTCTCTTTACTCTTCTTTCATTGTCTTTTAATGACATTAATTTATCCCGTCCATCATTCCTCCTCAAATTTATCCTCATTTGTAAATCAATTTATCTCAGTCATTCACGATTCAGGTTTGGAGTTTACAGAGCGTCAAAACTCTCAAGTGAATTTGGCCCGCTTCCATGTGCTGGTTCTATCCTGGATTTTTTTTTTTTTTTTTTTTTTTGCTGCTACTTGCGTTCCCTGCGTTTTGTACGAGTATTTGCTCTATTTTATTTTCATCATGCGTTGGTCTTAGTTACTTTATTCTTCCATTTTCCCCAGCTACCCCCGGTGCACATTGAAATTTCATTTCCTTTATGTCACTCATGTGACAGCATTTGTTATTTCCGTATTTATGTTTTAGTGGTCTTACACAGTTTATTTTTAATATCTTCTTTTATTAGCTACTGATTCATCTCAGACTTACCACATTTTCTCTAATCTTGAGTTTTCAAGATTCACTATATATATATATATATATATATATATATATATATATATATATATATATATATATATATATATACATATACATATATGTTTTACATTATATATATATATATATATATATATATATATATACACTAGTGTGTTCATATTTTTTTATACGTATACATTTGCAAAAAATACTGTGTTAGAATTAGAAGCATAATTTCCATTTTGTCATATACTCGATAATTTATTCATCTACGTTATTCGGAGTATTTTCCCTTTCCGGCACTTGTGTAAGAAAACGAAAGATGTTCTTCATGTATATTTTCCACTGGCCTTTTATTCGTTTTATTACATAATAAAAAAGATAGTCATCATGCATCTTTTTCTCTTCTTTTTTTAATGCTTTTATTTTGCCTTGACTTTGTCAGTCTCTTATTTTTACATTTCTTTTTATCCCTCTTTTCAGTCCTTCTCCTCCCCCAACAAACGAAGGTACCTTGCAGCCATATTAGTCCCCGCTTCTGACGTTTTTAAACAGAGGATAGAAATCTAAAAAAAGGAAAGTTAAAGGAAAAGTGAAAGGAAACGGGAACTTTCTCTTCCACGTTATTATCTATTTTTTCCTCTTATACTTTTCCCGTGTCCCGCTTGGTTAATATTCCGCACCTTAGGATTCACTGAGCCATATGATAAGCCGCTACACACGGTGGAGAGAGAGAGAGAGAGAGAGAGAGAGAGAGAGTTTGCGGTTTTTAGGAAAGAAAATGGCAGATATGGTACGGGATTAACACTCGAGAGGGGGAGATGTAAGGGATGGGATTTAGGAAAAGGGTAAGGTAAATATGGAAACAGGTCAGACGCTAATGAGAGAGAGAGAGAGAGAGAGAGAGAGAGAGAGAATTCTGAACGGTAAATGTGAGACATTCGGAAGAGGGTGTGGAAGGAATGTGGTATTGAAAATGGTAAAGGTGGAATAGACCAATGAGTTGGGGACAAGACCAATGAGAGAGAGAGAGAGAGAGAGAGAGAGAGAGAGGAACTCGGTAAAAAAAATAAAAAAAGGTAAATACGAAAAGGGATTAAGGACCGCGGATTCCAGAGGGATCTCGCAAATGACCAGGAACAAAATAGAGGCGAGGATTTTCCCATGTATTCCGAAAATGCAGGAAGAAGAAAGAGGAAGAAGAAATGCGTTCGCGAGGAGAGAAAGAGGAAAAGGAAGAAGAAGAATAAGTAGAGGAAAGGAAAGATGAGCTGCTCGGAAGCATACTGGGGGAATTTGTTCCCAAAGAGAAGACGGTGAGGACGACAAAAAAAAAAAAAAAAAACTAAAAGAAAGGAAAAGAGACAAGGAATTGTTGGTGTAATGAAATGTTTGAGGTAATAATAATGAACTTGGAATCGTTGGAAATAAGGAAGACGGCGAAGTACAAACGAAGAGGCTTTGGTTGACGACTGGAAATAATGGAAAAGGGAAAAGGCGAAGAAGGAATAGAAAGCCAAAGAGAGTTGAGGATAGCAAGAGGAAGGGAAACAATAACAGCAAAGATGGAGAAAGGCAATCAACAAGTTAACTCTCATGGCCTTGTTTTTATCGTGGATTTTCTCCATTTTCCGCTCTTGTTGTTGTGGAGTCATTTTGCAAGATAAGAGCAAAACAGGAGAGAGAGAGAGAGAGAGAGAGAGAGAGAGAGAGAGAGAGAGAGAGAGAGAGAGAGAGAGAGCGCTTACAAAATGTTTTGCCATTTATTCAGATAAGACGCCTTTTCCATTTGAGAGAGGGGGGGGGGTTGTGTAGCCACTTGAATGTACGTACGAGGAAAGAAGCAATTAATGGTTTTGAATAGAGGAGAGAGAGAGAGAGAGAGAGAGAGAGAGAGAGAGAGAGAGAGAGAGAGAGGAAGACAGAAAGATAGCATAGTAAATAGCATGCCATTTATTTATTTAAGAAGCTGTTCCCATTTAAGAGAGAGAGAGAGAGAGAGAGAGAGAGAGAGAGAGAGAGAGAGAATATCATACCATTTAGTTATTTAAACTATTCCCATGTAAGAGAGAGAAGGAAATATACCAATTAGTTATTGAAGAAGCTGTTCCCATTTGCAAGAGAGAGAGAGAGAGAGAGAGAGAGAGAGAGAGAGAGAGAGAGAGACAACCGCATGAATGAGCGTACAAGAAGGGCAAGAAACAGTTAATGGCATTGAACGCGTGGGTGGCAGGTAGTATAGAAACTCTCCTGGAGGAGGAGGGGGAGGAGGAGGAGGAGGAGGAAGGAACGAGAGAGAGAGAGAGAGAGAGAGGGAGAGAGAGATTCACTCCACGTCGACAACAGGAGCCTCTTCAAATTGTGTCAGTGAGCCACGGCAGCTCCGACAAGCGGTGTACAAGAATCGCATCGGGATCGATAGGAATAGACGGCAGATGAAGGGAAGGGGGGAGGGGGAGGGGGAGGTGGAGGGAGGGGGGGTGGTGGTGGTGTTGAAGTGCACACACAGGTCCAGAGAGGGGGAACTGTGGGTGGCTGATCGTCGCCCCGGGGAAGTATGCGTTTTCGATTATTGGGAGAGATAATGATTGATTGCTTTGTGAAATGTCTTAAGTTTTTGGATTGTAACTCTCTCTCTCTCTCTCTCTCTCTCTCTTCTCTCTCTCTCTCTCTCTCTCTCTCTCTCTCTCTCTCTCGCTCTCGGGAACAGTTGCTGTCTCTCTTGTTATCTCTACAACCGAGATTCCAGTGGTAAATAGTATTACAACAATCTCTCTCTCTCTCTCTCTCTCTCTCTCTCTCTCTCTCTCTCTCTCTCTGGAACAGTTGCTGTCTCTCTTATTATCTCTACAACCGAGATTCCACTGGTAAATAGTATTATAACAATCCCTCTCTCTCTCTCTCTCCAATACTGAATAGCATAACACTATTTTGGTCTTTCTCTTTCGCGTCGAAAAATCTTCTTATATAGAATTAAGTTGCGGGACATTCCATCTCCATCTCTTATGCGTGGAAAATCTTCTTATATAAAACGAAGTAGCGTAATGCCCTCCCACCCACCCCTACCCTCTCCTCTCTCTCTCTCTCTCTCTCTCTCTCTCTCTCTCTCTCTCTCTCTCTCTCTCTCTCTCTCGGTAGCATTTCTTTCAGCGAGACGACCAGTGATGCATAATCCAATTTGTCTCAATAAATCGAAGCGGGGCATAATTACCGTGTAACGCCCATAAATTGCTCCACTAATCACTGTGGTCCTACATGCGATAATGTGCATCAGTTACGAGCAGAAATTTATCGTGTGCTCTCTCTCTCTCTCTCTCTCTCTCTCTCTCTCTCTCTCTCTCTCTCTCTCTCTCTCTCTCTCTCTCTCTCCTTCTGTTAAGAAAGACTGAAGTGGGTATAAATTGTTCCCCGAATCGTGTAATGGTGTTGGGGGGTGAGTTTCGTAATGCATTTAATTGCTATTAGTGACACTTACTTAGCTGAATTTTATTCGAATATAGATTCACGCATTGACAGATATTCCCACACGGCATACATGAATGCGTACATGCATACATATACATTTTTACGTACATTTATATGTATATATATGTATTTGTATATATATACATATATAAATTTAGGTCTGTATATAATATATATATATATATATATATATATATATATATATATATATATATATATATATGTGTGTGTGTGTGTGTGTGTGTGTGTGTGTGTGTTTGTGTGTGTGTGTGTATGTATGAAAGAGAGAGAGAGAGAGAGAGAGAGAGAGAGAAAGAAAGAGATGCTTCACATGCACGCACATGCAAACATATATAAGTATGTACATATGTATGTATGTATATGTGTATATGCTTGTACGTATGCATGTTATAGACAGAGAGATACAGAAATGTGGCTGGAATTTTGAATCCGTACCCAAGGACAAAATAGCAGCGAGTACTGAAGACGGAAGAGCCGGAAAAAGACTCGCGTATTGACCACTGCATTATTTTCGGAGACTGACAGCGACGCCGTGAGACACCATCTTTAAAAGTGGCGGTCATATGCAACAGAGGGAAGGAGAGAGTTGGAAGTAAACATGTATTAATCCTATCATGCACCTGACATTCAGACTGAGAGAGAGAGAGAGAGAGAGAGAGAGAGAGAGAGAGAGAATATGATTGGGTACGGCGCATTATAAGATAGTACTGAGAGATAGAGCGTTGTGATTATTAAATGTTTGATAGAGATATGCAGGAGATTAGATTAAACACAAAATGTCAATTTCTCTCTAAATAAGACGCCTAAGAGAAATGTGAAATCATTTAAAACTCCTTCCTTCTACCTGATGGGTAGCAATATCTCGGCGGATATGAGAGAGAGAGGGAGAGAGAATATGATTAGGTACGGTGCATTTAAGATGTACTGAGAGATAGAACGTAGTATAATTATTAAATGTTTGAGAGAGATATGCAGGAGATTAGATCAAACGCAAAATGTTATTTTCTCTCCAAATAAGACGCCTAAGAGAGAGAGAGAGAGAGAGAGAGAGTAAAAGTGAAATAATTTAAAACTCCCTCCGTTTACCTGATGGGTAGCAATATCTCGGCGGATATGAGAGAGAGAGAGAGAAGATGATTGGGTACGGCGTATTTAAGATAGTACTGAGAGATAGAACGTAGTATAATTATTAAATGTTTGAGAGAGATACGCAGGAGATTAGGTTAAACGCAAAATGTTATTTTCTCTCTAAATAAGACAAATAATAGAGAGAGAGAGAGTAAATGTGAAATAATTTAAAACTCCATCCTTCTACCTGATGGGTAGCAATATCTCGGCGGATATGAGAGAGAGAGAGAGAGAGAGAGAGAGAGAGAGAGAGAGAGAGGGAGAATATGATTGGGTACGGCGCATTTAAGATGGTACTGAGAGATAGAGCGTTGTGATTATTAAATGTTTGAGAGAGATATGCAGGAGATTAGATTAAACGCAAAATGTTATTTTCTCTCCAAATGAGACGCCTAAGAGAGAGAGAGTAAATGTGAAATCATTTAAAACTCCTTCCTTCTACCTGATGGGTAGCAATATCTCGCCGGATATGAGAGAGAGAGAGAGCTATTACACTTGTACGTGGATTTATACGTTCTGTTAGGCAACTACCTACTGCCTTAAAACTACTCGTGTATCATAAGCAGCATATCCCAATGTATTGCCGTCGACAGCATCTGGCTTGCCTGGTTAGCTGATTCCAGCGGGTCCTTTGTCAACACGTCCTTCGGAGTATATGGGAGGAAAGAGAGAGAGAGAGAGAGAGAGTGCAAACGTCAACACGTCCCTCGGAGTATATTGGAGGACCTTATCTGCTCTTGGTAATGAAGAGCAGAGGTTTTCTTATCCTTAGCGTTCGGGGATTATTTCACGCGGTATATACTTTCTATAAAAATCGCTCCATTTGTAAATAACTTGAATGGAAAAGGGAAATTTTGATTTTGGGTTTACGTCAGTGTCTTTTCGTTCATATTTTTTTATATTAATAACAATAAAACAAATAAAAAATGCGCCTAAGTTTCTTCAGCGCAATCGAGTTTTCTGTACAGTGTATAATCAAGGCCACCGACAATAGATCTTTCTCTCGGTGGTCTCGGTATGAGCCGCGGCCCATGAAACTTTAACCACGACCCGGTGGTGGCCTTGCCTATATCGTTGCCAGAAGCACGATTATGGCTAAATTTACCCTTAAATAAAATAAAAACTAATGAGGCTAGAGGGCTGCAATTTGATGTATTTGATGATTGGAGGGTGGATGATCAACATGCCAATTTGCAGCCCTCTAGCCTCAATACTTTTTCAGGTCCGAGGGTGGAAAGAAAAAGTGCGGACAGAACAAAGTGCGGACGGACAGACAAAGCCGGCACAATAGTTTTCTTCTACAGAAAACTAAAAAATAAATAAACATGTATTATTAGTTGCAATAGTATAGAATTATGTCGATGCTGATTCTGTGTCAGTACCATTTCCTGTTATCTATTTATGAAAGTAAAGAATGAAAAACTCAGTAAGTTAATTATTACAATTTGATACTGATTCGATAGCCTGACATGGGCACCAGGTCAGATAAGCACTAAGGCCAGCCAATTATTTCAAGGGGCATAGAAAAATTAAACAGAAAATAACAAGACACAATAAAGTAAAAGAATTAGGAGGTCGGCATTTCACCCCAGTGTTTCCTAAGTCCCTCCTACGCCTTCTTCGTCGGGAAATCTATTGCAGAATAGTGTTGGGGCTCCTCGGAAAATATTATTTTATTGCAGGGTTTTTGGTTTTACTGTTTTGAGGTTTAGCTTGTTTGTTTATATATATATATATATATATATATATATATATATATATATATATATATATATATATATGTGTGTGTGTGTGTGTGTGTTATGTATATGCATGTGTGTGTATTCATTAATATATACAATATATATATATATATATATATATATATATATATATATATATATATATATATATATATATATATGCACACATATATATGTATATATAATTTTAAAGTGCGTGCCTTTACTCATATATGTTATTTAAACTTACTTATATACGTTATCGTTCGTTTATTAAGGTCTTTATTCACACAATTAGTTCCCACACAGATAAATGTCTGTGCCCGTTCTTAGCTTCGTATAATGTGTCCTTTTCTGACACCGAAAAATGAAAATTCATTGGCAGAGTTTACTTTACTATATGGACGAATCCCAGAGCAACGCGGGTGTAGGGCCATTCAAAAATACATAACTTTTAAGGTGTACATTCGAGTCGAATTTCAACAGAGTAAACAATCACTTCAGAGGTGCCATTTGAACGAATGGAGGCTCCTTCTGTGTTCTTGCGTCAACCAACCAAATCGTCCCTTGCTGGTCCTTCTGTTTTTGAGAGATAAGAAGGAGCGAGAAGCCCCTTGCTAATTAATTTGGCGACAATTTGATTACAAAACTCCTCCTCCTCCTCCTCCCCCTCCTGCTGAAGGAGTTTTCTCTCATTGCTGGCAATAAACAGAGGCTTTAGCTGTCGAGATAGGGGAGACGTCTTGGAATACTGGTGATGAATTACGTAAAAAGAATAAAAAAAAAAAAAAAAAGTTATTTGAATTAGACTTCGTTTGTGCCTTCCAGCCTGTTTATGTCCTCGTTTGTAAGAGCTTAGGGGAAAAAATGCTTAGAAATAAGGAAAAAATTCTTGGAAATTATTTGATCTGGTCTATTTTAGTTCAGTGGGACTTTGAAAGTTTCCGTGGAACTCTTTTAATCTGGGATTACTTCAGTGGAGCTGCGGAAGTTTCTTTGAATTTTTAAAACTTGATTATGTCTGAATTCATTCAGATATGGAAAGGCACAAGTAAGTGTCCGAAGATATCTCTTAATATGGTATTAGTTAAATTGAGGTGCAAGTTTCTTTGAATTTTTTTTAAAGCTTGCACATGTCTGATTTCACTGAGATATGGGAAATCATAATATGATCTGAATAACCTGTGAAAACTCGAAACCAGAAGGTAATTTCATACAAAAATAGGTTGAAAAAGTAGCTTTAATGACGTTTGGAACAGTTATGTTAAAACCGATAATGAAAGGTAAGAGGAGAATGTTTTAATGTAATCTCAGTATAAAAATCTGGTATAAGGAACGCGAATAAAGTCAGCCGTAGTTTCTCATATGACAACCGAAAACGTTCGGCGAGTTTTTCGTCAAAAACCTAGGGCTAATGGTGTCACGAAAACGTTTGTTGCAATGTTAATATAGAGCCTAACAAGGAAAGGTTTCACGGAAACGTTTGTTGATATTTTAATATAGAGCCTGAAAAGGAAAATTGCCAAGAAAACGTTTGTTGTAAATTTAATGTAGAGCCTGTCAGGGAAATGTACAACGAAAATTTTTTTATTTTTTGTTGAAAAAAAAAAAAGGTAATACAAAAACGTTTGGCGCATTACGAAACAGAAAGACACGAAAACGTTTTCAAACGAAAACAGAAGGCAAAACTAAATGTGTTTGGAACCTCCCAAAATGGAAACAGAGAGAAGGTAACCAAGAAACTCTTGAAAAACGGAACACAAAAGAAAAAGTCTTAATTTTTTTATCTATATCCCTATTAAAGATGTAATTTGATTTGTCTGTATTTCGTATTGCTCTTTCACGCCTTTCTTATCGAAGTCAAAAGTAAACTTGGAACGTCTGGAATGGAAGCTTCTGGTGGTAAATGTAAATGGTTCGATTTTGTGTTTGTTTTAACATCAAACGATTTTTTATCTATGTATGATAGTGATTCCCTTTCCAATTTTGTATTTGATGTTTCTTTATTCACTTTATTCACTCCCATATTTGATGATTCTTTCTGTCTTACCCCCCTTTTTTTGTCCACTTTGGAATATGGTGATTTTGGATTCCCTGTAAGATCGTTGGATTCTCTTCCCAGCTTGGCGTCAGGTGATTCTTTATCCATTTTGATAACTGGTGATTCTTATGTTCACTTGGTGATTTTCTTTGCGTTGTTCAATCTGGTGATTATCTTTTGCATTTTAATGTAACGATTCTCTTTCACCTTTGGAATTTGATGATTCCTTCTCTTACCAATGTTCCATCCAGTGATTCCCTTTCCGCAGTGACACCTATGATGCAGTATTCACTTTGGTATTTCGTGATTCTCTCTTCTCCTTGGGCTCAAATCATTCTTTTTTTTTTTCTTTGCTTTAACATCTTTCCACTTTGTCATCTGACGATTCTCTCTTCCAACGTAGGAATCAAGACCTGCTTATTCCACCTCTGATCTCTGTTGATTGCTTTTTAGTTTCCTGTAAAAGAAAACGATTGAGATGGATATTTGGCTGTCTGTCCGCTCTCAGATCTTAAAAATTACTGAGGCTAGATGGCTGCAAATTGGCATGTTGATCATCCACCCTCCAGTCATCAAACTTACCAAATTGCAGCCCTCTAGCCTCAGTAGTTTTTATTTTATTTGACGTTAAAGTTAACCATGATCGTGCGTCTGGCACCGCAACAACACAGGCCACCACGGACGGCTGAGAGTTGCGTGGGCCGTGGCTGAGAGTTTCATACAGCATTATACGCTGTACAGAAAACTCGACTGAACCGAAGAAACTTCGGCACATTTTTTACTAGTTCAATTTCGTCTTAATTTGATTCTCTTTCTGACTGTAAGTTCTTTTGATTTTCTTCTCAGCTTTGACCTGAGTTTTCGAGTGTCGTTTGCCGTGCAGTGCTGGTTTGAAGCTTCATGCTTACGTTCTTTAGTGTTGCTGACTTATTTCGAACTGCTTTGTATTGGTGTTTATATTTATTTGTTCGTTCACTACGATGGGAAAGCTGAATAATGTAAATCATCCCATAAATGAAGTCTGACAAAAATTCCTGTTCCTCAGCATTTTCTCTGAAGTATTTCATTTCTCATAACTAATTCCGTAGCTGGAATATGGTTTATGGTCATTATTATTTATCTTTTCAGGATATTCGTGAAGATGAAGATGAAAGAATATGTGAATGTCTTGAGATTAACAGAAATTGAACTCCGTGACGTTTTCCTTCAATTTTTACCTTACGCACTTTCCTTCTTCCGTTCTTTCTTTCTTTCTTTAAATCTTCGGTTGGAAACTCTTATGGACAGAGTCAACAGACTGTAAACCCAAGAGGGCTCCAAAGGAAAATCAGCCTGAAGAGAGAGAGAGAGAGAGAGAGAGAGAGAGAGAGAGAGAGAGAGAGAGAGAGAGAGAGAGAGAGAGGTGGTAAATAAATAGACATTTGGGAATATAAAATAAGACCGATATAACTGAAATCCGGGAGACGTCAGCAGCAGCAGAGAGCAGGAATGAATCTACTCCTCGCTTAAATATCTGGAGATCTGAGGGTTCCACAACTACTCTGGGCAAACTGTTCCACGTTTTATTTGTAGCCAAGATAAAACTCCTAGCAGACTGAGTAGCATTACAGGTAGGTCAGGCAACTTCGAGCAATATTCACTCAGTCCCATTTATTTCGCGTAAAACACACAAGAAGGGGGAATGTGAGGAAATGCGCCATTTTCAAACTTTTCATTTTCCCATACGTGTGGCAGTAGCGTTTGGGCATTCCAATTCATTTCAGGAAAAACACAAGAAGGGGGAAATAGAAGGTAAGAAAATTCCCCTTTCCTTATTTCAGCAGTTTGTCAACGTCTCCTTATGCAGACGAACGACTCCATCCCCCCCAACCCCCGCTCGGTTCCATTTCCTCGTAACTCTCGAAAAAAAAAAAAATAGACGCCTTTCATACTCATCTCATCGGGAGAGGCTCGTTCGCTCTCCCATCACTTTTCCTTCGTGGAATCCTGTGATGTTACTAACGCCTTCCTCTCCCCTTCCTTCTTTTCCACTCTTTTTTTTTTATTTTTACTTATTCCTCACCTTCTCTTCTCTTCGACCAACTCCTCCTTATCAGCATATTTGTCAAGGGTCTCCATGCATAAAGGTTTTTTCGACGTAACCTAACTCCCATCCCTTGTCAGCACACACACACACACTACCTCACCTCTCTTTCTCTCTCACTCTGCTGTGCACAAATCTTTATACACACACACACACACATATATATATATATATATATATATATATATATATATATATATATATATATATATATATATATATATATATATATATATATACTTGATGTTTTTAGGTAGACTTTTTCTTTCACAATTTTTGTTGTAGGCGATCGGTTTTGTGACATTGACTTCTTTGGTATTAATAACTGCCACAAAGGCCCCTAACAAAATATAGATCCACACACATACAATATATACAGTAAATATATATATATATATATATATATATATATATATATATATATATATATATATATATATATATATATATGTGTGTGTGTGTGTGTGTGTGTGTGTGTGTGTGTGTGTGTGTGTGTGTGTATGCGCGCCCGAGGAACAGCATTTGGTTGAAATTCGCCGTCTTCTAAGCCATAAGATTCGTACTTCTGCAAATGAAAACGATACCCGTATCTTAAGAATCAAGAGCAAGTGCATTTCATTCTCTGAGTTGCATCTCGAGTGGAAACTGTCTCTGCAAACGGGAAGAATGTATTTGCCAATCTGTTTCATTTTTGCTTCTTTTTTCGTGTAAGAGCGCCACTCATTCTTAGTTTTCAAAGTATTGTTATACAGTTTGCTACGTTTTTAGTTTTTAAATAGCGAGATGATGTGCAAATTCAGTCGTGTTTCAGTGGTTGATTTGAAAGAGATATATATAAACGCTGGGGATATTGTGAAAGGGGAAGAACTTATGTATTGTTTTCATTGTAATTTAGGGATGCATTGAGAGCAGGTATAAAGTACTTGTTATGTATGTAGCTCCCTGAATAAGCTTGTGCACTACTTCCGAAGGGATCTGACGCTTCAGCTAACAGGTATAGACGGCGGTGTTAAAACCTTCCTTTGTTCTTTGATTAACATTACACCTTTGATGGGCAGGCTAGTTATCAGCTCTGATCTCTACCATCTTTTGGTGTGGGGGGGAGGGGGTTTGCAGAGGTCATTGGCAAATCCTCAACAAGAAGGAAACTTGGAAATGAGGGCAGAATGAAAAGGGAACACGGACGCCCTGGGAGAGTTCCGTTGCAGTAGCGGACATATTGTCTTTGTGTATCCAGCATAGAGTTAGAGCGAGAACCTTTTCATTCCCTCATTAAAGATGTCGACACCAGTTTTGAGAGAGAGAGAGAGAGAGTCTTTTCCTTAATTCCTTGATGTTTAGTTCAGTTACAGTCTCTTATTAAAATTTTTTCACATTTTGAAAAAAAAAAAAAAACGAAACTTCTTTGGGGAGTGTGAGAGAGATGCAAAACTGCCTTGCATTGCGAAAAAATACTAATACTACCTCTCTCTCTCTCTCTCTCTTTCTCTCTCTCTGTATATTTATATATATATATATATATATATATATATATATATATATATATATATATATATATATATATGTATATATATATATATATATATATATATATATATATATATATGTATATATATAAATATATGTGTTTGCGTATGTATGTATATGTATATATTGTATATATATATATATATATATATATATATATATATATATATATATATATATATATATATATATATATATATATATATACACACACACAAGTAGAAAGCGAGATAAAGACATCAATAGAAAGACGTTTGAAAAGACTGTTCTTATCGTCTCTATCGCTGCCGTTTTCTTTTTAAAAGAATGCGCGAGGCGAATAGCTAACACTCAGAACATTTTCCGCCGAACCGTTCAAAGTCTCCTTGACAAAATTGTTGTGGGGGAGGGGGGGGGGCTTTATCAACTGTAGGATTTGCTCGGAAGCTTCGGATTACTTAGCAACTTCAGATTACTTAGCCGTTGCAGAGTGTCTGAAGATAAACTTCGGAAGGACCAAAGTCAGCGAGAAGAACGCGGGGCGAGAGAGAGAGAGAGAGAGAGAGAGAGAGAGAGAGAGAGAGAGAGAGAGAGACTGATGGCAATCTTGGAAGAACCAAATCGAAGGATCTTGCAAGATTCAACGCTAGCAAGAATGAGCTAGGTGAGAGAAGTTTGCTGATGTTTGTAATGAGAGAAACAGTACATTATAAATATATAAAACTATATTCCGGTAAGATTCGTCAATTAAGTTCCACTTTTACTGTGGCTGGAAGCGAGCAGAAGTGAGATTATAATAGGAAGGTAATAGTTAAAATAATGTTTATTTGAAGTTTGTCAAACAATAGAATGTGGAAGGGCTGAAATCAAGCACCAGAATTATTTTGATTGTTATTTGAAATCTGTATGACAAAGATCTTCAGAATTACTTTATAAGAGATGAGAATAAATGCAACGCAGAGTATAATAAATAAATATCCAAAAGTTAAAGGTAACAGATAACTTCAGTAAAGATAACAGACTACATAAAAAATTACAAAATAGCTATCGCCCTGAATGACGGAAAACTCCAAAAAAAAAAGGTAAAAAATGGTGATAAACATGGTGGTGATGATGAGGATGACGATGCTGAGCCAGCAGTGATGACGACGATAAGAGCAGTATTTGTAAAAAAAAAAAAAATGTTGAAGCAAAGGAGACAGGATGTTAAAAAGCCACCAAAGACTACAGCAGCGTAACTTTAAGGCGTTGAAGAGGGTGTTTATGATCAATCCTGCCACTGGCGGTATTACCCCCGATGTTTTATGCGTCCGTAAACTTACACCTGTTTTCAAACAAGACGTTTCCCTCCATAGAGCGTGACTTCAGAGGTCCCTTTAGTTGCTGAATCGTGGATGAATCCCATGTGCAGAAAACTTCCACAAGATGCCTGAATTCAGTAGCTCGTTCACCCCACTTCCCTCCTTACACTGAGCCAGGCGCCCTTACCATGGAAGTACTCTGGGACTTTCGTTCTAGTAACCCTTCCAATCCATTTCGCCAACACTTTCTTCTCTTGTCTTTTATTCACACTCCTAAAACTTCTAAATTAAACATATTCCCGTGACAAAACCAAATAAAAACTCTGCGACTCATCTTTCCTCCTATAACCACTTTTCATCAGCTTGTGATATCTATAAGTTTTGCACCCATTCAGTCCTCATTACTCCTTATATATTATGTGAACAGTTATTGATCTCAAACATTCATTATCCACGCTTCACATCCAAAATATTTCTCCATACATGCAAACTTCGTCTCTTCTGTTTCAGACCGTTTGCAGAGATCCTGTTTCCTTCCTTATTGCTTCTGTCTGCAACGTAGCTTTTCTCTCGTCATTCCATTATTTGTTACATTTACACTCAAATCGTAGAGTAATCAACCGCTTTCATTCTTCAGCCCACCAAACTGTAATCTGTTTCTCTGCCTTCGTAATATGCATTCACCTTCATAATCGCACTCTTGCCAAAATCCGCTTCTTAGGTTTTTCTATGAGAAAAACCTTCCAGTTTTTTTGCCAGTTGCTGCACCTTCTCTTCACTACGACCAACTTTCATGAGCTCCTGTTTTGTACAACATTCATGGCAGTATTTGTATTTCGTTTCTTCTCAGTGGATTCTGTAACATGCGAACTGGAGAGTGCTTTCGTTTCCCCGAGTGTTAATACTAATACACACGGACACACACACATATATATATATATAAATATATATACTGTATATATATTTATATATAATATATATATATATATATATATATATATATATATATATATATATATATATATATATATATATATATATATATATATATATATATTGTGTGTGTGTGTGAGTGAGAGTGAGTGTGTATGCCTGCAGGTGTGTACACGGTGTGCAATAATAATTTTTTTGTCATTTATCTGAAAATGTTACAAGACTATACCAAGAATTTTCCTTTTCCTTTGAGAACTATTTCCGGTACAGTTATCCTCCATTTTGACATGTCGATAAGAGGGATAGACATTCATACATTGATTTTGCTGCCGAGGCCTTCCAAACTTAATTTTCATTCTTGGACAGGACGCTCGGCTCAAAAAAGAAAGCTGTCAGCCTCGTGCGATCGCGATTCGAAAAATGCTGTCGTCTCCTATTTGTCAGATCAACAGCCACTTTTCTTCTTTAAATGTCATTTTTGTTATCCGACATGGCTACACCCAAAATAGACCGCGTCTTTGCTACCGTTAACGTGAATTATAAATAATTCTTTCTTGTTTTACCGTTTTAATTTTTATTTCGTTGTGAAGCAGCAGGATTAGTAGCGAAGTTATTTTGCCATTTTTTTTTTCAGAAAAATCAAGTTGATTGATTTTGTTGTTGTTAGAAGAAGGTTGTTTTCAAGACAGGATTATTAGTGAAGTTATTTCCCCACCCCCCCCTTTTTTTTTTTAGAAAAATCGAGTTAAAATTTTTCCTCGTGTTTTTCGGCAAATTTTCTTGCATTCATAAAAAATTTTTAAGATAAAAAATCACATTTTCATCTTTTCCTGAAGATGTTTGACGGTTATGACAGTTATGTAAGTTAATTTTTGCCTCTTCCCCCCCCCCCCCAAAGAAAGCTTTGGGATCCAGACAGTGATATTTCGTTTACGAGTTTCCTGTTTTACCAAACATTTTTTTTGGGGGGTTTGGGGGGGGGGCGATCTTCAAAAGAAATTAGGTAATTCCGTTTTTCCACATAGAATATTATCGGATTCAGAGCAGTTATGTAATTGAAATTTTGAATTTTCTCTCAGCAAAGTTCTTTTGGCTGTAATTTTGGTGTGACCTGTTGCTCCTTAAAAGTTTTTTGCCTTTAAAAGTTTTCCAGTTCATGGAGGTCATTTGGTTCCGGCTTGGTTGACAGGTTTTAGGAACACCCGGACAGTAACTCTTGGCTTCTTCAGAGTCAGATAATAACTCTTGGTTTCTTCAGTCAGATAGTAACTCTTGGCTTCTTCCAGAGCCAGATAGTAACTCTTGGTTTCTTCAGAGTCAGATAATAACTCTTGGTTTCTTCAGAGTCAGATAGTAACTCTTGGTTTCTTCAGAGTCAGATAGTAACTCTTGGCTTCTTCAGAGTCAGACAATAATTCTTGGTTTCTTCAGAGTCAGATAGTAACTTCTTGGTTTCTTCAGAGTCAGATAGTAACTCTTGGCTTCTTCAGAGTCAGATAATAACTCTTGGTTTCTTCAGAGTCAGATAGTAACTCTTGGTTTCTTCAGAGTCAGATAGTAACTCTTGGCTTCTTCAGAGTCAGATAATAACTCTTGGTTTCTTCAGAGTCAGATAGTAACTCTTAGCTTCTTCAGAGTCAGACAATAACTCTTGGCTTCTTCAGAGTCAGATATAACTCTAGGCTTCTTCAGTCAGACAATAACTCTTGGCTATTCAGAAGCCAGATAATAACTCGTGGCTTCTTCAGAGTCAGACAATAACTCTAGGCTTCTTCAGAGTCAGACAATAACTCTTGGCTTCTTCAGAGTCAGACAATAACTCTAGGCTTCTTCAGAGTCAGATAATAACTCTTGGCTTCTTCAGAGTCAGACAATAGTAACTCTTGGCTTCTTCAAAGAGCACAGATTTTCTTCCTCCTGCGAAATGATATACGAAAGGTGATATTGGCCCTGGCATGTCTTGGATGTTATGGTTTCGTGTGACATAATTAGGAAGTGCACAAAATAATGCATGGAATGAAAATACTAGTCCATTATTTTTTTTTTACTTCTGCCAAAGAAGGTTATTCATCTGGTTTGTTTTGTCCTCTTGTAATAGCCTGATACGTGAGCATTCATGAGTGTATCATTATTTCTATTATTGCTGGTGTTGCAATTTGTTCATCATTTTCAAGAATAATTGTTTGAACTTATGGCAGGGTAATGAGAGTGAAAATGGTAGTAAGCTATATAAATATATATATATATATATATATATATATATATATATATATATATATATATATATATATATATATATATATATATATATATATATATATATATTATATCTCATATATATTTATATATGCAATACATAGATACACAAAAAGAAACAGTCAGTCATTGCTTCGTTCGTCTTTTAACTCGTTTTTTTCTAGGATGATCAACGATAAAGAAGAATTCAACAAATTATTTAGCTGTTTTCATGCCTATTTATTACACACACACACACACACACACACACACACACACATTCTGATCATTGCGCCATTGAGATAGACATATCTGTCAATCAGTGTATTTCTAATTCCACAATTGGAAAAACGGTCTGGCTGGAATCCAGAGCCAATTGGGATCGCAATATTGAAGCTTGCCAGGCACTTAATGTTTCAGTTGCTATATTAGGTCATGATCCCAAGAAGAATGTAAATGAAATGGTGATGACTATTTTAATAAGATATGTCCCTAGAAAGGTCCTCAAATTTAGGACAAATGACCGACCATGGTTTGATGATAGATGTAGACGAGTCTACCATGACAAACAGACCAAATATAGCGCATGGAGGCAAAATTGTTCAAATGAAAATTAGACCATTTTAGTTGAGTATCGCCGTGCTACGAATAGAACTTATCAGACGGCAGAGAGAAATTACAGTAATTCCTTAAAGAGGAAACTTGAAGGAATTACTCAGCTTCATACAGCCGAGAGAAATTACAGTAATTCCTTAAAGAGGAAACTTGAAGGAATTACCCAGCCTCATCTGTGGCGGACCAAATTGACGGTAGATGACGGTAGGTTGGTTACTGGCCCTAGGGAAAAGGCTGAACTGCTTCATCGAGCTTTTGAAGCTAAGCAATCAGCTGAGGATGTCCCTCTCCCAGATACTTGTCATGCTGAACATATTCTTACAAAATTTGCGTTTTGCTCCAGGGATGTTAAGAAAATTCTGGATAATCTTGATAGCTGGGGTGGCGAAGATCCTGATGGTTTCTTCCCTTTGTTTTTTAAAAAAAATTCTAGTGTTGTCTCCCAAGATTAGTAGATTCTATAGATTTTTATGTCGATGTAGTATCTTTTGTGGATGAGCGCAAGCTTATAATACAGTGCCTGTTCCAAAGAGTGGCATATCTGCAGACTGCAGGACAACTACAGGCCAATCTCTATTCTCCTGTGCTCTCCAAATTTGATGAAAACTTATTTTTAAGCCACTATATAAGTATGTGGAATCTAAAGGATTGTCAGCTGATAGTCAATATGCATACAGGAAGCAGTTAGTACCGCGATGCTCTTATACTTGACATGCCATTTGCAAGGGAACAAGGGAATCTGATAGGTTTTGGGTGCAGAGTAATTCAAATAGATTTTAGTGTTGCTTTCGATTTAGTAAATCACAAGGCACTTATTTATAAAACAGAATCTTGATTGGGTGGATATGTTTCAAGATTATAAGATTTCCCTTACAGGTAGGCAGCAGCGCTGTTGACGGGATCTTCAGTGAACCAAGACCTCTTAAGTTTGGAGTTCCACAGGCCAAAGTGTTCTTGGTCCACTCTTATTTTTTGTATACAAGTGGATTTGGTTGTTGGCCTGCAAAACAAGATTTTCAGTATGCAGATGATGCAACACTTGTGGGTGTACAGTATTAAAGTCTCCACTTAAGAAAATGAAGCTGCCCTCAGTCTCAATCAGGACATGAACTGGGATCAGGGAATGGCGTAGTTGGGTGGGGCGAGGCTGAACTGCAGTCAAAACGAAAACGCTGTTGATAACAGGTCTGGTTCAGATTTTCCCCCATCCTCCCCCTTCAGGCGGATGGAAACTTGTGAATGAGTCTGAAGCTTAACGATTCTAGGTGTAACTTTGACTCGTCTAACTTTTGAGAAACGTCTGATGAAAGTTTCAGCAAATGCCGCACATATTGTTTGTAAGGCCTCATATATTTGTAAGGTGATAAAATCAATGTAACCTGTTTTAGGTCATTTGTACTTCCTTTAATGGAATAATGTTCTCCGTGGTGGATGTCTGCTTCTGCCAGAGATTTATCTCTTTAGAGAGGGTGTTCGTGGTGGTAGGTTGCTGTTTCCTAATAGTAGCAGTTATGACTTGGACCACTGACGGATGGTCTTTTGTTTATCACTTTTTCATAAGTTGTATTTCAACAGAGATATTTCACATTCACAATGATCCCCGATCCCTTTATCTGCCGAGAACGACCAGATTCACTGAACAGCAGCACCAATATGCAGTCAATGCCTCGGAGTCGAACTTCTCTGTTCCAGAGGTTCTTTAATCCTCACACCGTTGGACTGTGGAACACTCTCCCAGAGGATGTCAGACAATTGGTACTTCAGAAGTTCAAACGAAAATTCAATGCTTTACCCCTAAGTACTATTCCTCTTGCATTTTTATACATTTTTATCTATTTAATAATTTTTTCTTTTTAAATGAATGGTATCTGTTTTTCTCTGTATTTCCCTTTACTTCCTCTTACTTCTTTCCTGATGAACGACACTGCATTCTTTGGTAGCTTGAATCTCAAGTCAGTGGCCCCTGTGGGCTTGTTTCATATGAATGGGTTTCATCTGCTGAATAATATATATATATATATATATAGAAATATATATATAGATATATATATATATATATATATATATATCTTTCTATACATATACATATGTATATAATGTATGTATGTATGTATATATATATATATATATATATATATATATATTATATATTATATATATATATATATATATATATATATATATATATATATATATATATATATATATATATATATATATATATATATGTACACGTCTATTTCGCTTGTAATAGCTAGCCATGGTTTACGCACATCCCCTGTGAGACGGAGAAATCTGTCTAACAGACAGACGTTGCTGTCTGATATAAATACTGTGAGGGCACGCTGTTCATCAGCGTCCCGTAAAATGCGCACGGACCCTATACATGTTTCGTACATGTCTGGTTGCAATAATTATTCATCAGGGTTGCACGCGGGGTAATTGACAGGGAAATCCATTAACGCACCTTTCTGCTTGACTGTGAAGGGCGCAGCAGGCGATTAGAAGGTTTAATTCCCTGATTCATGGATTGCATGATTAACAGTGTCCTTGGAATGGTCTCTCTCTCTCTCTCTCTCTCTCTCTCTCTCTTTGCATGTCTGAGTTCCTCTCCTTGTCCCACCCACGCCTACACGTTGAAACAGTACATGTATGAAAAGAAAATTTTTATATATAAAAATGATTAAATTGTGAGAGTGAGAGAGAGAGAGAGAGAGAGAAGAGAGAGAGAGAGAGAGAGAGAGCTCCATTTTTATTTATACAGTTAGTTGTTTGCAATGGAAATACGTGCATATTATGCAAATATTGTGTGTATACATACACACAATATTTGCGTCAATATTTGCATAATATGCACGTAACCTACATAAAAGGTTACAGGGAGAGAGAGAAGAGAGAGAGAGAGAGAGAGAGAGAGAGAGTATGGACCTAGGGTGGGGAGATCAGGCGAAGCCCAAAATAAAAGTAAATAATATTTTAGGGCAAAATGCGACGCTTCAGCCGTAAAGGAAAAAGTGGCACAAAAGCTAATGCTTATTCAAATATAGCAACAAGACCCTCCCCGTACACAGATAAGAGGATCTGTCTACGAGATGGTCGGCGATGCCATAAGAATGAATGGGAAAGACTTCCTTACGGACGGATGAGCTCGGCGACATCGGCTCCAGGAGGAAATGTTATCCAATGTCAGAAGATGTGGGGGGTTAGGAATGTGTTTTTTGTATTTTATATAATATATATATGTAGATAGATTTAGATAGATAGATATGAGTGGCTTTGCAACTATCACCACTTTAACACTATTCTCGTATTATATTTTGCCATCCCACATTCCAGTTGAAAAATAAGATCTGTGTCTTTAACTCTGATTATTAGTGGTCATGTGACCACTTGTCCTTGTCCCGGTGATGAAGGAATTCCCCTCAAGACTTTATTGCTATTTTCATGCTCGTGTGTTATAAATACTGTCTGGTTTAACTTCCCTGTGGTTAGGAACGTTACCTGAACCTAAGTCATTTCTTTTTCATTCGGAAAGTGTCTTTCTCGTGAATGAAAAAAAAGTAAGTGATTAGATTACTGAAAGGTTTTGAAGAGTTTTTGTACGCATTGTTAGAATGGCCTCAGAAGCAGCATTTCAAGGGGATTCTCTATTCATCCACTAGTCCAGTGGTTTTCAACCTTTTTGTGCCCATGGCCCATTTTTGGCATCCCTAAACACTCATGGCCCACTTCCCTTTATTAGTTTTACATTTTTATCTATGGAATTATTTTTCAGGACTCTTTATTAGTTATACATTTCCATTTATGAAAGAAAGCTGGCCCGCATTTACTGTAAATGATTTTTGATTTTTTAAATATTATTTTTAAGATGTTCATGGCATGGCCCCCTCAGAACTGCTCATGGCCCACAGGTTGAAAACCGTTGCATTAGTCTGTAAGGTTGCTAAACGTTGCTGCAGTTACGTTAATAAAGGTAGCTGAAAGTTAAATTTGCTCTTTTTCCTAATGGGATAAACGTAGGTGGAGCTAATTATACACAGAACTCCATCTTTTCAGTATTTTTCAAGGTAGCTGAAAATTAAATTTCCTTTTCCCAGGAATGAGTAGACAATGCAGCACTTGCAGACCCACCTCCAACCTCCTAGTGCTGTCTGGAGGCTTCAAAGGTAATTAATTCATTTTGTTTTTTGCAGGCATGGTATGAGCGTGGGATTGCAATCATCAGACATGTCTATTCTTCATCTATTGTCCTTTAGGCTGCTGAAAGCTACTCTGCCTCTTTCCATCAGTTTCATGATTGTATATTGTAGCAGTTACAGACCTGTCTCCGTCCTCCAGTGGCGTCTCAGGTGGACAAAAGCTGTTTTGGGTTGTTCCAGCACTTGGATACAGGTTTCATCATACCAGTTCTCCCTAAGGTTGACAAAAGTTAATTTCTCTTTTCCCGTAATTACAGACCAATTTCCATCGTCCCAGTTCTCTAAATGTTCCTAAAGTTTGCCACACTACAGACCACTTTCCCAGCTCTACCTAAAGGTTGCTAAAAGTTAATTTCCTTTACCCATAATTACAGACCCATTTCCATCCTCCCAGTTCTCCCTGAGGTTAGTAAAAGTTAATTTTTCTTTTATCAGTGATTAAAGACTCATTTCCATCCTCATGGTTCTGCCAAAGGGTGCTAAAAATTAATTTTCCTTTTACCAATGGCTAAAGATCCATTTCCATCCCCCAGGTTCTGCCAAAGGGTGATAAAAGTTAATTTTTCATTTACCAATGATTGAAGACCTATTTTCATCCTCCCAGTTCTCCCCGAGGTTGGTAAAAGTTAATTTTTCTTTTACCAGTGATTTAAGACCCATTTCCATCATCCTGGTTCTGCCAAAGGGCGCTAAAAGTTAATTTTCCTTTTACCAATGACTAGAGACCCATTTCATCCTCCCAGTTCTCCCTAAGGTTGGGTAAAAGTTAATTTTCTTTTACCAGTGATTAAAGACCCATTTTCATCCTCCTGGTTCTGCCAAAGGGCGCTAAAGTTAATCTGCATATTTACAAATGTAGGAGGACTGTGGAAGCACCACTTTTACTCTTTCAGTGCTCTCAGAGACGTCGAAAAAAATTTGCTTCTGTTTTAGTAGCACCAGTGTAGATTGCAATCAGCACAGTCAGCAGACTAGTTACAAATGATTCCACGTCCTCAGTTATTGATGAATATTTTGATACAGATAGTCTGAAAATATTTAGTGCTCTAGAAATAACAAGTTTCCATAATTGAGGAAGGGCCATGGTTCCGGTTCAGACTGGTCCAAGTTGGTTTAGTTCAGATATTCATAGTTGATCCTCAACTTCGAATATGTGCAGGCCTTTACTTAGTTCAGATATGTGCAGTCCTTAACTTCTTTCGAATATGTGCTAATTTGACACTCCGTGCTTTTGCTGCCCTTAACTTCTTTCGAATATCTGTTGCCATTATTCAGTTCAAATATATGCGGCCTTTAACTTTGTTCTGATATATTTTGCCATTAACTTATTGCGAAAGTGTGCTGGCCTGAACTTAGTTCGAATATTCGTTTCCCTTACGTCAATGGAATACACTGTCCTTAACGGAGTTCTAATGTGTTGTGCCATTAACAACTTCCCAAAGCATGTTGCCCTTAACCTCGTTCGAATATATGCTGTTACATGTTCGAAAATATAAAACTTCCGTATTTATCATAATTCTGATGTATTCACCCTTAAAATAGTTCCAATGTATGCTGTCCTTAACTTAGTTAGTATGAGTTACTCCTTTTAATGAATCGCCATAGAAGAACTCATATTCATAATGGTGCACGGTTTGTGTTCATTACTCAAAATAGGTCGTTCCAATTAGCTTTCGATTGGCAAGTATTTGGGTCTCTCTCTCTCTCTCTCTCTCTCTCTCTCTCTCTCTCTCTCTTTCTCTCTCTCTCTTCCTGAAGGATTACAGATGCAAACTACTGAAAATCAAGAAAGAAATTACTTTTTCAGAAAGTATTTTGCTCTCTCTCTCTCTCTCTCTCTCTCTCTCTCTCTCTCTGACAAACACACACAAACACACACAAACACACACACACACGTTCCTGAAGGATCACAAATCACAAACCATGGAAAGTCGAAAGAAATTACTTTCAAACAGTATTTTGGTCTCTCTCTCTCTCTCAACCGTTCCGAAAAGATTACAGATACAAAATTTTGAAAATCGAAAGAAATTACATTCAAACAGTATTTTCCCCTCTCTCTCTCTCTCTCTCTCTCTCTCTCTCTCTCTCTCTCTCTCTCTCTCTCTCTCTCTCTCTCTCTCACACACACACACACACACACACACACAAGAACTACAGTTTCAAACAAATTGGCATACGTGCGTCAGTGGCAATGTTATAATTAGCAGTAAGTCATGAAATTTTTAATCCATGATCAACAATATTGCAAATCACTTGACGAGCTGGAAATGAGAGTTTGTCATTATGAGTCACGATAGATTTTTTTATTTATTTATCTGGAATGTGGGTGGGTAGGTAATCACCTCGTTCTGTTCAGGATATATTTATATAAACTTATGGCTAGGATGTTTGGTTAGTTGCTTGAGCACAGAGAGAAAAGATTCACGTAATTTATATTTTTATCTCTTTATATATTAATGTATTATCATTTTTTTTCTAATGACTGATTCCTTCTTTCCGTATTTCCAATAAATATCTTCTGTAACTTCTTACAGATGAACACAATGTTCTTTGGAAGCTTGAATCTCAAGTTTTAATGGCCCCTTTAAGCTTGTTCCTTATGAATAGGGATTCGTCCTCTGAGTAATGATTATGATAATTGTGTTGTTGTTATTAATATATTGATATTTAAAGATGCCAAAGAAGACGGAAATATAATATGTGGTAGAGACAATACCAATATTCCATAATCGTATTCCTCTTCTGGATTTTACAATAATGACATATGGAATTAACCTTTTATTTTTTATGACTTTTTTGTGTTAAGAGCGAAGAAAACTGAATTTGTTATATATTTTTTTATATTTCTCTCTGATTCTTAACATTTTTCACACGACGATTTAATTGCTCTTAGCTGGTTTTATGTGGGTTAAAGGCCTGGTGCTAGTTCTGTGATGTTTACATATTTAGGAATAATAATAATAATAATAATAATAATAATAATAATAATAATAATGAAGTGTGTCTTTTTGTATCGAAATGAGTAGAAGACTTTGGAAGCACAGCATTAAAGAATAACTGAATTTCTAGTAAATCGAGTTTATATATTACACTAGATCTGAAAAAGAAACAAATGTTTCTGCTGGAAATGTATGCAACGATTGCTTCTCAGAAGAACTTCGTGAGATATTTTACGGAGGAAGAATCTCATTCAACTGAAAGGTGTTGATTCTTGAGACTAAGACCTGCCTGTGACCTATATGCCAACCCTATTTACATCCCCTCTCTCTCTCTCTCTCTCCTTACATTCCATTTTAATTTCTACCATTTGTATCCACTGATTATCAGCCATCTTTTATAATCTCCGTTCATAAAGGGTTTGCCTCTCTCTACAGTCCATTTTACTTGTGTACCATTTGTATCCACTGATTATCAGCCATCTTTTATAATCTTTAGAACTTAAAAAGGTTTTGCACTTCTCTCTCTCATTTTACAGTCCTTTTCATTCTCTCATCATTTATCACTGATTGTCACATCTTTCATTGTATTCGTTCGTAAGGTTACTAAGTCTCTCTTGATACGGAGCGTCTCTCTTTTGTTTACTTTCGGCAAAAACGAGACTTTTTAGGTCATGGGCCTGACTTTTTTTTTTTCCGTGCCTTTTTTTTTTTTAGGTCATGGTCCTGACTTTTTCCCCATACCTTTTTTTAGGTCATGGACCTGACTTTTCCTCATACCTTTTTAGGTCAGGACCTGACTTTTTCCTCATACCTTTTTTTTTATTCATGGACCTGACTTTTTTCCTCATACTTTTTTTTTTTTAGGCCATGACCTGAGCTTTTCCCTCCATACTTTTTTTAGGTCATGGACCTGACTTTTTTTCCTATTTTTTTTAGTCATGGACCTGACTTTTTCCTCATACCTTATTCCATTGGCTTTATAGGCTTCATTTTGACACATTGCAGAGTGCTTTAGATTACTAAACTTTTTAGCTTGTTTCAGTTAAAACGTCTTTTTTTAGATTTCCTAAGTTAGCCTGTTTCAGTTAAAAACTTGTCTTTTTTGTGATTTCTAAAGCTTAGCCTGTTTTAGTTAAAATGTCTTTTTTTAGATTTCTAGCTTAGCCTGTTTCAGTTAAAATGTCTTTTTTTTTTTTTAGACCTCTAGTTTAGCCTGTCTCAGTTTAAAACGTCTTTTTTAGATTTCTAAGCTTAGCCTGTTTCAGTCAAATGTCTTTTTTTAGATCTCTAAAAAGCCTGTTTCCAGTTAAAACGTTTTTTTCTAGATTTCTAAAATCCTAGCCTGTTCCAGTTAAAACGTCTGGTTTTTTTAGATTTCTCAGCTTAGCCTGTTTCAGTTAAAAACATCTTTTTTTTTAGATTTCTAATCTTAGCCTGTTTCAGTTAAAACGTCTAATTTTTAGATTTCTAAGCTTTGTCTGTTTCAGTTAAAACGTCTTTTTTTTTAGATTTCTAAGTTTAGCCTGTTTCAGTTAAAACGTCTTTTTTTTTTATTTTCTAAGCTTAGCCTGTTTCAGTTAAAACGTCTTTTTTTTAGATTTCTAAGCTTAGCCTGTTTCAGTTAAAACGTCTTTTTTTTTTTTTAAGTTATGCTTACACTGTACCCACTTCTTTTAATAGTCTTGGGTCGGGTATAAGGAGGATGCCCGGTTTTCTGGGGCGGGGGCAGGAAGGGGTTTACTCTGGGCGACCCACTTACAACTTTTCGAGAATTTCAAGTCTATGGCCCCTTAAATCTTGTTCCATACGAATAGGGGTCATCGTCTGAATAATAATAATAATAATAATAATAATAATAATAATAATAATAATAATAATAATAATAATGTCATTCTTCTTTGAGCTGAGTTATACATTTCTCCTGTCCCGTGCAGCTGACCGTTTTGAATGACCACTGTGGATATTTTTCTATGGCTTTTGCTCTGAATATACACGTATAGATAAATTATACTCTTTTATTTTAAAATGGGGCCTGCATTTTGGAAGTTCATTTTGTCATTGTCATGTTTTACGTGAATGTGTACCTTTACGTATAATAATAATAATAATAATAATAATAATAATAATAATAATAATAATAATAATAATAATAATTTTTAAATATAAAGTAATAAATTATGCAAAGTCCAAGTCCGAATTGAAATGGGAATATAAATAATCTACATCTGAACGCAGTTTGTGAAGCTAAATAATAATAATAATAATAATATATAAATAATAATAATAATAAATAATAATAATAATAATAATAATAATAAAAATTCTGTATTTCCCGTTCTCACCTCTCCCCTCTCTTAAAATGTCAACAACGAGGACCCAACACAACCGGAATACGTGACCTCCATTCCATCGCCAACACTCGGTCCCGACCGCTTTTATGTGTAGTCCTACGTAATCGACTTCTTATTTTAATTCTGACTTTTTTTTTATTTAAGTCTGACTTTCTTTTTGCTTAAATCTGACTTTCTACTTATTTAAATTTAAATCTAGCTATCTTAATTTTAACAATTTTCTTCAGGACGTCAGATTTTTATGCCTATGAAATCTGTATTTAATCGGTGTTATTTCATATTTCACTGTCGAATTGTTAGCGGTTGCAGAAGCACTGACTGTTCAGTTTTATGTATTTATATATTTATTATATATATATATATATATATATATATATATATATATATATATATATATACACATAAATACATACATGTATATGTATGGATGCATATATACATATGTATATATATTATATATACATATATATTTATAAAAATGTATGTGTATATATTTATAATATATATACATATATATGTATTTATATATATACATATATATAAATAGTATGTATATATATATGTACATCAATATATATATATGTACATGTACGTAGATTACGACTTACATGCAGACCACCATCCCCTCAAATAATCTACATAAAACCAAAACGTCCAGCCTCCCACGAAAATACAGCGGCGTTCGCGTAATAATTAGAGATTCCATTATAGATGTGGAAATCCCAATTATATCTGCCGAAATGGGCGCACGAATCAATACTCAGCTCGAACGTTTGCCAAAAGTGAAAGTCAAAGAAAAAAAAAAATGAACAACGCGGCCTTGAAGCTGTCACCAAGTGGGACACGCAGAATTGACTGATTAGAAGCGTTCAACTGATCATCACAACACACACACACACACACACAAAATAGTTACATACTTCAATATAACTGTATAACAACAGTCACTGAATCTGAAAGGTAATCGGACACATGATTTGATTTGGTGTCGTAAACTGTCACAGAATAGTTTCGCTACTAAAATTTTTAAAAATTTTTAAACTAGTTACACTCTTGAATATAATTATATAACAGCAGTCACTAACCTAAACGGTATTGGACAAGAGTTCATTGATTCATTGTCGTAAACTGGCGTCCACAAGACCGACGGTCAGCGATACTGAAAATAAAGAAAATAAACTAGCAATAATTGCTGGATAAATTGTATAACAAACAGCCACTTCTAAATCTAAAACTTATTGACATTAGAAATGATTCATTTTTGTGTCGTCAACTAACGTCACAGGAGCAACGGGTCGCCGACACCGAAAAATAAATAAAAAAAGAAACTAGGTACACTAATGAGTTAATTATATAAAATAGTCACTTAAATCTAAAAGTTATTGGACACAGAACTGATTGATTTAGTGTCGTAAACTGCCATTACAGGAACAGCGCCACTCACGTCAAAAATACAAAATTAGGTTTAGATTAATTTGGTCGGGAACGAAATAGATATTCACTGAAATTAATATGAAGCAGTGCAACGTATGGCTACAGATTTTATTAATTTTAACCTCGTAAGTAGTATATGTGAACTCCAAAAGTTTGCTGAGATAATTACCCATATTTCAGTAATCAGATGCTTGCACGAGGCAAAGAAAAGCATTAGAATCAGAATTTCTCTAAATCCATAAAATATGAAGTCGAGGAACAAAGCGAACCAGTGGAAATCTACCCAGTTCTAGAAGAGGGAAACGTTTGAAAATAAAGAAAGGAAATCGGGGGAATCGATATGGACAAATGAAAATCTACGTTGTTCCATTGGATAAAATTTGTTTAAGGAAAATAAAATGAAAATCGAGGAAGAAAACTGAACCAGTTAAAATCCACCCTGTCTATAAGATAAAATATAAAACAAAATCGAGGAAGAAAACTGAAAAAGTGAAAATCCACCCCGTTCTATAAGATAAAATATCTAAAGAAAAAAAAAAGACAATCAAGGTACAAAACTGAATCCGTGAAAGTCCACCCTGTTCTATAAAATAAAATATTTTAAAACAAAAGAAAAGAAGAAACAAAACTGAAATAGTGAAAATCCACCCAGTTCTATAAGATAAAATATCTAAAAAAAAAAAAAAATAAATAAATAAAATCGAGGAACAAAATTGAACCAGTGAAAATCCACCCAGTTCTATAAGATAAAATATCTAAAAAAAAAGAAAGAAAATCGACGAACTAACATGGACCAATGAAAGCCTCCTCTCTCTCTCTCTCATCCTGGAAGAGGGGTCCAGGCTCTCACATGATTTTAAAGTTTCAAGCGCTTGGCTAACTTACCCAGGGCATTAAATGCAATTCGAAGTGTCCTGTTGAGTGATACTTCAGAGGGAAATGAGAAGGCCATTCTTTGACCTATAAATTCAAGTTCGTATTTACGTCTGATTAAGTGATATATATATATATAATATATATATATATATATATATATATATATATATATATGAATGTCTTTACTGTAACACTACAGTATAATATGAAGATAAAAAGGCCCGTGGTTGCAACGTTCAAATAGTGTTTTATGGGCCTTTTATCTTCATATATATATATTTTTTTTCCCCTTACGTCCGTTTACCCGATAGAGGGGACTGCTACTGTCTCTGAAGACGATGTGTATAAATATACACATGTTGTTCTTCGGGGACATTCTTGGTTAAGTCATTTTCCATCTGGTTTGTCTCATTTCTATTTCTGGAAAGAATGATATTATTGAACCTGATTAAACCCAGTTGCAATATTTATAGTCCCTATAGCTATCTCTGTATTGCTCTTTCTAATATTATTTCGTGAAGACATTTTCGAATCATTCTTTTTGTTTATTTGTCATTCCATTCTCGAAAAACGTGATTCAGTGGTCATCTCAAAGCGTATCTACACTGCCTTCGATCATGAGCTCTCAGGAACATCGGCTGTCCTGTATCATTGCTTATGATTTTCTACGACAGTGCTCCTCTGTTTTCAAATGTTTTGACAGGTCTTGCCATGGGGCTTTTTCAGGCAGACCCCCTTTCTCATAAAGGAAACTAGCTCTTAATATTTTGTGGCCTTACGTTTGCAATTATTGCTCCCCGCCGCAATTGGAGCTCATTCCATCGTCGATTTATTTTTGTAGTTCATGAAAATTGTCTCATATTTCAGCTGATAGTTTTATAATGCACATCTTTTAAGGCAAACTTCTATTTGACATTGCGTTGCAATTATTACGATGCGTTGCAGTTAATACGAACGTGTACTTTAATCTTTTTATTCAGCTTCTGAATAATAATAATAATAATAATAAATAATAATAATAATAATAATAATAATAATAATAATAATAATAATAATACTTAAGAGATATACATTACTACCGTGATGTAAGGGCTTGTTGTGTGACCCATTAATTACATTTCCAGGTATTTCTCTGGAAATTGTTTTCCTGAATTTTCATAAAAATCCATCCTGGAATCTAAATGAAAATCAGTCCTGAGTTTTCTTGATACAAAAGTTCTTCAAGGAAACTAGCAGTTATCGGATATGTATGAGAGAGATTCATTCACGCACAAAAAAAAAAAAAGTTCATTAAAAAACCTGATTTGGTACTGTACTTTATATGCCTAGATAAACGACCGAAGCCTTTGAGGAAAAGAATAGCCAGTGGTGATTAAAAAGAAAGAAACAGGGACTAAAAGCAAACAGAGAGAGATGCCTGATTTTAACAGAGAGAGAGAGAGAGAGACTCCAGAGCAACCTGACAGATTTTAATTGTAAGAAGAATTTCGTATTATATTTTAGAAACTGACAGCTCCAATTTTTATATATATATATATATATAATATATATATATATATTTTAGAAATATATTATATATATATATATATATATATATATTTATATATATACAATATATATATATATATATATATATATATATACATACATATATATATATATATATATATATATATCTGTGTATGTTTTCTTTAATAGGCTTTTACAGAAGGACAGACATATTGCTAGAAGGTAGAGATGTGAATATACAACAGCTCAGCGAGGAAAAGAGAGCAGGCAGCGTATAGGGGTAGAGCAACAGTGACGATGAGTAGAGAGCAGATCACTACGTGTAGGAAGAGAGAGAGAGAGAGAGAGAGGCGAGGCGAGGCTGACGCTTATTTTAGGGGGAAAAAGGTAATTCGCCTTCTCGTAGCTGTGTTATTACAGAGAACGAGTACATTTGCCGTAAATGGAAGATGGTTCATTAGCATAATCGACAAGCTTAGTAAGGTAAGCATAAGCTAATTTTGCATACACGTTGACTAAGACGATTGATGTATATGTATGTGTGTATGTATATGTGTGTGCGTGTGTGTACGCATATGAATTAGGGTAGAGAATTGTTGTGGTCTAGCAGCTTCATCCCAAAAAACTATTAGGGAACCAAAGGGTAACTCTTCTTTAAGGGTTAAAGCGGTATAAGCGACAATATGTTTGTATGTATATGTGTATATATATATATGTGTGTGTGTGTGTATATATATATATATATATATATGTGTGTGTGTAACGTGCGTGGTTTCAATCTCCTTTGAGAGGGATCATGTTTAGAGTTATTAAGGTGTAGATCGCTTAATAGGCTGTGGGGGTCTCAGGCAAGGTAGACAAGGGCATGGTCTAGCAACCTCATCCCCAAAACTTTTGCTGGGAGCAGAAAGATGAGCAGATTCTGTAGGCAATTCTTTTAAGGGTAGATGGTATATACTTGAAATTGTAGACATATAGATGTGCATGTATATATATACATGTATACACATGCATACATACACATGTATAAATATATACACACACACGAAGTGAAGAGGTTCTGTCTGAAATATACTTAAATTTATTTATAATTTTGCGAACAAGTTTATTATTATTTTGAAAGTATACCTTAAACTTAAATAATTTCAAATAAACAGCTAAAGACTTTATAGCTCCCCTCAAGATTGATGAGGTCACGCCTGATAGTAAAGTAGTTCCGATCAGTCGTATAATAGTTTAGCTTCAAAGTATCACAGTCGCGTTGCAAAGTATATAAAGGAGTTTACAGTAAGCGGGTAAACATATCAGTAAATGAGATACAACTAAGAAAAGTGTTCGTGTCCCATTTAGACAAAAATATGTGAATGAAAAATAGAAAAGAAACTACTATAGTTATCACATACTGTTTTTTTTTTTTTTGGTTTCTTATTTTTTATACAAGGAAGTCTCGCCTGAAAAAGACCATTAGATAGCCCACCCCATCAGCCTTTGCGTGGAACGCAAGGCTGATGTAGAGCTATCAGTCAGTCACGTGAGTAATGCGCAGTTATGGAAAATAATGGTTTCGTTAAGAAATTAGGATTTATTAGATATATTACTTATGGTGCTAACGAGAACATCATTGGTCATTCCTTAGTACCCACTCTGTTGGCTCCTTGAGCCTCATTGGGACCCATAGCCGTCCACAATAGCCCTTTTAAGTTTTTCTGCAAATTTCTAAGTATTTTTTGGGATAATGGCGTTTGTAGGCCCATGGTTTCAGTTGAAGTGATTTGGAAATTCCTCTGTTTTTCAAAATGAGGAAAATGACCTTTTTGAACTCTATAACCATTTCTGTTCAGACGCCATTTGCACCCTCAATCGATAACTTACTGGATTGGAGGCTTAAATTAATACCAGACTATTCTCGAGATACCTTCGATAATTGCTGTTTTTGTATAAATTACCGTATCCTTTATTTACAATATTCGCAACTGTATCTATGATTATTTAATTATTTGGTTTATTATTTGTTTTTTCACACGCACTTTCGTTTTAGTTTTGTGTGTGTTTTAGCAGTCATTCCGTTGGGTGGAATTTCCACTAAGCAATGTAATACTCATCTCTGTTCAGCAAAATCATGAACAGTACACATTACGAATAATAATAATAATAATAATAATAATAATAATAATAATAATAATAATAATAATAATAATGTTTTTTCCCCATTTGACCCGTCATTCTCCAGAAAATAATAAAACAGTTTATATCATAACCATTATCATGTGGTAATATGATAATGATAGCCACCCATGAACATTATTGGATTAGAAATGGTGAACGGCAACAATGAGGTATATTCTTCATTCCTATTATAAAATTACATACATCACATACTGTTAAATACAAAGCTATATTTTTATCACTTCTCCGAAGCCACTGAAAGACGGAGAGAAATTATGTCGTATTTTTCGTCCCACTCCCAATTAGCACTTATCATGCCTTTTGTAACTTTTTTTTTTTCCAAATGGGGGTCCTGTGATTAAAATAGTTTCTCACTCGATCGAAACTGTCGTAATTAATAAGCTCGTGTCAACATTCCTTTGCAAGGAGCGTAGAAGCCCATTCATTAGCAGATCAAGGTTTTACAGACAACAGTGGGATTAATAAGGTCGAAAGAAGAAGAAGGAGTTTTACAGACAACAAGACAAACTCTGTTTATATTTTCATAACAAAACGTAGTATTATTGTTGGCTTGCATTATGAAAGATTAGATTAATATGTGTCAAATTCTATGAAAGTTGCATGCACGAAGGTATAATTTCTGCGGAAATTAGCATGAATTTCAGCATGATTGCTCTGAAGAGCAGCATGACATTAATGATTAATATTGAATATAGGATGAATGTGTAAGAAATATTAAGGAAAAGTAGCATGAATGCAATACTTCTGTGAAGATTATCATATATATGTTACAGGGAATATGTGAAATCCAGGGATTTCACGAAACAGTGATTCATCTACACTGTTTCGCGTGTTTAAATGCAGCCCCTGCAAGTCTGGACTGTATTTTCTGTGATTAGTACTAACCCTGGGAATCAAATGTCCCTAATTGCATTTAGTCCCCAGAAGTATTACTAAACACATTGGTAGTGTAGATGAATCACTGTTTCATAAGTATTAATACTAGCCCTCAGGGATCGGATTCTTTCAGCGAATTGCTCATTCACAAATTCCCATGGGATTTCGTAATCCCTAATTCCATATTCCCTGCTTAACATATATAAGTATCTACATTGCATTAGAGCTCAGTGTTAAAATATACATGCGTCATATGAAATACGATTGATTTATTCGTGTACTGATGTAAAGTGTGATTAGTTTTGCAGATATACTACAACAAGTACTGTAGGATTGATATTTTTATTGTATTCATGATTTAAGTAGGGTGTGGGTTCTGTAAATACTGATTTTGCACGCTTTATCTCTGCGCTCTTTATTATTTTCTAAAATGCTTGCATGTCCACAGTTCAAGAAAGAAAGAGTTTCACGCTGCAATATGAATATGTATTATGTAAAACAAGATGAACGTTATTTTCCAGAAGAAATAAGAAAGCTATTTTCCAATGCATTCTCTTTCCCTTATCTTTTCCACCTTTTTCTCTCTTTTGTAGTTGGTAATGATGGAAAAATTAAAGAGGGGAAAAAATGAATACTGGGGCCATCTCATCAAAAGATAGAAGGTTCGACGTAATTATAGTTAAACAAGCAGACGCTTATTATATTTACATATACTTGCGTGTATGAAACTCATGTTGTGCACGTACAATACAGAGATTTTCATACCTATGTATGTGTGGATATGTATATATTTAAGTTAATACATATGTGTATGTATGATTTCTTAAATGTGTAGAATGACAATTTTCATACCCTTATATATATATTTATTATGTATATGTATATATATATATATATATATATATATATATATATATATATATATATATATATATATATATATATATATATATATATATATATACATACATACACACAGGATATTTACAAAATAAGAGTGACAGATTTAAAGAGATGAAGAAGAGTCAAAAGGGCGAATTGTTGATCTGCGGATAGTAATAAATCCTACCGCGTTGAAGGGACATGGCAAAAGATGATGTACACATTTAGAAGGAAGATGACTAATACGTAATAAATAAGCAGTGATCATGACTCTTCTAGGAGTAATAACAGTTCATTGGCACGGCCACTTACTTTTGTGTGTGGGATCAGCGTAGCAACCGTTGGAGGAAGAGGTGGAGGAGGAAGAGGAGGGTCTCCTGAGAGGGGCTTTCCAGAAGAGGTGGAGGTGGTGGAGGAGGAGGAGGAGGAAGTCGTCGTCCTGCCCTTCGGCTTGTTGTTCTCCTTCGTCGTGGTCGTCGTCACTTGGCGAGGGTAGTATGGCTTTGGGGCCGTTGTTTTTGCTCTGGTTTTGGGAGAGGGGGCCGTGGTGGTGGTGGTAGTGGAGGCTACAACACGAGTAGGAGCAACAACAGCGGTTGTTGTTGTATCGGTTGTGGATCGGTTCGTGGTCGCCAGCACTATGTTCGTTTTGCTTTTGTTTTCGTTCACGCAGGAACCGCCGACGAAGGCGACGACGACAACGGCGGGTTTAGGGTAAGACAACAGCAGCAGCAGCAGCAGCAGCAGAAGCCTGTGAACAGGTGAGGAAACAGAGCATAGGTCTAGCAGGCTCTTCCCGGAGGAGGATGGATGGTCAGTAACTGTCGCAGAAGCCGTTACAGCGTTTGAATTGAAAGCGCTTTCTCTCTCTCTCTCTCTCTCTCTCTCTCTCTCTCTCGCGTGCCCCTCGGTTTTATCTCCGTTCCGTCTTCTCTTTACTTTCTCCTTTCTCCAACCGTGAGTCGCCTCGTACCGGTAGAGTGCCCGACGGGTGAAACGGAAGAAGCGAGAGGGTGACGAAGAGAGGGAGGGAAGATCAGGAGTAGAAGAAATAGGAGGAGGAGGAGGAGGAGGAGGAGGAGGAGGAGAAGGAGTCGAGGAAGCAGAGGCTAGAGATGGTGGTGGTGGTGGTGGTGATGATGATGATGATGATGATGATGAGGATGGTGTTGTTGAACAGTGGCTGTGGCGCGAAGTCACGAACGGTAATGAAGGCCCTGTTGGTGGTGTGGTGATGATGGTGCCTTTTGGGATCGGGTGTTTGGTGAAGATGCTGCCTGTGGTGTCTGTCGTGCCTGCTCTTCTCTGTCTCCTCGGAGGGGGGCGGGGGACTCAGTGGATTAATCTGGAAGACACGTTGGGAGGTTACGACTCCAAGGGTGCTTTGCAGGGTGCCGGAGCGGTGGCCCTAGTTACACTGAGCTGAAGGTGGCGTGGTTGGTGTGAACGTTATGCCGTCTCTGCCGACCCCCACAGACGCCCGCACCCCATTGGCCAGGAACCCTGGCTCCTCCCAACGCCCACGCAAACGCAAAACCCGAGAGCGCAGACTCAGGCCCACTCATTGATAAGTCACAGCCAGCATACACCACTGCCACCCACACCCTCGATATCCCTTCCTTCCTCCTCCTGGCTCCACCCCCACCCCGTCCCTCCCTCCTCCCTCAGACTAACCTGCCGAAGCCACCCACAGAACTTTCCTCCCAAACACAAGCCGAACGAGATCCCGTCCATAGGAGAGAAGAGGGCTCGAGGTAACGTAGACTCTCCCTTTTCCAGCGAGGCGGCTGGACACTGGAAATGGACTCAATAAAAGGGCGGTGGAGAAAAAGAAAGGGGCTGGGAAGAGGACAGGTTGGCGAGGGCGTGGGGGAGGAGGGGAGGTGTGGTGCTTAAAACGGGCTGGAATCAGGTAGGGGAGGGTGTGGCTGAACAGGTGCCACCCAATCCAGCCACACCTCAGAGGCCGACGCCTGTCACTCGTCTCCTCTGACGCCCCCGACAGCTAATTGCCTTAGGGTGGCCGCGCCCCTGCGCGCTCCCGTTGACGTACGGCGAAGGAGCGGGCGATTAGGGTGGGCGTGGTTCCAGCATCGGGAGGTGAAGGGGTGGTGGGAGAGGGACAGAGATCGACGTTTGGATCAGGGCGGGGCGGCGAGCAAGGTGTGGCCGCCAGGTACCGCCTACCGCTAATCCCGGCTCTTCGCAGAGCCATCTTGCCCGGAGCCACACCCATTGGAACAATGGCTACATATTAAGGCGTAGGTCAGGTGAGTCTCGAAATGTCTTCCGAGGCCAGCGAGAGGCGACGCAGATCGAAGATTCCCTCTCTCTCTCTCTCTCTCTCTCTCTCTCTCTCTCTCTCTCTCTACCTACGATGCCAGCATTCATCCCAAGACCGTCGAAGGCGAGGGCCGGCATCGGCTAACTAGAGAACTTTTTCAGGCAGCAAAGGACATCCCTCCGGTAGCCAAGTGTCAGCCATTGGTGTCAGGTGGTGGGGACGTCAGCTGAGGGATCTTGATCGCAAAATGAGAGAGAGATCCGCAGGTATGCGAATGATATCACAGGAGACAGTCGTTCAAAGCATCGTCAGCCATTGATGTCAGGTCATGAGGACACCAGCGGAAGAGAGGAAGTGTCAGTAGATGAAAGGTTATTTGTTATGTCTAGAGATATATAAGTAAACTGATAATTATGTAACCCCAACAAGAGCTAGAGAGGGACTAATGGCACTGTTTATAAATCGATTTCACATTTTTCCCAATATATGTTTTCCCTCGTGTCCTAATGAACGAATCAGAGGCTTATTTTCACCTCGTGTTAGAATGAAAGAATCAAATATTTATTTTCCCTCTTGTTAGATGACATAATCGAAGATTTATTTCCCTTATCTTAGGTAAAAGATTCAAAGATTTATTTTCCCTCGTGTTAGAAGGAAAGAATCGAAGATTATTTCCTTAGTGTTAGAATGAAATAATCAAAGATTTATTTCCTCTCTTGTTAGAATGAAAGAACCAAAGATTTATTTTACCTTGTGTTAGAACGAAGGAATCAAAGATTTATTTTCCCCTCGTGTTGGAATGAAAGACTCAAAGATTAATTTTTCTCCGTGTTAGAATGAAAGAGTCGAAAATTTATTTTCCGTCATTTTAGGATGAAAGAATCAAAGATTTATTTTCCATCGTGTTAGAATGAAAGACTCCAATATTTATTTTCCCTCTTGTTAGAATGAAAGAGTCAAAGATTTACATTCCAACGTGTTAGGAAGAAGGGATCTAATATTTATTTTTCCATCGTATTAGAATGAAAGAATCAAAGCTTTATTTTCCCTCTTGTTACAATGAAAGAATCAAAGACTTATTTTCCCTTGTGTTAGAATGAAAGAATCAAACGTTTATTTTCCTTTGTGTTAGAGTGAAAGAACCGAAGATTTACTTTCTTTCGTGTTAGAATGAAAGAATCAAAGATTTATTTCCGTAGTATTAGACTGAAAAAATCAAAGATTTATTTTCTTAGTGTTAGACTGAAAGAATCAAAGATTTATTTTCCATCTTGTTAGAATGAAGGAATCAATGATTAAAATTCCTCGTAATAGAACGAAAGAATCAGATATTTATTTTCCCTCGTTTTAGAATGAAAGGATCAATAATAATTCAGCAAAATTAAGATAGAAACTATCTAAGTCAGCAAGAATGTCGACGATTAGGTGATCCAATCTCCTCTGAATAGAAATACGTTTAACAGACATGCATATTCCTTTATTAGCAAGAACTGTGCTCATATTGCAAAGGAGAATAAATACAACAGGGACTTTACTTATCAATAAAAATCTTACAGTTTATGTAAATGCCAGTTAAACACACACACACACACACACACACACACACACATATATATATATATATATATATATATATATATATATATATATATATATATATATATATATATATATATATATATATATATAGTCGACACACAATCACGTGTGAAACAGAAATAAATTTATGACTCACATCAGGAACAGACATTGGTCTTTCAATTGAAAGACCTGCTTGGTTTTCAGCGGTCTCTTCTTACAGTGGAAAGTCATGGGTTCGATCCTGATGTTAGTCAGAAATTTATATATATATGTATATATCTATATATATATGTGTGTGTGTATTTCATACATACGTATGTATGTATGAAATACACTCCCACATCTTTTTCCGCTACTTTCATTCATCCCTCTCTTTCAAGAGATATCTCCCCTCCCGAACCGGATTAATTTCCTGCAATTTTGGACGAATGTTTATTTTCATATATTCCCTCTCTCGATGAATGGGTATCCTATTTAAATAAAAAAAAAATGGCTGGAAATATTCCAGACGTATAATTGAGATTTCATACATTTTATTTTCACTGTTCTTATATTATTTTTTTATTCTCTTATTTGTTCTTTACGTTATCCTCATAAATTTTATTATAGGTCTTTTCTCTTCATTCTTAACACTGTTCTCACGTTCTCATGTACATGTCTTTTACTGCCATCATATATTTTCACAATCTTCTCATATATTCTCATGGTATTCACATATTTGATTTCATGTATTTTATCGCTTTAAGTTCTCTTATAATATAACACTTTTCCCATATATTTTTGTACTGTTGTATATTTTATTTTCAAAGTGTTTTAATATATTTTAGTTTGACATTATTCTCACGTATTTTATGATTGCAGTTCTATACCTTAACATCGTACTGTTCTCACACATTTTATTGTCTCATATTCTTCATATATTGAAGAATGTAGCTCTCATATATTTTGTAGCCAGATGGTTCCTACGTGACGTATTATCACATTGTGTTTATATATATTTCACAGTCACTTATATCTGTATAATTGCATTTTTTTCATAAATTTTATCGTCATGGGCTCATATATTTTAATATTGCATTGTCATAGTACAACTGCCAGTCATATATTTCATCAGCTTTGTGTTTTCATACAGTTTATTTTCGCAATACTCTCATCTATTTTATTGTCAAAATATTCCAACTTATTTTATCGTCACAGTAATAACGTATGGTGTTGTACTCACGAACACGTTATATTATCATAGTCTTGTCATATATTATATTGCCATATTCACCATTGTGTGCTGACACATCCATACGTAAATTTAGTTCATCGTAACTTTCCCATAAATTTTATTGCCACGTTGCTTTTCTATATTTTAGGATCAAACTGCTTTCATATATCTTATTACCACACTGCTTTCATATAGTTCATTGTCATTCTGCTTTTATATATTTTATTATCACTGCTTTCACAAATTTTCACATCACACTGCTTTCATGTATTTTAGCATCCCACTGCTTCCAAATATGTTATCACAATGGGTTTATATATTTTATTATCACACTGCTTTCACATATTTTAATACCACACTATTCTCATTTATTTTACTATTACACTGCTTTCCCATATTTTAATATCATAATGCTTTCTTGTTGTTTATTATCACACTGCTTTTAAATATTTTAGTATCACACTGCTTTCACATATTTTAGCATCACACTGCTATCGTATAATATATTATCACGCTGCTCTCACATATTTTAATATGACACTGCTCTCATATATTTTTTTATCACACTGCTTTCCTATAGTTTACCTCATTTTCATATATTTTAATATCACACTGCTTTCATATTTTTAATATCACACTGCTTCCCTATAGTTTACCACACTACTTTTCATATATTTTAAGATCACACTGCTTTCCTATAGTTTAACATCACACTGCTTTCATATAGTTTGATATCACAATGTTTTTTTCATATGATATATTATCACACTACTTTCACATATTTTAATATCACACTTCTTTCCTATAGTTTGACATCACACTGCTTTCACATATTGTACCATCACACTGCTTTCAAATGATATGTTATCACACTGCTTTCACATATTTTAATATCACACTGCTTTCCTATAGTTTACCACACTGCTTTCATATATTTTGATGTTGCACTGCTTTCCTTTAATTTTTCACACTGCTTGGTATATATTTTAATATACTGTTTTCTTATAGTCGATCATACTGCTTTCATATAGTTCATCACTCTCCTTCTTATAGTTTTATTACCCCACCGCTTTCCTATAGTTTATCACATTGCTTTCATGTGTTTTATTATCACACTGCTTTCCTAAAGTTTATTATCAAACTTCTGTCATAGTTTATCACACTGCTTTCATATGTTTTATTGCCACTCTGCTTTCATATATTTCTCTATCACACTGCATTCCTAAAGTTTATCATCACACTTCTTTCATAGTTTATCACACTGCTTTCTTATATTTTATTGCCACACAGCTTTCATATATTTCATTATCACACTGCATTCCTAAAGTTTGTCATGACACTTCTATCATAGTTTATCACACTGCTTTCATATATGTTACTGCCACATTCATCCGTATCATTTCAGCTGCCGTACTTAGTCAAGTAAAGCGCGGAGGCTGATTTTGTAATCATTCTTGTATTGATTGGCAACTCCGACCTCGGTCTCTTTAAAGGAATTTCGCCTCCGCTCAGGTGAATTAAACTGAAGCTGAAACATTTATCACGTATTTTTATTTATTTATTTATTTTTTTGTACCTCGTAAGAAATGCTCGAAGTGGTTTTTTTTTTTTTACATAGTGTGATCCTTTCCTTCTCATTCACGCAGCTTGTTTTTTTATATTTACCTGTCTGACATTAAATATTTACACTTGTGCAAATACAGACAGCGTTTTTTTTTCGTTTTTGACATTAAATATTTACACTGTAAAAACTTTGGTTACGGTAATGTACCAGTATATGCGTGTTGCTTGTTCACTGGATAATTCTTATAAAAACCTGTATAATTTTTTTTATATAAATAATGAACATATTTCCTATTACTTTTACTAGAGAAAATTATTTTTTGTGACAAAAAAGTCTTCCGTCTTTTGGCAAAGTTTTGCTCACGTGCGTAATGATGTATATATTAAACACTAATCTCTGTGTATATATGTATATACATGTGTGTGTGTGTTTGTTTGTGTGTATCTATGTATGCGTGTGCGTGTGCATCATAAGACTGAAGACAAAAAAAAGATGTAGGAAAAGTGTTCTCACTATAGATTCTTAAGTTGGTGAGTAGAATGTATATAGTAAACATATACTGGTGCGCTTACTGCTAAAATTGGCAGTCACATGAGATATGTGACTTTGAAACAAGCTCCACTTTTAGACTTCCAGGACCAAGCCAATCTTGTTCTGCTCTATTGACAGGTTGGCCACTTTCGAGAGAGGCCGATCATGAAGGCGTTTACCCGTAGATTATAATCCTCCCACTGTAAGTGACGTTGCGTACCGATCCGATGAGCCAAAGGTGTTTTGCTTCTGGGTAGCTTAAGGATGTGTGTGACATTAACCTGACCCAGGGTAAAAGTGAATCATGCCCCGACCACCAGGTTATTGGTGTGGTTGAAACAGTGTAACACATATATGATATTCATATTCGCCTATGTATTCTGTTCAGTTATATAGACTGGATAGACAATTTTAAAAAATTCAGTTTACAGCTAGCATTGAGAATTTTAAAAACGTAATTTAATATAACATTATATATATACAGTATATATATATATATATATATATATATATATATATATATATATATATATATATATATATATATATATATATATATATATAAATATATATTTAACAACAAAAAGTTTGATTATATAGCCTCCAAATTTGCTGTTAACTGGTCTCGTTTCTACAGATTAGAAAATTTTTAAAATTCGTTTTACAATTAGAATTAAGGCATCTTCGAATTATATCGTAATGACACACGGTGAAAGAGCAAGGTCAACACTGAAAGAAGCACAAAAGAAATCGATTGCGAATAAAGCATTTTAACGAGATCAGAAACGCTAGGCATTGTTTCAAGGGCGTCATTCATCTAATAAGGTCTTTTGTTGAGCCTTTCTGGCAATAGTATTCTCCTAATAAGGTCTTTTATTGCAGTTTCTGGCAATCCTATTCTCCTAACAACATCGTCGTTGTTGTTTCCTCTCGGCAACAAAGTCAATTCTTTAATCAAGGTCTTCTTGAAATCCTGAGCCTTTCATTCAGGAAGGAATTTCTGCCGTCGCCTTTGGTCTTTTCCTGGAAAGATTGTGGCATCAGTATTCTCTTAGGTCTTTTGTTACTGCGTCGGTGTTCTTTCGTTTCCTTTACTTTGAAGCTTCGAAAATTTCCTCTTAGAATTGTTACTGGCGCAAAGCCTTTCTGAGCAATAGTATTGATCCTAATGACGTCTTTTAAGACTGGATATTCCAATAGAATTCTCCTGTCTGGAATGAAGAACTGGGTTTTCCGTGAAACATCCTGGAATTAGAACACAGTTCATGATGAAACAACTCCTTTTGGAAATGAAGAAACTTATCATTCCATGATGAAAAAGTCCTGGAATAGAGAATGGTCATTCCATGATGAAACAACAGTTCTGGAATGAAGAACGGACATTCCATGATGAAAAAGTCCTGGAATAAAGAACGGGTTTTCCGTGATGAAACAATTACCTGGAGTAAGCTTCGGACTTTTCCGATGAAAAAGTCATGGAATAAAAGAAAGCTTTCCATGATGAAACAACGGTACTGGAGTGAAGAACGGATATTCCATGATGAATAATTCCTGGAATGAAAAACGGATATTCCATGATAAATAAGTCCTGGAATGAAGAATGGATATTCAATGATGAATAAGTCCTGGAATGAAGAACGGAGATTCCATGTTGAAAAAGTCCTG
>NC_089789.1:37951105-37966105 GCF_040412425.1 Macrobrachium rosenbergii
GTATTAGAAGCATCGCCAAGTAAAGCGATCTTCGCAGAGTCGTCGAAGGGAACGGAATAGAACAGAGAAAATCACTTCGTCTCGAAAAGCTTCGAAAATAATCAAATGACGAGAGTCATTGTCGAGCTCGTGTGGCTCAAGGGATGTTGTTGGGGGGCTTTGCAGTCACGCGGTTTCATGTCAGGTCTCTTTACCTGCTGGATTTACTTTTCGGGGAATTGCTGGAATCCCCCTCCTCATCCCTGTCTTGGGTGGGGTATCCCCTCCAATTTCTCCTCCTACCGCTTCCTGGCAATACCATGCCATGACCTTATCACGCTACTACCTGTCTAAAGACTTGGAAGATGCTACCCCACCCACTCCTCGCCACCTACTCTCTCTCTCTCTCTCTCTCTCTCTCTCTCTCTCTCTCTCTCTCTCTCTCTCTCTCTCTTAGAAGTCCATGAATTTTCACTTCTGTTGGGTATACTCTGCTTATTTTGCACAGATTTAGTTGATATTTAACAGAATAATTTGACCAACCCCCCCTTGTCACCTACACTTTCTCTCTCTCTCTCTCTCTCTCTCTCTCTCTCTCTCTCTCTCTCTCTCTCTCTCTCTCTCTCTCTCTCTCTCTATAAGCCCATGAATTTTCACTTCTGTTGGGTGTACTTTGCATATTTTTGCATAGATTTAGTTGATATTTATAAGACTAATTTGATTGCCCTTGCAGTCAGGGAAATCAATAGTATGCAAAGCACAGCAGTTTTTTCAGGTGATGGATCAAGACGCTGTATAACTCAGAATGATTTGAAGGACCCTGTAACATGTCTTCCCTGGAAGTCTTGTATCTGCAGGCTTGGTCGTTAAATCTCGTGTTCTGCAAGCTTGCTTTGGTCTTTAAGTCTTGTATCTTAAAGTCTTGGCTTCATGTCTTGTCTTGCAAGCTAGGCTTTCAAGTTTTTTGTCCTGCAAATTTGGCCTTTATATTCTTGCTTCCCAAGAATAGGGCTTCGCGTCTTGTGTCATGTAACCTTGGCCTTCTAGTCTCATGTTCTGCAAGCTCGACCTTTACATCTTGTAGCCTTTAAGTTTTGTTTATTGCAAGTTGTCCTTTAAATTTTATGTCCTAAAGGCCGGGCTTTTTAAGTCTTGTGTCCAGCAAGCTTTGCCGTTTAGACTTGTGTCCAGCTGGGCCAAGTTTTGTACCCGGCAAAGTTGGCCTTCATATCTTGTATCCTAAAGTTTTGGGCTTCAAGTCTTGTGTTCTGCAAAGTTGGCCTTCATGTATTATATCCCAAAGGCTTGGGCTTCAAGTCTTGTGTCCTGCAAGCTTAGCTTTTAAATCTGATGTCCAGCGAGCTTGACCCTCCAACTTTGCGTCTTAAAGGCTTTGTTTAATTTAATACTGTGTTGTAGAAGCTTGCGTCATATTTAAAGCACTCTGTTTTCTTAAAAAAAAAAAAAAAAAAAAAATATATATATATATATATATATATATATATATATATATATATATATATATATATATATATATATATATATATATATATATATATATATATATATATATATATATATATATATATCCTGTTATAAATCTTTATCAAACTGTAAGGACCTACCCTTTGAGAGACAGGCAAGGCTTCTCCAGGTAGCATCACAAACCCTAAGACATTTATTTATCGGTGTAATCGACAGATACGCCATTTCTGGATGGATATACTCTGGACAGTCATGGCAGATCTGAATTTATGGGAATTTTTACTGTTTTATTTATGAGCAAGTTATCTCCTGCTAGAACGCTTCATGTTCACCGGGAGCTTAAAAAGGAATGTCTGTGATACATTCCTCTCAAGAGCAAACGATTCAGAAAGTTGGTACTTTGTTGGCAAAAGCACTTGTCAGAATTACTGATTTCAAATTTAATAGAATAGTGTAAATTTTGAATTTAATAAATATGTAGAAACAAGCTAAAACTAATACGTATCAACTCTTAAAACATGCTGTGGCTAAAATCACACCTTTTATGAGAGTTCACACGCTTCGTAATAAATGCATATGTCATGTTCTTTGATGAAAATAAGTGGAGGACAGCTTTCATTTTTCGGTTAAAGAACTTGAAGTTTAGATTATTATGAGTCGTCATCATCATAAAGAGAACATTATATATATATATATATATATATATATATATATATATATATATATATATATATATATATATATATATATATATATATATATATATATATATACAGTATATACTGTATATTCACATGTGTTTGTTTATATATATATATATATATATATATATATATATATATATATATATATATATATAAATATATATATATATATATATATATATATATATATATATATATATATATATATATATATATAATAAAATGTGTGTTTATACTTTTCCATTTCATCTTTTACGTTCGCTAGTAGCGTTTTGATGATGGGATAATCTCACTGGCTGTTCCTTTGCACTTAAGCTGTCAGAACTTGAGTGGTTTCACGGTATTTGGGGAGGCTGTATGTTTGACATACTTGCAAAAAATACAATTTTTATATATAAAGTCAAGTAAAATATCAAACGCATCTCTCTCTCTCTCTCTCTCTCTCTCTCTCTCTCTCTCTCTCTCTCTGTATATATATATATATATATATATATATATATATATATATATATATATATATATATATATATATATATATATATATTATATATATATATATATATATATATATATATATATATATATATATATATATACCTCTCCTTATATATGGAGAAGCTGACCAACCTGGTGCCACCAGAAAAACTCTGAATGACAGCCTACAGGTAGTGGGAGGAAGGGGAGGGGAGAAAGAGGAGGAAAGAGGGGAAGAGAGGAGGGGAAAGGGACAGAAATAGAAAATAGAGGAGGAGGGGAAATGGGGGAAGGAAGAGGAGGAGGGAAAGGAAGGGGAAGGTGGAGGAGTAGGAGAGAGAATGGGGAAGAGGGAAATGGGTAGGGGAGAGGGAGAAAAGAGGAAGCGGCAGGGGGGCAAGAAGAGGGAAAGGGAGGGAGATTACGTTCCCCTTTTAGAAAAAATAAGAGACATCACTGAACAAAGACAGTAAATAAAAAATCTCATATTTCTAGATACGTGCTCGGGTGTGTCTGCGTATTTTTGTGTGTGGGGGAGGAGGGGGGAGAAGGTCTGTCTCCCCATCAACAGCAGATGGACCTTCTATCAATTACGTGAAATTCACTGCACAAGAAACCGAAGGAGATTCGTTTTAGAACTTAAGAATTTGTATTTTATTGGCATTGTATAATTAAGATACGTTTGGCTTAGATGAACACCGAAAAAATATTGTAATTTCGTGGCGAGTAAATTTTTAATGATGGGGTAGATCTGTCACAGAAGCATTTGACCTGCTAATACGCATGCGCAGACGGTGATGAATTATTTCTTGATCTCCAAAGTTGTGCCTGTAACTATGATTTTTTTTTCGTGGATCAAGTACTTAAACATGATGATGGTAATACCATAGGGTATGATGAAGATACTTTTGGCTTAAGATGAACACTGAAAAAAATAGGGTAATTTTGACCCAGGTAGTTTTTTAATGAGCAGTTATAAGCCTGTCACAGAAACATTTGGTGTGTTACTACTTTTTTCAGTGGCGAGAATTGTAAGGGCTGACTGGTGTGGTGCTAGAAGTTATGTTTTGAATTACATTGCTTTATGACTGAATGAAAGTAATTCTAATACAGTCAAACACACCTGTTTAATTGTTTTGGACATACTAAACTGATTATAGGGTTTGCAGTGGGAGGAGTTTAATGACGTCAACAGCAGAAAAGGTGATGGTTTTCCGCCCTTCCAAGTCCTCATCAGTGGAACTAAGAGCTTTAAAGGTCTTTATCAGTGTAGAGAAAGAGGCTTCCAAGTCGTCATCAGTGGACAGGAGGACCCTTCCAAGTCCTCATCAGTGGAAATAAGAGTTTTCGAGGTCTTTATCATTGTAGAGGAAGAGGCTTCCAAGTCTCATCAGTGGAAAGGAGGACCCTTCCAAGTCCTTATCAGTGGAAAATAAGAGGTTTTGAAGGTCTTAATTATTGGAGAGAATGTGTCATCAGGAGATGACAAGTCCTTATTTGAAAATAAGTGGTTTTGAAGGTCAGTATTATTGGCAAGAGGAAACTTTTAAATCCTCATCACTAGAAAGAAGAGACTTTGAAGGTCTTTATCAATGTAGAGGAGGAAGCTTTAAAGTCATCATCTGTGGAAACGAAGAGGCTTGGAAGATCATCTACAGATTAGAATATGTTTTTACATTGTCAGTAGTGAGGAAGAGGCATATTCGGCCATGATCGATGGAAAGGAGACGCTTGCGAATCCTCATCAGTTGAAAGGGAAGGGCTTCTAAGGTCATCTTCGGTGGAAAGGAAGAAGTTATATTTCATCATGTCCGTCTCAAAAGGAAATGAAATAGCCACTGTGGTTGTCATTAGTGGAAAGTAAGAGAATTTCAAAATTACTATTACTGGGAAGGAAAACATTTCAAAGGTTGCCTGTAGTGAATAAATGAGTCTACCAAAGCTGTCTCCAGTGGAAAGGAAGTGACTTCAAGGTCGTCATTGGTGAGAAAATGCAATTGGCAGTGTTACAGAAAATTATATTTGGGACTTGAGAAAGACATTGTTGCTGCCAAAGCAAAATGGGCAAGCATACTGGCCTTGAAATATAAGAGCTTCCCAGGGAAGCTGCATAGTATTATGGTGAGAAATATATGGTATCAGGAAGTTATCACAGTAAGTGATGATGCAAATTAAAATGTACCTGAAACTAGTAACTCAAGGGAAACCTCCCATGACAGGAAATACAACTAAATACAACTTTACTTCAGTAAAGTTTTTAATAGGAGTTAAGCCGTATTCGTCCCATGGAATATTTCCCCGTGAACTCCTCCAGAAACATGGCATTAAGAAAGGAAATGAGATGCTCCTGAAATGAAGAGGAAACCGAGACGGACTGATCAAATTACAAATGAGGCCAAACATGAGAAGCTGGGAGAGGAAGGAGAAGATTGCTTCAAGCGATTGAAATATGAGAGAGGAAAAATTCGAGCATAGGAAGAATAAAATGTGCGATATCTAGAACAGAAGAGATGGCTTTTTATGTGCACGGACTACTAAATTGAAAACATGTCATATCTGTGGTTTCCAATATACGGATCTCCGTATTGTGTATATTTACAAGTCTGTTTCTGTTATGCCGTATGACGTCATGCCTCTGGTTCTCGTCAAGGAATGATATTTCTCAGAGCACCTTTGCAAAGCATTCCTCGACAAGCTTTTCCTGTAATAATGGTAGAAAACACAATAAAGCAGAGTCATTGATTGGTAATTTTATTGCCAAAATTACATATAGGCCTACCTGGCCTGGTCTTATTTAAACCGTTACTTCAAATGAAGTGATTGGTGTGAGTAATAGTGAGTCACAAAGTGAAGGGGATGGTGTGGGTGACAGTGAGTCACAGCAGATGTACTTTTTGAGTCACCAATACGCCAATAGCCTTGCTTTCCCAGGTCCTACGTGGGTGGTGAAAGGGCTCGGTCATTGTTCATACGTGTATGTTTTCAGTCTCAAGGACATACAAGACCCAAGAATCAACAGAACGAGTGTATACAAAAGCATGTCATTGCATAGCTGCGTGCATTGCTGCCTTCTAGACTGGGCAACACTCTTCCCTTCCTCCTTCCTTGTCTGGATTAATTTTTACCGCCATTAGAAAATGGGCTTCAGGTTGTTTCTCTCTTGGGTGCTGACATGAAAAGAAAAAAGTATTTGCCGGTTTCTTATGGACTGGACCACGAATACAAGAGCTACAGCTCAGTAACTCCGGATGGTGTGAATATGTTCAGTCACGTAGCTCCCTTGCCTGGCCTTTCAGCTAATTAGAAATCATGTTTTGAATTAACACTACTTTTGCGTCTCCATATTGCGATTAAAAAATACTACGCTGTGCGAACCTTGTGGTGAATATTCACCAAGGATGAAAGATCAAAACTTGAAAACCAGTTATTAGGAAACTAAATGGATTTTCCATCTTTTTTTTTAATGATATATATATATATATATATATATATATATATAAATATATATATATATATATATATATATATATATATATATATATATATATATATATATATATATATATATATATATATATATATATATTTTTTAAAGTAATCACACACATTCACGCGGGAACGGAAATAAATTTCTGACTCACATCAGGATCGAACCCAGGTCTTTCAGTTGAAAAGCAAGGTCCCTGTGGTTCAGTTGGCAACACCTTGCCTTTCAATTGAAAACATGGCTTCGATCCTGAAGTGATTCAAATATATATATATATATCAATATATATATATATATATGTGATGTGTGTAAAATAATAATAATAATAATAATAATAATAATAATAATAATAATAATATATATATAATAATATATATATATATATATATATATATATATATATATATATATATATATATATATATATATATATATATATTCATCTTTGTTCATCTTTTGTCAGTGGTAGAGAGAACTAACGAAACGTTGAGGAATAACTGAACTTTGGACAGCTGTTATATAATTTACCTGCTAAGACAAAGAAACTCACCCGAGAGACTGAGAAACTGCAATGTAAGCTCGAAGCATCCAGACGGCCATTCTTTCTTGATGAAGTTCGTATGGAAGAGGGTCTTCTTCGGGAATAATAATAATAATAATAATAATAATAATAATAATAATAATAATAATAATAATCTCCTGGTTACGTTGAGTTACCCTCATAGTAAACTCCTTCTCTTCATCCTACCCCCTTCCCACCCCCTTCCCTCCCCTCCCCCTCTATCGTAGCAAATGAGTTCCCCGTATCGTCTAGGCACGTCGTGCGCTGTTGTCGAAGCCTTTTCAGAATCCTAAACCAAGGATGTGCCGATTAGTATGCAAATTCGGCCGTAAATATGTGGGCCATGAAATAATCCATCACTTGGAATGGAAGAAAAAATGTCGCTTATTTATGAGCGGCAGGTACTGATCTCTTTTTTTTTTTTTTTTTAATCAAAATATCGCCCATGCTGTATATGAGGCGGAGGCATTGAATTTTTATCTGAATAAGATTGAACACAGGGCCCTCCACGCTCTTGTACAGATAGATAGATAGGTAAATAGATAGATAGACAGATAGATAGATAGATAGATAGATAGATAGATATAGGAAAGCAAGGGAGTAAGTTTTGCGCAGCATTGATGTTTGTTGTAAATGAACTGTTTTATTTATTGATATTAATGTTTTTTTCTCGAAAATTATGCATTTGATTCTATTGTAATACCTCAAATATTCTATGGTTTTTGCATGTCGTATTTATTTTATTAGTCTCGATTTCAGATATAGATAAATAATATGTGCATCTCTCATTAGATAAAACAATCAGACAGATTATATATATATATATATATATATATATATATATATATATATATATATATATATATATCTATGTATATATATATATATATTTTATATATATATATATATATATATATATATATATATATATATATATATATATATATATATATATATATATATATATATATATGTATGTATATATATATATTGTAGTTACGAAAATACTTGGATGTTAGAAAAATGTGGTGTCATGTTATGATTATGAAAGTGTACAATATTAAGCAACGAAACAGGACAGATGGTAATCCGTAATCTTCAACACCCGTTGCAAAACTCATAACCTCCTTTACCTCTATGAAAGCCTCCGGGAATATATGTTAACATCTGTGGGGGATAGCATAGGTGGGTGTCCATAATCAGGCGGAAAACGCTTAGCTTGAGCACGCGCGCGCGCACGCACTCACCAACTGACATTCAGATAGGCTGTTAAGGAACGCTTTCCTTATATGATATTTATGGTTTGTAATGGGAAACAAATCTTATATTGAGTACATAGGCCAGTGGATCAATATATGAAATAAAAAATAAGCAGAGAAGAGAGGCCTAACCCACAAGGAATTGACAGAGACCCCTGTTGAAACGTGAACGATTTTAGGATCAGGGAAAACGGAGTTAGAGAGAGAATTTCTGAACTTTCTAACGAAAGGAACAAAATGCTTTCAAACTGAGTAGCCCAAGGGGCTGATAGATAGCATCTTGAAAAGCTGAAGATTATATGAATCTGAGAAAAGCAGACTCAGAGAAAGAATTCCATTTAACATTTCTTGAAGAAGAAGAAAAAAGGAATATTTCCGAAAGGGAAATGGTGATAAAGATTGGGTGCTTTAAAAGGAAAGTAACGCCAAGGTGAAAGCATGCAAAAATAGAAGTCTTTTTTTTTTCAAAATAAGTAAAAGATACAGAAGAAGAAAAGGTGATCATTCCAAAAGGTGAGAAAGAATGCGTTGTTTTAAAGAGAAAATAACGCAGAGGTGAAAGCATGAAAAAATATACCTTTTTTTTTTTAATAAGGAGATGTGTTTTTTTAGAATAAGTAGCAGATGTATTTTTTTAAAATGAGATGTGTTTTTTAAATAAGGACCAGATGTATTTTTTTTAAATGAGATGTTTTTTTAAATAAGGAGCAGATGTGTTTTTTTAAATAAGGAGCAGATGTGTTTTTTTTAATAAGGAGCTGATGTGTTTTTTTTTAAATGAGCAGATTTTTTTTTTTTTTAAATAAGGAGCAGATGTGTTTTTTTTCAGTAAGGAGCAGATGTGTTTGAAGTCAACAACATTCGAAATAGGAAATAGAATGGATGTCCGGAGACTTGAAGACCGGTCCTTAGAGAGAAAAATAAAAGGAAGAAAAACAGGTATAAAAGTGCCGAAGATTTTATATAGAGCTGAAAGTGGCATGCCCATGATGGATGGAGTCAGGGTTGACTGAATTGAAAGGAAAATGGGGGCGGGGTGGGGTGGGGTTAACTGGAGGTGGGGTTGGGGTTGGGGGCGGGTGGATGGGGATGATATTAGTCGTATACAAGAGTCATGGCAGACTTGATATACCATAGTGATGACGGTTACCTGTAAATATTTCGTACATTTTTATTTTTGCCGTTTAGATCTCCAGGGCTGGTTCATATAATTGACACTATTTTTTATATTTGTTATATCATATATATATATATATATATATATATATATATATATATATATATATATATATATATATATATATATATATATATATATATATATATATATATATATATATATATATATATGTATATATATATATATATATATATATATATATATATATATATATATATATATATATATATATATATATATATATATACATACACTGTATATATAAACGGTTATCAGTACTCCAATATTCGTTTTTAAATTTTTCCTTTTAGAAATGAGTCAGCGCAGTACACATCCAGCATTTGATCTTTCATGAACAATATTCCCCAAATCGAAAGGTGCTTTGGTTCCGTGATCACTCAGCGTCGTCTTTCAAATCTACCTTATTATTTTTAATGACTGCTTTGCTTCGTACCATCCCATCCGTCCAATTTCCACCTGAAAATGTATTTCACGATATTGTAAGCTATTCAGGAATGCCAAGATACTTGTGGGAAAAACTGAAAAACAAGCAATTATTGACATTGCAGAAGCTTGGAAAATTTGTTTTGATAACCTTACCTAATTCAATTAACCTTGAGTTTGACTCTCCTCGGTGACAAAAGGAATCCGTATCTCATTTCATTGCAAGTAACAAGTAATTTCCACTTCTCAACAGAAAAACAACCTATTTATGTCTATATCTATATCTGTGACCTAATATTTCATAACGACGGAACTCATAACAGAGGCTAAGTAATTACAAATACTAAGAAAATTACTCATTTTGTCACAGAGTAGTTATTTATGTACTTATTTGTTCGGGCATAAATACCTTGAATTTTTTTTTTATACCTTCATCTGTTTCGTTCTCGTATGAAGGCTAATCCGTTGAATTGTGTAAATGGCAGCTTTTCAACTCTTACTGTGAATGAGATCGTTTCTGAAAGACTACATTCATCTCAAAACGACGATTTTCTGGATCATTTTCATTATTTTTCATTCACGTCTCGGGAGAGGAAATAAACGAATATTAAAATACATCCTTGTGTGAACGTACATTCTGATATTTAATGCACCCACGAAGATAGCTAAGGAAAAGTATGACGGTATTTTTAACGGGTACGATTCAGTGCACAGGAATGACCTATTTCCGCATCTTTCCAAGTTTCGTAAACAGAGCGCCGAACCCGGCTATCATCGTAGGAAAACTTCTTTTCCGACTGCTCCGAATAACCTGGCATTACTCCACGAGTTCCCATTAGGCGAGTATATCAGATTCCTGGTTTCTGGCGAACTGGAGGAGAGGTATTCTCGGGAAGCAAGATGTCTTGAGTCCTGTTGATGAAAGTCGGCGGTGTTGTGGGTCGGGTAAAATGGTTTCTCTACTACGCTCTGTTGTTGTGTAACACCGTCCATTTTTTAAAGCATTCGTCAAGTGGGGTGAGATTGCTTCAGTAGGGCAGGCTATTATGGCAGTTGTGATTCTTACACATAAAATAGTATAGCAAACTGTTTATACTTATTTTGTTTGGAAGTGGTTCCCGAGGCAAGGGGGTATATTGTATATATATACATACACACACATATATATATATATATATATATATATATATATATATATATATATATATATATATATATATATACACACACACACATATATGTGTATGTATAGATAGATAGATGTGTGTAAGACAAAGGAAACTCATACTTGCTAATGTATGTATATTTACGTGCATATTTAACCATAGGTTTTATTAGCGTGCTGGAATGCTAGTGTGTCTCCGTCTTTCTGCACGCAGCAAGATTAATCTTTCGATAAAGACTTACAAAGTACGGAAGGATGACCTTCTTGCTTGCAAGTGTAACGAGTCCTCCAATCCTCCCCCTCCTCCTCCTCCTCCTCATCCTCCTCCTCCTCCTCCTCCTCCTCCTCCTCTTTCGGGAGAATTCCTCTGGAATGGCAAAACATCGCCTGGAACGAGGCTGGAACTCCGTGTGGGTGGATCTTCCGCTTTCTTCTTCTTCTTCTTCTTCTTCTTCTTCTTCTTCTTCTTCTTCTTCTTCTTCTTAGGGCGTGGAGGAAAGAAAGGCATGCGATTCTAGGCCTGCCTCTTGGCATCCGGCTTCGAGAGGCCAGAAGCCTTCCTGTGTCTGGTAGGGACCGCATTCTTTGGATGATTCCTCATTACAGGCCTAAGATAAATTGGGTTCTGGGGAATTATTTGCCTCGTATTTACATACTAGTTTGCATGCGCGTCGTTGTGTACGTGGTTTACGTTCGTAAGTTCATGCATGGTGGATGTTTAAATAAACAGACACACACACACACACACAGCATTGTTTGTCATCCGCTGACAAGTTAGCCTTCAACATTATTGAAAACCTTATTTAAGATGACTCAGTGATATCTTATCCCAAAAAGGGCTTTAATCGCCGTTTGTATCAATCACGCTCTAAAAAAAAAAAAAAATTAAGAGATGTTCATTTTTTTTTTTCAAATTCAGATTAATCTCGAAAACTATCTTCTGTGCAAAGACTTAATTCCCCAGAGGCGGCAGACTTACCTTTTGAAACGCGGAAGACTATAGAAGTCAGGGTGGGACATAATGAATGTCCTTTCGTTAGTTCTGAATATTTGCGGAACACTCACTGTTGATATTTACGGCGACAGCTTGTTTGTTTGTTTGCCCTGTTTATACATTCATGGAATGAATGTGCTTGTACTCGACGTATCACCATTTATGGTTACATGGTCAGCTATGAATGTATTTTGATAGGTCCTCATCCTTAACAATTAATTGCCCTAGTGTGTAATCATTTCAACCTTTATATATCCTTGACTTGTCCTGTTCTGAGGATTTCCAACCTCCAGGAACTATGTTGAACTGTGGCTCTTTCTCAATGCTATTAGTTTTTCCCTTTTTCACAAAAGGTTTAGGAGGCATGTAGACTCAGTAGTCAGTTCTCAGAAGCCATAGAAACAGATTTTGTGTCCTTGTATTTTTCGTGCTCTTTTGAAAATGAATCCGTAGGTTGCTCTGCTGTTATTCACCCTGTGGAACAGTCTCCTTGAGGATGTTGTGTAATTAGAACCCCAAAAGGTCATGCGAAGATGCAATACATTGCTGCCCTAAGACAGTTCACCTTGTAGTTTAATAACTTACATTTATATCTATTTACTTAATTTATTAGTTTAGCTTTATTTTTCAGATAACTTATCTTTTCTTTCCGTATTCCTATTACCTTCTGTAACTTCTTCCAAATAACAACATATTCTTTAGAAGCTTGAATTTCAAGTCAGTGGCCGCTGTAGGCTTGTTCCATATGAATAGATGGTTAATCTTTTGAGTAATAATAATTGAATTTATATGGTGATACCGCAGTAGAATCTCTGAGCTGGAAACTGATTTATGAAAATCGCGTTTGCTGGTATTTTTCATTTTTCTCCTAATTTGATTTTCAAGATTATTTAGACATATCTAAGATCCAAAACAATTTACATGTTTAGGATAGAATTGGATAGTTAAAGTAAGCGTTTATAGAAAGTTAATGACACAAAGATGGATCACCCTACACCAATACCCTGCCTTAAATGTGCTCCCTACTTTTGACCACTCATTATTTAAGGGTCATTGTTAGGTCATTCAGACAGATAATAAAATATTAAATGAGGACAGTAAAAAAAAATAGAAAACAGCTTTCGTGTTTCGGTGGTCTCGGTACAGAAGCAAATGAAACTTTAACTCCTATCTCAACCGTGCAATTATGGCTATGTATAATAAAAACTATTGAGGTTAGACGATGATTGGATTGGAAGGTGGATGATAAACATACCAGTTTGCAGCCCTCTAGCCTCAGTAGTTTTTAAGATCTGAGGGCGGACAGAATAAAGTGGACGGACAGACAGTGACTTTCTTGTACAGAAAACTAAAAAAATGTAGTAAAATTTGATGCAGAAAAGTTTCATAGAAATTAAAATTTTTTTATTAAAAAATACCTGTAAATCAAAGAACTTATATAGATACCCTATCACACAGAAGCATTGCATTCCAAGGACGTATCTCAGCCTCCCGTAGCTTGTTAGTGTCAAAATCCAAATCACCGACAGATAACGTTTTTGCGCCTTCCGTTCGCTATTTGTTCGGGATAATGAACGAAACAGCATTTTTTTGCCTATACCGTATCGTCATGGTACCTTTGCTTCGAATTTAAACAGCCATAGTGAAAGAATGCTATGAGGAGAATAGAGAATTTTAAAAAAATGGCAAAGTAGAAGAATTTGGAATGAAATCATTATATCAAGAACGTTCATGCAAGAAAATGGAGTCCTTTTTTCGAAAAGTCTCGAGCAGAATGGTCCTAAGAGAAAAATGCTAATTTGATTAGGGAACTCTTCGAGTAGCTGAAAGAAGAGAGAGAGAGAGAGAGAGAGAGAGAGAGAGAGAGAGAGAGAGAGAGAGAGAGAGAGAAGAGGAAAACTGGAATTTTGAGAAACAAAAAGAGGTAGATTTGATTATATAGAATGAATAAATCAAACAGGAGAATAGATAGAGAGATAGAAGAGAGAGAGAGATCCTGATTTATTTTGAGCTGTGCTGATTATATAGAATATATTATATAAATAGATAGATAGATAGAAGAGACTGATTTGATGGATGCATTATATATATATATATATATATATATATATATATATATATATATATATATATATATATAATAATTATATATATATACATATATACATACATGTATATATACATATATATACAGAGAGAGAGAGAGAGACTCAGTATTTTAAATTCTCTGAATGACTGAATTGAGGAGACTTAGCTAAATAGATAGATAGGTAGATAGAAGAGGCTAATTTGATAGATAACTATGAATGACCAAACAGTATGAAGAGAGAGAGAGAGAGATAGAGAGAGAGAGAGAGAGAGAGAGAAGATGAGCACAATGGCAATAAAGTTCCGATAATGCGCCGGACGAGATGTGCGTGTTGCCCACCGATATGCAAATATTGGGCAAACATCAGCTTGTTAAGTCCTCTTTAAAACACACCTCCCACATGTGGGGAGAGTTTTTTAAAGGATGCATTCCCATCGGGTCGCCTCCACGAGGGATATTCTCTCTCTCTCTCTCTCTCTCTCTCTCTCTCTCTCTCTCTCTCTCTCTCTCGGTCGCTTCTCCTGCTGCTGGCCACTTGAGCCCTAAGCTTAGGTCTTCCGTATACATAATTATTTTGAGTAATAACTTCATTAGGACTGACTCTTCCCAACCCCTTGCCCCCCCCCCTCTTCCTTTCTCCTCCCCTCCCTCCCACTTTCCTTCCGGGCATAATCATTTGCTATTGGCGGGGGTGGGGGGGAGGGGTGGTATTTAGAAATATTCGCATTTTCATAATTCGAACTACTATGCGAGATAGTTTGTCATTAAGAGAGATCTTTTCCCGTTTGGTAATTAGTAGGAGATAGGAAAGCGGGATCTAAAGTAATTAGAGGGGCTTCTCTAAACGAGCGAGAGTTTCTGAGGACGGAATGACCGAAAAAATCTGGAATATGGAAGAGATGATTTCGGAAGAATGCAAGATGAAGGGACATAAAAAGAAAGGAAAGAAATCGACCACACAGTATAACATAGTGTGGCCATTCGCATTCTTCAGACCGAAAGAAATTGCAAACAGCTTGAGTCCCGTTGGGGAATTTTGAGGTAAAGCGATCGAAACGATGTGGAACGCGGACGATACATTTCGGAAAAAGGCGAAACGAAGAGGGGGAAAAAAAAAAGGCCCAAACAAATATGACATCCAGTGGCAATTGGCATTCGTAAAACCGAAAGGAAATGAA
>NC_089789.1:37976105-38043605 GCF_040412425.1 Macrobrachium rosenbergii
TTAGGATTTTTTTTTTTTTTTTTGGGGATGCGTGTGTGGGTGTAGCTCGAGCGCAAAAGAGAGAGAGAGAGAGAGGAGGAGAGATCACTTGTGGAGGATTTTCAGATAGATATTTAATTTTCTTCTGAATACTGGACTGGTGTTTCTCGTTATTATGGCCTCTTGGAACGAATTAATGTAAAATTATTGCTGTGTAGGTTATTTTATTCTTCATATTTCTGTCTACGACGCTAAGATTTGAGACACGCTGTCACTGATTTTTGTTTTGCTGCGTTGCAAATCGCGGCTTAATTTTATCATATGGTTTATATATATATATATATATATATATATATATATATATATATATATATATATATATATATATATATATATATATATTTTACACATATATGTATGTATATATATAGATAGATGGATAGATAGATAAAGATGTGTGTGGTTTGAAATTGTATCCGATAAAGGTTAGATGTTTAGCACAATACTTTTACGCTACAAACAATGGAAGTGCTTTTAGGTTATTCCAGTGTAAGGAAATTACGATTTTCGAGTTTTGTCTGTGTTCCCTGAAAAGGAATTTTCATATAATTATACATTTCTATGGATATGCATGACCATGATCTAGAACAAACGATAAAATGAGGTTTTGAATCTCTCTCTCTTTATTTATCTCTCTCTCTCTCTCTCTCTCTCTTTTTCTTATTTATCAGAAGCCCTTCTTTGGCTGAGTCGGTTGAGCTTCAGACTGTCGCTCGATGGACCGGAGTTCAATTCCCCCGACCAGCTGATGAAGAGTTAGAGAAATTTATTTCTGGTGATAGAAATTCATTTCTCGCTATAATGTGTTCGATTCCACAATAAGCTGTAGGTCCGTTGCTAAGTAACCAATGGTTCTTAGCCACGTAAAATAAGTCTAATCCTTCGGGCCAGCCCTAGGAGAGCTGTTAATCAGCTCAGTGGTCTGGTAAAACTAAGCTATACTTACTTTACTTATTTATCAGAAAGTCGCTGCTATCGTATGGTAATAGAGTATTCGTCTGTTTCACTCTCTAGTGTACGAGAATGTTAGTTCAGAATACTAAATATAAAACATGGCAGTTATATGAAGTACATTTTCGAAGGTGGCTTTCATTAAAACGGTAACTACCTTTATAGTCGTCATGGCTTCAGATCTGGTGTTCACATCTCCCACAGGAAGTGTGAATGTAATAATTACCTCTTTCTTTCTTTTACTCTGAAGCCACCGCTTTGTTTGGCAAACAGCTGAATTTTTTTATATATATATATATATATATATATATATATATATATATATATATATATATATATATATATATATATGTGTGTGTGTGTGTGTGTGTGTGTGTGTGTATATTCAGTATATATATAAATGTGTGTGTGTGTGTGTTAGTATATTATAGATAATTACTTTTACTGAAGAAAGCAAGTCTCTCTCTCTCTCTCTCTCTCTCTCTCTCTCTCTCTCTCGTTTGGAAATTTCATTACATCTTCACTCCGAAAGAAACCCACAAGAGCGGAACGAGCCAGAGTATAACTTCCTTTTGATGTGAGGTTCAAGCTTTTCCATTTCTTTTTTTCTTCTTCCTCTTCTTCTCTCATGTTCCCTCATTCGAGTTTTTCTCTTTTTTTCTCTTTTTACCTAACCAAATACGGTAATATAACGTAGGATGTAAAAGTAAAAAATTATTTTCCAAGCAAATTCGCTTGGCTGATGGAAAATGGGAAAATAAAAGACGGAGGAAAGTTGAGGCTGTTAGAATTTGGCAGGGAATAATATTAGCGAGGCAAGTTGTGTACACTGTACAAATTAAACCTGCCATGTGAGTTTATACTGACTGAAGCCCGGAAAACAAAGGACTGGGCTTTTGCTGAAGAAAACGAAGCTTGAATGAAACTTGCAACAAAGCTTAGCAACACGTCACATTGAATCCTTTCTTCTCACTAGAATTTATATTAGCGAGGAATATCAATGTACATGTTTCCTGTGTGGCAGCAAAGTATTCTCGCATAGAAATAATTATACCCAGCAATTAATTCCGCCTCTTGTTTTATCATTTCGTAACAAGTATCTTGTCACGAGATCTGGTTTTAAACGCTTATATAACTGTTGGCTCTCTCTCTCTCTCTCTCTCTCTCTCTCTCTCTCTCTCTCTCTCTCTCTCTCTCTCTCTCTCTCTCTCTCTCTCTCAGTGGAGAATTTGTTGCTCAGGAGTGTGTGTTTGCGATAACAGAATTTCCAGCCGGTACAACGCCATATAAAAAACAAGTTCATAGTTCCTATGTTTATCTAGAGATCTATATAAAGACAATGTTGGACGAGATTCAGATCTAGAAATATGCCAGAGCTCATTCCGTTGGTTTCTCGCTCCTCATTGGGACGCATTGCCGCTTGTACTAGACTCGTAAGGTATGATGCAGGAAGCTGTTATGCATTTGTTTTTGTAATGAGTTTTCAGGCCTCATTCCCACTAGCCTTTTCTAAAGTAATGCAAATGGAAGGTGAATGCTCTGAGGAACTCTGTAGATTTAGTAAATCATTATTATTATTATTATTATTATTATTATTATTATTATTATTATTATTATTATTATTATTATTATTATTATTATTGAATTGGTCAAACATTCTTGTAGATAATCCTAAAAAGTCATTAACAGATGTAGACTTTGGAATTTCATGCTATTATTATTATTATTATTATTATTATTATTATTATTATTATTATTATTATCATCGAATTGGGCAAAGATTCCTGTAGACAATCCCAAAAGGTCATTAAGAAAAGAAGCAAGCTTCCACAGAAGAGAAAACCATTGCATAACATGAGGGAAAAAGCACATATTATTAAATAACAGTAGATAAAGAGAGACAAAAAAACAGATAATTACAAAAACGTAAATAACACAGCCATCCAAGATGCGCCCTAAGCAAGTGTTCTTTTTAATATCCTCTCAATGCCAAACGGATTTTCTCCGATGGCGTAGGTGTTTGGAAAACGTAGATTTGTTGTTGAAGATAAGGCGGTCTCTTCAACCGCCACCCACCCCCCCCACCCACGCTGGAGTCGCGTTTCAATTGCTCTTTTTTGCATTTCACAGGTTTCATTCTCATTTAGTCTGAATTATTGTTGGTCAGACGGGGTTGAAAAGGATGGTTCTGGAGCTACCTGCAGCAGCCCTTACGTGCCTCCTTTATGAAATATGATATAATTCGGATGCATTAGCTTCTTTTGATATGTTGATGCATGCACACACATGGACACACACACGCATACACACACACACACACATACACACACACACACACACACACACACACACACACATAGTATACAACGTATATATATATATATATATATATATATGTACTTATATAGGTAAAAGAGTTTTGTAAGGATATTTGAAATAGTTTTCCTTTCCACACATTTTAACACTAGAAAAATATTTTTATAAGGTTCTGGAAACACTCATCCGTATATAAATAAATATATATATATATATATATATATATATATATATATATATATATGTGTGTGTTTGTGTGTGTGTGTGTGTGTGTGTGTGTTTGTACGTACGTGTATTTATTGGTCTACCACAGCCGTACGCGCAAACGCTGATCTATAATTAAACCTTATGAAAACTTGCAAAGCGAAAACCCTCCCAGTCGTAAGAAGACCTTGTCTTTGCTTGAAAAGGTGCCATATCAGATAAAATGCAACGATGTTGGATAGTAAAAGATGAATAAATGTCAGCGTAGAATCTGATGAAACCTGGTCCATAGCAGTAACTTTAGGGGAGCATTCTAACTAGTCATTCCTGCAACAAAGTTCCATGAGAGAAAAATAAACAGAGAATGTTACGCTGAAAACCATCGAAGGTCTTCTAGCGCTTCCCGTGAACCTCCTCCCCTCCCCAACCACCAGGATTTAAACCCCTCCCCACACGCCCTCCTCATGCTACCAGTGCGTGGGTGTGTGCTTTTATACGAGTGTTCTCCAGCAGTCATCTTCCATTAAGTTACGAGAGATGAAGAAGCGGAGGCCGCGCGGCAAAAACTGGAATAATGGACTCACTGGTGTCACTTTCTTTCTCATGCTGGAGAGCTTACAAGCCATTTAATTAATGTGGGATCCAGCTGTAGTTTTCATTTAGTAGCGTCGTTGGAGAACAAGATGCGTAGAGAAATGAATCGATTGTTTTTTCCCCTGATGAAAGACTTTTGGTACCACTGACTCTAATACGGCTTGTGGGGAGATATATATATATATATATATATATATATATATATATATATATATATATATATATATATATATATATATATATATATATATATATATATATATATTTTGAGTTTAAAAGTCACAATAATATGAATGATAGACTATATTTTTCCAAAATACAAAAAGAATAAAAATGCAGTCTATCATTTACATTATTGTGGCTTTTTACTCATTATTTCCGATCACAATATAGTGATGCACCACAGAGATATATATATATATATATATTATATATATATATATATATATATATATATATATATATATATATATATATATATATATATATATATATATATATATATATATATATATATATTCAAGTTTCCAAGGAATGTTGGTTTTCAACCTCCCACCACAGACCACTCACTGTAGCAGTAACTGATCACGATACAGAGCGAGTGAGTTCTCATCGCCCTGGGGGAGACGCCAACCCGCGACATCTGAGAGTGGCATCCACGACACTAATAAATTACTGATATATATATATATATATATATATATTATATATATATATATAATAATAATCACCGCCATAAGCCGTATTGGAGTCGGTGGTACCAAAAGCCTTTTGGGATGAGGCTGCTAGCCCCATGACCTTTTTTTTAACCTCTGATTGTGACTACCACAGTCATCTAATTACCAGGTACCTAATTCACCGGTCATATTAAAAAAAACACGGTGACTGCTTAACAGAACGCGATCATCACCACACCCTTGCCCGGGAGTCGAACTTGGGCCCAGTTGCATGGTTAGGCTAGAATGCTACCTATTATACGAGAGAGAGATAGAGAGAGAGAGAGAGAGAGAGAGAGAGAGAGGTGCTTCTTTTCAGAAAGTTTAGAGAGAGGGAGAGAGAACGAGAGATAGAGAGGGAGTGTTTCTATTCTGAAAGTTTAGAGATAGAGAGAGAGAGAGGTTCTTCTTTTCTGAAAAAAAAAAATATATATATATATATATATATATATATATATATATATATATATATATATATATATATATAGAGAGAGAGAGAGAGAGAGAGAGAGAGAGAGAGAGAGAGAGAGAGAGAGAGAGAGAGAGAAAGGTGCTTCTTCTCTGGAAGTTTAAATTCTGCTCTCAGCTTATTTTTGCTCTTTTGATTCGCAGCACTAACTTACGCTGAGAGATACAAAAATATTTCCAGCTTTCATAACATTTATTCACTTTGTTGTGGCGGAAAAAAAAAAACCGTCGGCGTCGGAATTCTCGAGAGGGAAAAGACTCAGAAACCTGAAACTGAACTTTACATCCAAGTGAAACTAATTTCAGTTTAGTTCCCGTCTCGAATTTTCTGCCTGAAGATATAATGAAATTTGGTATTTCATAACGAGAGAGAGAGAGAGAGAGAGAGAGAGAGAGAGAGAGAGAGAGAGAGAGAGAGAGAGAGAGAGAGAGCCACTGAACTTTCATAAATATTGTGTAATGTCACATTGAAGTTGTAGTTATGTTCGAGCATATGAAATTTGGACTTTCAAGGCATGAAAGAAGGAGAGAGAGACGTAGGTAGATTATATATATATATATATATATATATATATATATATATATATATATATATATATATATATATATATATATATATATACATATATATATATATACACTGTATATACACTGTGTGTGTGTATGTGTGTATGTATGTATGTATATATGTGTGTATGGATATAAATTTTTGTTTAATACGCGTGAATTTTTGTTTTTACAAATATTAAAGCCCAAAATATTGCTTTATGTCCAATTCACTATACCTTGGAAATAACTTACACCTTAGGGAAATTATAACTGATAAGTTCTTCGTTCCCGGGCGGGACTCGAACCGTTGCCCGGTTTAGAAACAAAGCTCGACATTGTCTATGGGGTCCCTGCTATCAAGAAAGGTATTACAAGGTTTTAATTTGTGTTTATATATATATATATATATATATATATATATATATATATATACTATATATATGTATACTATATATACAGAGAGAGAGAGAGAGAGAGAGAGAGAGAGAGAGAGAGAGAGAGAGAGAGAGAGAGAGAGAGAGAGAGAGCAGTTTGAGAATAGCGATGGTTTGGGTCACTCTTCGAAGACAACTTTATGCCATGTGCCAAAATGTAGTCGTACATTTTTGTCGCTCGTCGCAGTCACCTGGGACAGTCTCGGGAACATTTTAGCAAAATTAGCCTCATTTCAAAGTCTTTCTTCACCGAACTGAATCGTTTCATGGCGTGAAACTCGTCATGAACGAGTTGACAGTCGGACAGTCTGTGTAGTGTTATCATGCATATAGTTTCGTAATTTCCGTGTCTTGAGATATGACTTATTCAAGTCGACCCAGTTTGCTAAGAAAGACATGAATTTATACACAAGTTCTTCTAAAGGCCATTTGCATCTCAAAGGGTCCCTTAATCAGATTTACTATTCGCTGATAGATGAATCATGTCACAGAAGGTTTTATATATATATATATATATATATATATATATATATATATATATATATATATATATATATATATATATATATATGTCGAATTATTGAGACCATGATCTGTCTTGCGTGGAGAGAACTAGGTTTAAAAACTGATTGGTAGATAGATAGATAGATAGGTAGATAGATGCTTATTTATCAGTCAATTTCAAGCATTCGAATCGTTTACGCCTTTTCAAAGTAACACCAGAAATTGCTATGACTTTTGCCATTTTATATTATTAAATGATAGTGTGCAGTTTGTTCCATACTATGATATTGAAAAATCATTTTGTGCTCCACTTGAAATTACTGCGTGATAATTAAAGTATCGTGAATGTCTGGAAGAATTGAAGGTAATCATACAAAACAATTAAATAGGGCTTTTGATCTACTTCTAGCTGGTCACGGATACTCAAATAATTTTTTAGAATTATTCATAATTGTTTTTGTTTTGTCCTATACTGCACTTGCAAAATACATGTTTTATATCTAACGCGAGACATTTTATATTGCTCATTTGGTACTCTATATTGCATGGTTTATGGCTTCTGTTTTTCATTTTATATTTTATTGCATCTTTTATACTTAGTATACACTTTATATCTCAACTTATATAAAGAAATAAACTTGGAAAAAAATGCCATCGTTATAGTCCTCAAAAGTTTGTTTTTACAGCAGCGATAAAAAGTTGTTCAATTAGAACTTGAAGTTTTTCCATACGATTCTAACGATCCTCATTTTCCTCTGCTTCTGCTAGGGAAGAATCATCCCCTAGTCTCTTCTTCAGAATCACCCTGAATATCACTTTTCGTCGGTGGTACCACGAACCCCGTTTTGATTTTGCGATCTGTTATATTTTAAAGTCTACTTACGATATTGAATACCAGTACTTGTTATTGTTTTTATTTCTGTTAACCTTTATTTTATTATTTTTCATATTTTAATATTTTATTGGTGTTATTTTTTATTTTTATTTACCTGTTAGAGAAAGGAATATTTCATTTATTTTTCTATCAGTCCCACCCTAATCTTAAAGAGTATAGTTTTAATTATGGATTAAAAAATTGATGTTGGTGTGATCATAAATCCAAAATAGTCCAGAATTTGCAGACCTTCATCATAGTCCAATTTTAATTTTAAATAAATTGGGCTTATCAATGTTCTGAAAAATCATTGTTGGTATTCGTGTGAAATCAGTTATTGTGGAAACACTATTTATAGCGATTCTTGAATACTAGAAAAGGCGACTAATTAGCACGCGAAAGTTAATGTTACTTCGAGATTTCATTTTTCGTATAGCTTCTCAGTTACCTTTGCAAAGTTTGACGATTAGGCAAAAATCCTTCAGCTTATGAAAATCAATCAATTTCTTCGTATAAAAGTCTTTACTCTAATGACCTTAATCTGCTTTTGTTATGGGATTTTCTCCAATTCATGGCAGTGATTTGAGTATTTCTTGCATACTTCATAATTACAATGATTCTTACGTTGAAAAGAAGGCTTTTGTTTTATTGGCAACTGTGGTTACTTAAATAGCAGTATAATGTCTTCAACACAGATCCTAGAACTGAAAATATAATTTCTTTCAAACTGACATAAAATGGTGAATCAATTATGAAAATGGAATTGATGATCAAACAATGAGCTGTAGTCCTGCGATGTGTAGTAAGATCGATGTTCTTCTTCCACTGCCAACAAACTTTCCAGCAAACTCTGAAAAAAAAATTGCCTGGAATGGGTAGATATTGCTGGTGTCCCATGTCCTCAAAATTCCATTCTCGAGAAGATGAATCGAAGGAAATTGGCCTGGACAAGAAATGGTCAAGGGGGCGACAGGGTTATGGGTAAATAGCCAACAGCTAAGCGAGAATCTATAGCGTCTGGTCGCCTGTGGTTGCAAAGGAAGTAAATAGAAGATCTGAAAAGGAGAGTAAACAGAAAATCTGAAAAGGAAGCAAATAGAAAATCTCGTAAGGCCTGAATAGCAGGATGACAGAAGAACGCTTTCGTTGGGCAAGCATTTATTCTTTCCCATGGCATTTTGAATCTTTCTCGCCTCAAAATAACCTTTACAACTACACACTCTTTCAAATCCAGTGGGTTTTCAACGTCACCGAAGGTTGAAAAGGAAGTGCGCCCCCATCCCCACAAAAAAAAAAAAAAACTCGACAGACTGAAATAGCAGAATGGCAGAATGTTTTTGTTGGGCAATCATTCTTTCTCATGACTTTTTAAATCATTCTTGCCTTAGAATAACCTTTACAACCACATATTCTTTCCAGTCCATTGGGTCTTCAACTTCATTGTGGTCCAGTTGTTCTCGCAGTGAACAGCTCCAAGGCAGTGTTCCTTTCCGCCGTTTTATCCAGCCATCATGTGGATTTTCAATAACCGGTTGATTCAGACGATCCTCCCCGAGTTTAACTCTTCGTCGTCCTCTGTCCACTGGGCTCTATAGACACCTTAAATTGCTCTATTCATCGAAAAGACAGCCAACAAATTAGGCCTGCTATAGGTGGTTGGAATCATTTTTCATTTTTCTACTCTCAGCCTTTCGAGTAACGGGATATTTAAGCATTTTATTTTTCTAGCATTCGTATCATTCCAGAATACTGGTGGGTATTTCGGTCTAATAGAATTGTCATGTTTAGAATTATGTTCATCGTGTATCGTATTTTACATCATTTATAACCACCATATATCTATACTAAGAGACTTTTGCTGATAAGCTTCCGTGACCACTTGGGGGGAGGGAGAGAGGGGGAAGTGCATGCAACTTCGTCCAAAAAGCAGAAAGCTAAAAACTTGTTATAGACCTCAGGAGTCAGTTGCAATCAGGAATGTGTAGACCTCAGGAGTCGGTTGCAAGCAGGAGTGTGTAGACCTCAGGAGTCGGTTGCAAGCAGGAATGCGTAGACCTCAGGAGTCGGTTGCAAGCAGGAATGTGTAGACCTCAGGAGTCGGTTGCAAGCAGGAATGTGTAGACCGGTCAAGAATCGTGAGTCGGTTGGTTGGAAGCAGGAATGCAGTAGACCTCAGGAGTCGGTTGCAAGCAGGAATGTGTAGACCTCAGGAGTCGGTTGCAAGCAGGAATGCGAATGTGGTTGCAAGCAGGAGTGCGTAGACCCCAGGAGTCGGTTGCAAGCAGGAATGTGTAGACCTCAGGAGTCGGTTGCAAGCAGGAATGCGTAGACCTCAGGAGCCAGTAGGACGGTTGCAGGAGTCCTCAGGTTGCAAGCAGGAGTCAGCAAGCAGGAATGCGTAGACCTCAGGAGTCGGTTGCAAGCAGAGTGCGTAGACCCAGAGGTCGGTTGGCAGGAGTGTGTGTAGACCTCAGGAGTCGGTTTCAAGCAGGAATGTGTCTGCTTGTGTTCTCAGAAATCTTTGGCAATGCCCAAAAATGTTTCTTTTGTCTCGTCAGCCCGAGGAAGAATTTACTTGGACAGTTCTAAACATCAGAATTCTTTCTAATTGCGGGGGCTTAACCAAAGAAAAGTCTTGAGAATGAGAATATTTCCTTTCTGACTCCGGGGGAAGGGTTAATGAAAGCGTGGGCATTTTGGCATTTTCTTATATCGAGTGGGATGTAGTTTTTTTCTTCTTCTTCTTCTTCTTCTTAACGAGAGGGATTTATAGCCTACTTATGTTGTAATGAATTCTTTTTCCAGAAAAATCGTACATTTAGTATTTTTATTCTTCAACGAAGATGTGGTTTTGTGTATATATCTTCATCCAAGTTTTTTCTGGAAAATTTTTTTTAAATTATGCTGAGTTATACTCTGCAAATCATAGGGTTTATAATTAGTGAAGAGTGTTTAGAATTTTATTTAGTGATAGTGTTACCATTACTATTAATGTTACTGTTACTTTTATCAATAATAATGAGTCATTTTGTACTGTCGCTCTTGTGTATTAATCGAGGTTAATGTCAGCAATATTCACAATTCATTTGTACTCCGTTCATTCCACAAATACTCCCACATGTTACAAGAAGTTACATTATGAAAATCACACGTATAAGAGCTAAAATCTGCTGATGGTGACAGAACGGAAGAAAAGACGAGAAAGACCAGGTTAAGAAGATAAGAGACTAAGAAGACAATAAGAGCCTAAGAGAGCCTAAGAAATTGGAGATGTCATGATGTTTGTCCTTTGAGTGACGAGTCCCAACAATGCTAGCAAAAAGAAGAAGAGTTTCTTTGCGTCACTCGATGACGCAAGCCGTGGCGATTGGTTGTCGAATGTTTCTTGTGAAGAGAAAGAAAACACAAATAATTATCTTGACATCGTTTCTGTCATTGGCAGTGAAAATAATTTTGAAATGACTTACGGTTGGTTTAGTACTAGTAGGTGTATTTATCTTCTATTTTGATTAGAATAATGATTTTAATCTGGTTTGCATTAATAAAACCTTCAATTAATTCACTAAGCGTACCACATTCCCAATTCAGTCTCGAGGAAAGACAAAGATGTATACTTAGTCACAAGACGTAATTAGGTTTAACTGTGGCACAGTTATTTTTGCATTACGAAGTGGCTTCTCATTTGCCAAGGATATCGAAATTGCATTTCATTTTTATTGGATTTATATTTTTGTCATTTATTTATGTATTATCGATTCAAATGGTAAATATGCTTTCAGACATATTTACCCGAGCTAGAGATAGATAGATAGATAGATAGATAGATAGATCTGGATTGGTTAGGCACGACCTAGGCTTATCCTATGATACGAAAACAATTATTAGAAAGATTACCTGCGCCATGGAAGCCCCTCAGGTATATTATTGGTAATGAATTACGTGTGATCCTCTGTAACGGTGAAGGTTCACATCCCACGTGAATTCCTAACTCACGGAAATACAAATAAACATATTCTTAATAAAATGTATTCCTTAGTTTATCAGGTTATTTGCTCTGATAAAGAATTTGTCAGGTTGTTTTTCAGATTACGCTGCCTTGTCAAGAGATGCAGAGAGAGACAGACAGATAGACGCCACTTTTGTAGGTAATATGGACATTTTTCCTTAAACCTGAGTTTTCGGAATTATTTGAAACGAAAAAAGTAAATTGAAAATGAGAAGAATATTGTAAGTTTCTCCTTGGTTCGCAAAGCAATTTTGTTTTTATATATAAATCTCTCTTATTTTTGGCTGTAATTTAATGCTTAGAGGTGGCATCGTTTCTTAGAAGTCAAGATTTGGCAGTCTGGATGGTCACTGAATTTTCGTATTTTGTCACCAAAATTGTTGATATTTATGCTAAGCAAATATATTTACATGCAGGATATTATTATTGGTCAGAAAGGTAACTTAACGTACTATTACTCGGCGACAGAATTGCATATTCAAATAGGATTCTTTTTCTGTAAAATTTTGACTCTTATTTAGTGAGTTTTTAATGACTACTCTTGTCAACAGATGTCACCCTGGAGTCTTGCCTAACCCTTCACCCAATCAGAGCCGCCCACTTGTTTATATGACTGACAGGAATCAATGGGCAGCTGTGGTTGGCTGAGAGGAGTTTTCAGACTCCAACTAAAGAATCATTGCTGGAAAAAAAAAAAAAGAAACTGACCTCTAAGCTTTCCGAATTCAGCCACGTCATTTTGGTTTTAGCTGGCGTAGTGGTAACAATGATGAGGCAGGTGTCATGGAATTTTGGTTGAATTTTGAAGGTATATGGTGAAGAAGTATAGGATAATAATTCTGGTTGTTAGGTATAGCGATGGATTGTGGATAGAAGTGTGCAGTCCATATTAAAGGTGTTTTCTGGCGTTAAAAGATCTCCGGTGTGATGCGGTAGGCTATTGAGAAATGGTTACCTGGTACGGTGGTTTTGGCGACAAATTTTGGAGCCTTTTACGTTATTTTTCTTAATGGCGGATATTTCACACTTGGGCTGCCTTGCAGATATTCTGAAATTTTTCAAAGTTTCAAGTTAGGATTTTTTCCTAGATAGCTTGGTAATTTATCGTAATGTGTCGCGCATTAGAATTGTCACGTTCATTTAAAGCTAAAACATCGGGTAACCTGTGCAGGTAGCCTCGTTTTCCAAAATGTGATGCGATTCCGTTTACTTGATATTTTGAAAATATTGCTGTAGTCATTAAACTTGTTTATCAGTAATTTGGGCATTCGATGCAGGTCCCGAATCACTAGTCCTTAGGCATTCGAAGTAGTGAACTTGAACAGATTTTTTTAAAATTATAAACTCTTTTAGTGAGTTGTGTAGCTTATCAAAATGACGCACGATCTCAATTTTTCACACTTTCTTGGTGCAGTGAACTCGGGGATTTTGATACAAATTCTGGATGTTCTCATTATGATCAATACGGTAAGCATACTACGGATCTATCGGAAATTTACTGCTTTTGATAATCTTGTTTCAACGTTCATGCCCTTAGGCCGGGTACTGAACACTGTGCAGATGTGGCTTGTATTAAGTAAAAATTGAGCTTGACTGATGATTTGACAGTTCGACTTCAAAGTAAGGGGTTGTAAGTAGTATGTTTTATGTCAGTGTGGGATTGGAGTGCAAGACCAGGACAGGTCTCGAATTTCTTGCCTGAAGCAGTTTAATCTAATTTGAATTCGCTAATTTAAGGTGTAAACTTCATTTTAATTGTATTATAGGGGTTGAGGTTCTGAATTTATTACATTAACTATCTAACTGTTATGAAAGTATTTTTGCTTTATCTAATTATGAATAACAAACTAATTAAATATTGGCGCTTTAGTGTAATCAAATAACCTGTAATTAACCCAGTGCACCTCCGTCCAACAAGGGGTTTCCATACGCGATCTTGGAGACCCCAGCTGCAGACCATTTTTAACATTTCTTGACCTCCATTCCCGCATTTTGAATCTTGTTCCAATCCTCACTCCGGCAACATAATAACTTATTAACGTTTTTCACCAAATGGGTCAAATGTTAATTGAAATAGTGCCTAGGCCAGTATAAAATCGGCGACAGGGAAAAATTACTTAAATTTGGTTTCACGACAACAAAACAGTGAAACAGATGAAACCTGCCAGGTATCTCTTCAACCTAAAAGTTAGTAGAAAAAACCAGTTGAAAAGGTAAAAACTGTGTTTATGGTGTAGTTTTCATTGTTTTGCATGAAGACAAAAACTGCTATTTTGTTATAGGCGGAGATTTTCTATTAAAGTATTTGTGGTGAGTATCGAAGCAATGTTGAAAGTTGAAGACTTGATACTTCCCCCAAGGACTGAAGTTGGTTTTGGATAGATAAATAATTAAAATTTACCTTTTGTACGTAAAGTTTAGGTGCCATAGTTTATGTAAGTGGTAGAGGCAGTGATAAAATCTTTACACAAATTAAATTTTGTACCTCAGATTTATACTGTTTAAACTTGAAAGATCAAAGGTAGCTTTGCCATAATTTCTCCACTAGCAGAAACATTGTATTAAATGCCCGCCAAATTAATATTTTAAGTAAACTTTTTTTAGGTTCTTAGCCATATCAGCAAAAAATTATGGGGATTAAGATTGTATTTACATTTAAATTTGTAAATGGTTTCTTAACCAGTTTTAAACTCAGCATTAAAAACACAGCACATTGAGTTATGCATCAAAGTAGCCGCGGTTTAACATTCGTTGGACGTTTTCGCCGTTCTGTTTTCGGAAATTGCTTGAAAGGGTTAAATCTGCAATAACAGCTAGGTTGTACTTGTCAAGAGCCACACTGAATTGTGCAGTGCTATGCTCTTAAGTGGTTCTTTGAAAAAAGTTTAGTGTGATTGATTTTTTTACAGGGAGAAGGGAAAATAAAATACTTGTATAAACTGAGGTAGGTTTTAAGGCCGGGTGAATTGCAAATGTCTAAGAGACAATTTTCTTTTCCAGGTATTAATTGCAGAGTGGTTTTCCAAGATCGATTTGTATGCCACTTAATCATCAGGAGTGTAGTGTCCAGTGAAATCACAGGTGTATTCGTGTACGGAATGGCCCAAGTTGCGGTGTGGTTTTAGTATGTAGCTCTTTTGACTAGTGTGATACTGTATAATGGCATGCAGCTAATTCTATGTCCGTAAGAGGTGGCGGGTACAGTTTTGTTAGGTATCCGATAAATTGCTCGAAAGCTAATTGTTTCGAAGTCGATTGCCCGAGAAATTATTCTGTTGATCGAAAGATTGCTCGAAAAGCAGTCCTTCAAAAAAAAACTCAAGGTGTTCATTGCATAAAAATTTTTAAAACAATTGGGTCAATAAATACCAACAATTAAACCTCATAATTTTATTATCTTTACAATTTATAAAAAGCTCTAGCAAGGAAAAAGTTAAAATGTAAGAAAAATAGTTAAAATGTAGGATTGACAATATGCTTGCTACTGTATTAGTATGAAATTGTGCAACACTTAAATATTCTACGCTTCCCATTTCGTCATATTTTGATACAATATCCTGTAGTCGTTTGTGCTCCGTCGCGGTATTTTTTCCTGCTCGAACCACCACAAATTGTTATTGCAACTCGTGTAAACTTTGTTCTCGCTTTAAGCCATCTATAAACTTCCAAATCGACGGATGACAAACACTGACTGGTAGTTGATGTTGGGAAATTGTTGTGCCACCCTCAGTAGCCTTGTTTGTTTTCGGCTTTCTTAGACACAATCGAAACAGTTGCACATTTTGTTTAAATATAGGAGTACGTCTACGGTTGTCTATACGGCCGGCTAATCCACGCATCTGCAGTGTAAGCGCCACTACTTGAAGTTTGTCTGGAAAAGCCTCATTTTCAGTTAGATTCAAATGTTCCCACAGCATTGGGTATCGGTGTAAATGCCAATGCAGACACGAGACGAGCTTAAAGAGCAAATCTGGCATTGGTGTCGTACATAACCTTTAGGCCACTTCCTTGAATTTTTCTATAAAGGTTTTGACAAAAAAAAAAAAAAATAAAAAACACCCACGACATTTAGGCACTGGAAATTCTTGTTCTATGGCATTAACCATGGCTAGTTCAAGATCAGTCATTATTGTCACTGACTGGAATATAGGAATTTTTTCTTTTAAAGCCATCAGGAACCTCCCATAGGTTTCTTAAGTTTTGTTAGGTAACAGTGCATATACAAGGGGTATGATATTACCTGATTTCACACCATACAATTGAGCAACAATCGAGGGCACGGTTTTAAGTGTTCTACCAGTGCTCGGATGTACTAAGATATCTAGATTTTTTGGGGTTGCAAAAATTAATATACGACTATTTTTGGGACCAGTCATAAATAAGGAATAAATCTCCTTTGCTGGTGTTTTTAAACTTAAGGGGTATCAAGATCGAGGTAACTATTAGACAAAGCAAGTCCAACATTTTTTCCTGAGCGTGTATTGAGTATGGTTCTTTTCGTATTTTTTACTGAAGGGAGCTCCACAGTTGCAGCACCACTTCCTTCTGTTGAGGCACAGGATGCAATATGTTGCGGTGTATCTCGACTAGTCGTCTTGATGCAATATATTGTGGTGTATCTCGACTAGTCATCTTTCACTTTTCCATTGCTTTAGCTGCTTCAGTTCCACACGCGTCTCCCGCATGGTTTTGATTCCCATTTTGTTTCGTGATACATTATCAACACGAGCACATTTTCTTTTTTATTTTGGACATTTCACATTTCCAACATAATCATATTGTTCACTTTGTCCTTAATTTATAAGTAACCATCCAAACAATGTCTCAACTCTTTCGCTCTATAAAACTTGTATCCATCTTGAGGATTCGAAGTTTCCAGAATTAATGTAAAAAACAAAAATAGGCTACGATAATTTAATAAAGTCTTAACGGTTAAGATAATGGTATTTAGCAGTGGCGTTTAAATGTTAAATATTTATTGGTGATCGTTTAAAGAATGATTATCGGCTTTCGAGTGGTTTAAGAGAAAGAATATCGGCTTTCGAGCAATTCGTCCTTCCAGTATTGTAAAGAATGAATATCGGCTTTCGAGCAACCTTATCTTTCGATCAACTGATGGTTCGAGAAATCATTTTTCGAGCAATTGATTCCGAGAAATTACTTTGATTCGTTTGGTTAAACTGCTTGAACGTGAAAGGTTTCACTTTCATTGACTAAGAATCTTAGAAAAAGTTAACTTGCATTAGCTCAGCGAGTTGGTACATGTTTTAGTTTAAATGCGGAGGTCTTGGTAAACGCTTAAACTAAGATAGTAGAATCCATCCTATAGCAGTCCCATTTATCAGGGATGTTCTACTCGAGGTAGAAATAACTAATTAATGGCTAGTGCGTCTATTAAACCTTTTAAGATAGTGTACCAAGTGTACAATGTACAGTGTTCTGTTTAAGTATGATTTACCCCATTTTCCAATATATTTTTTGCATGTGAGGAAACTAGTCTGCTCCAACAGTTTTAGCAAGGTGAGGCTTAGCATTATTAAACACTTGAAATGGGGTGTGAGGACTGTCTTGAATTGTGGTGGGAAGCCTCTGCAGGCTTGAACTTAATGTATGCTTTTGGTCGGGTCTTTTGCCAAATTATTCGCACTGGGTCATTAGTATTAGCTATTAGTGATGACTAGGTTTTCCAGCACGTTCTGTTACTCAGATATGAAGCCTTATTAAATGGGATGCGAGGGATTCTTTACTAGGTATTTACAGCGTATTGTTTTTAATTGAAGTATGATTACCAGAAAACGAAAGTTTTTTACTCGAAGTAATAAATGGGATGATGAGGGATTTTTTGAAAGATACAATATACAGGCCTTTAACTTGACTAGCAAGACTCGAAACGAAGGCTGAAGTAGTTTTAATTATTAAATTTCGAAGATTAATGTTAGCAATGCACTAGTGTTTTGGTTATTCAGAAGTACATTGAGGTGCGATGGCCAAATTTAAGATTTTCCGTGAAGTCCATGTGGGAAAGCAGGTAGTTTGAGGTACCCCTGTAATTTTTGAGAAATTATGGATATTGTAATTAAGCAATTTTCTGTGTTTAAGTACTTTGTAGACCGAACGAGGAGGATGACTTCAACATAAATTATTAACTACAATTGCACTGAATGACTATTCGAGTCGTCAGTGAATGCCTGTACGGCCTGAGGTAAAGTAGTTAAAAGATTTTGGAATATATTCGAACCAGCAGTCTACTGGATTTATTTCTTTGGCAACTTGAATCTTGTCCTGTAGTAGTTAAATTTGCAATTTCCGTATGGAATTTATTTTTAAAATGTTTTATTTTTCAGGAGTGAGTTCGGAAAAAGAGTGACAGGAATTATAATGAATTCGGAAATGGAGACCAGTATTCGACAAGCTTGGTGCAACTGAGGATGGTTTTAATACGTCGTCTTAAAGTCCCATTCACTTGCAAACTCTGAAGATGGTTCCCTCCTTCCACTAATGTAAGTGATTGTGTTTTCACACAAACTACATTTCATTTTTCAATCTCAGCTGGCATTTAGTTCGAAAAATCTTGTTGAAGTGGCTAGAAGAGTAAGTACTGAAGGTAATGAATAACGGCAACATTTTAATCAAATTTAATATCAGTTCTTCCTACATGATTCTACAAAATCTTTCACTACATGTGCAGGTTATCAGTGGTTAAACTAATATAAGTAATTCGCTTGATATATGGTAGAACTTGTCAACATTGATCTACCAAGAAAGTGAAGATGCTAGTACACGTATTAGTAAAGTAATGAAGTATATTCTCAAATTGCAAATGCAGATTTTTTTACTTTAACTAAATTAAATTAGTAACAGACAAATCAATTTTTTAAATGCATAGTAACATCATAAATCAACATTGCTGGCAGGTTAAAGTGATCTAATAGAGGTTGAAAGCCTTCTGAATATGCTTATATTTCCCAGCTTACGTGTATTTAATTTCAAACACCCATGATGGCAGTTTCATTTACCATTTTGTAGTTATGGATGTAAATCTACCAGATTGTTCTCCATCTCCACAGATTCACTTTGTCTTATTCTACGGAGAGATTTGCCAAGTAGGCTTGAGACATCGAGTTCTTTGTGATCATTGAATGGTAGATATCAGCTCACTGCTGACGAAGGAGGCCAAGCTGTCAGAGGCGAATTCAAATTCTAGAAGTAGGTGCTTTCATTGTGCAAGCTGTCAGTCATGCACAATATCAGATAGCAGTGTAACCTGAGGCCAACTCTTGTCATGAAGTGGGACATTCACCTGTGTAAATCTTCGGACATGGACTTGCAGCACAGACCTGCTCGAACCATCTTGTTCACTGAAGCATATGAAGAGCCACGAGCAGGCACTGTTGGTATCAAAGACGGCAGAAAATACCTGCAACGTGGATTAGGTGGTATCATCCAGGCAGAATTCAATGAGGCAGCAGCGGTTGTCCCAGGGGCAATGGAAAAAACACCATTATTCAGAGAAGTCCTGGGCCCCATGAGAGGTGAATAAGTCCTTGGCCCAATGAGAGGTAAAAGGAAAAGAAGTATTCATCTGATTGCAAACAGATCAGACAGACAGTGGGGGCTTGTCTCCATGCATACTGAACAGTCTGACAAGAGATATGGGCAAAACAATGGTGTATGAGAATGCCTTCATTAGTTACTGACTCCTCTTCCTAGAGAATACGTCCATTCTCAATACAGCCACTAGACTGGTACAAGTTGATCCAGAAGCATTTAAGAACACATCTAGTACTAAACTGCTTCAGCTTTGTCCAGGTCCTGTAAGACAGATAGTTAACACTTTGCTGTTCAGCAGGCAGAAAGCAATGGCCATGCACAGGTGTCCTAAATTCAACTGCAGTCATCCTGGGATAATCTTCCATCAACGAAGAATTGTGACTAGAAGGATGGAATTTCAACATCATCCTGTTTTCATCTGGTTCGAGCTTTGCAAAGCTTCATCAATTTTCTGGTGGCAGGTTGAAAGTGCCTGGATGTTTAGCAACAATCCGAGTCGTACATGCTGTGTCCAAACCTGAGCCTTCAGTTGAAGAACCTGATTTCGTACTTTTGACACAGATAGAGACAGTATTATTTGAACTTTCAAGAGATACAAATGAACTGTCCAAGATCTAACAATTCCTGAATCATAAAATCCTCCAAGCAAGTTATAAACTTCTGATTTCTCAACTGTCTTGTTTCATGGAGAGAAGTTAGTTCAGTTCCAGCTAGTTGAGTTTTTATTCTGCCACATTTCTTCCATGGTGGCAAACTGTCTTCAGAGGGAAAGGTAGATGGTTTACAAATAGGAAGTTGCAAAATGCTAACTGAGAACTCACATTCTTGTTGCCTGCTGATATACAACATACCCAACAATGATTGTGAGAGCTTGTATATGCACGAGTTATTTTTAGGACACCCCAGGCATTTCTGCTGGTACATGATATGACTTGCCCTCCAATGCAGGTCCTACAGGTCTCCCTTCAAGGATCTGAAGGACCTGCACTGGAAGACAAGACATACCACGTTCCCAGAGAAATGCCTGGTGTGTCCTGAAAGGTACTCTGATACATACACAAAAGCACACAATCATTGTTAGGCATCTTTGTATATCAGCAGGCAACAAGAATGTGAGCTTTCAGTTTTCATTGTTCAACTCCTTCCTACAGTATTTGTAAACCAACCTTTCCCTCTCAAGTCAGTTTGCCACTATGGAAGAAATGTAGCAGAACGAAAAAAAAAAACTATTAGCTAAAACCGAGCTGACTTCTCCATGTAAGCAAGACTGTTGGGAAATCAGCTGCTGCTACAATTTGCTTGAAGGATTTTCTTGTCCATTCTCTAGTAGTCGCTGGGGCTGTTAGTTGAAGCAAGTCAAGTTTACTAGATGATGATGGTTCGGGACAACTTTCAATTTCTTGATCCCTCACTGTTCACTCTTCATATATCTGGAAGAGAAAATATTAGTCATGATGAGGAGTCAGATCTTTACTACTAAGCACTCTTGCTTGCAAATACGCAAAATAAGTTTTAACAGCCTTTACTACTAAGCACTCTTGCTTGCAAATACGCAAAATAAGTTTTAACAGCAAGTAAAAGCTTATTTGTACCCATTTAATTGAATAAAATTACATTACAGTAAACTGAATTTTTGTTTAGCCCAACTAAAAACATGCCTAATTATATTGTAACTAGACCTAAAACAATGCCAAATTGCCTGTCTCACAAAAAAATTTCTCTAAATATACATTAATTTGCAACTAAAACTTCTCCGTTTTATAAAATCGTAAATTTTACTTGTGTACCTTGTTTTTCTGGAAGCTGAACTGATACTTCAAACATTTATGATCAGTAGGCTGATTTCAGTACTGCAGCAGATTCAGGTAAACACTGTCATGACAGAGGGAAATCCCAGGCAAAGCAGTTAAATCTTAGAAACTTGTGGTGACTTCACACTCAAGGTCTGGTTGATTGCACAACTCAATACATGGGAAAGTCTTTAGCATACCAATAAATTGGCAGTATAAAGAACCCTTTCTTGTCCTCTAAGGGAACAAAACAAAAAATACTGTAGATAGGCAAATTCCTCAAAAACGAAATGAAGGATAACAGACTGCAGTGGTCCTGATTCAGGACCACTGCTAGTCAAACGCAGAGAAGTTTAATGCCCACTCCACAGGTTTAATGAATTAATCAAAAGCCACACCAAAATACAGTTCTTATGAGAGAAGGGGGAAATCAGTCAAATCCTAAATCCATTGAAGAAACAAGTGGGTAATCATATGGTTTACGATAATGAGCACCTCTCCAACTGCCTCCCAAATTACATAGAAAGGAATGGGACAATGTAACCATCTAGAAGTTGGGGGAAAGAGGTGGCCTACATAATCCAGAATAATCTTATTAGTCATGGTAAATGTTCAGGAAGCCTAAATGACTGATGAACCACTGTTAAACACTTCTGAAAAATAATGATCCTTAGATCCAAGAAAAAGTATTCTGCTCTGGGTGTTGGGTGTTGAAGCCTACAGTAGTCAAGCAACTGGACAAGAAGAGCATAAACTTAAAAGGAGGTAGACCAGTTGCACAAAATCACTGGCTGGCTACTTTCATCTTGACCTCACTGACAGGAATTGTGCCCTCAAATTTAACATAACCCAGGTAACATTTTCTTTAAATACCCTCAGTAAGAGAAAACCAACTTCTATGCACCAGTGGTACAGGTGTAATGAATTGTCAACATGAACTAAGCAGAAGTCTTAAAAATATGTTGCAGAACAGATAACAAAAAACCACTTATTCTCTTTGATAATCTTGTTTGCAATAAACTGGAAATAGTCCTGTATACTATGCTGTATTATATCAAGCAAATCTGAATGTTACAGAGAGAATCACAAGAAACAACTGGAATGGTCAGAAAAATACAATCCTACGAATGCATTGAAAGTGCATTGCAACAAAACCCTCTTGCCAGCACAACCTTTAATGACCATATGGATAACACAGAGTCATTATGAATTTTTACATGGTATCTGTCAGCTGTAAGTCAGGCTTCTGGGAATGTAAAATGAAAGGGCTTGCATTTGTATAGGTCTGTTCTGTCAAATACCATACCATATATATTTTTTGAAATTGAAACTTGAAAAACAATAAATAATCACCCTACATCTTTAGTGTACAAATCAATTATGATAAAGTGAACTGATGCACTAGTTCGAATAAGTTAAAAGTAACTCTCAAGTACCCATTCATTGAATTTTCCAATGCTTCTTTATGGTCTGATGTACACTGCAGAGTTCCTATGCATTACCTTCTGATTAAGATTGGCCTTGTACCAGCAGTGACTTCTGCTGCATAAATTGTGCAAAGCCTTCAGTGCCAAGTACAAAATAGGAGATGAGTCATCTGCTGAATTACGTATATTTTGTAGTTCCACTGTAACTGCAATTCACAGGCCTCTCCAAGGAGCATTTGAGCACTTGAATAGGATGCAAAAGATATTACAAAAATCGCTCCCTGTAAAAATACTCAAATTAGAACATTTCTAGATGCTAAAATACTTAAGAGGAATGGCTAAATTTTGATCCAAAAAAGTTTACACTTTCTGGAGAGTAGCTTCATAAGTCTGTCAAATTTATTTTCCAAAGAGAATATTGGAAATCAAATTACTTTACTGATAAACTCTTAATTAATCTGTGATGAACTTTATATATACTTCTTGAAAATGGAACTTTAACCATTATAACAAGAGAAAATATGCTAGATTACTTCAAATTTTCAGCTTCTTAATACCAATATCACCTGTGCTTTCAAATTCACTAATATACTACTAAAATGACCAATCCAATAAATGTTACTGACCCCTTAATCCAACAGGATTTCAAAATTTACTACATTCTAAACAAAGAGCAGACAACATGAAACTTTCATCTCAACCACTATCAACATAAGACTGCCTTAAATATACTTACTGTTCTTTACCCAGTTCCATTCGTAGAAAATGGTAAATCAAACACACTCTATGTCATAGAAACTGTAAATATTATGAATTTACCACCTCCACCATGTCAAAAACAAAACCAGTGCAGGAGTAAACCTATGTTTACTCCTGTTACAAGATATTGAGGGAATAACAAGAACTGAAACTGACAATATAAAATATAAAGACATACATGAAAACAATACAAAGGAAGACTTGAGACCAGAAGTGTGGAAAATTAGTACTTTAACAATAATGTCCACTGAAAAGTAAATGAAACTGCGTTTCTGCATGGAAACCTATAGAAAAAGAAATACACACCAGTGTCTTAAAAAACAAACAGGATGTATTTTTGTTATCATAAGATTTAAGACTGACTAAGGAAAAAAATAAGATTTAAGACTGAAAAAAAAGAGAGGCAGTATATCGAAGGGCTTTATTTAAAAGTTGGTGACCATGAGAGACTAAAACAAGGCTTTCACTGTTTGTCATAGTAACACAGATAGCTACTGTATAAAGGAGTGTTGAATGAGAGGCCCCTGGAAGGAGATATAGGCTATATGTAGATGGCCTGTCCTTTTCTGGATATTCACAGCTGCTTCCAAGAAACTAAAAATAGATCAACACATTTCAAACCCTGTCTGATTCTCATGAAATGTTTTCCATACTTACTATACACTCATTACACAATCTTTACCTACCACAAAATTTTTGAAATTTCCAAAAATAGTACAGTATAATTCAATCCCATCTTGATTAGATTTCAACCCAACAAGCTACTCACTGATTACCCAAAGATATTCAATAGTATATCAATGAAGCAAAGTCAATTAGAGTTTCTAATCAGCTTATGGGCATTCATTAGGATTAATCTTGTAACACAGCTATATACCATAATACATGAAAATACTATATTGTAAATACTGTACCTTTGTCTTTAGGTAAACTGATCCTTTGTTGAAAAGGAGGCAGAACACTGCCCTAAGTATGTCTCCCATTCTCCATTCATGAAACTATAAAAATTCACTCAACCTGTAAAGAATATGTTTCTCATATTATCTACTGTGACATGAAAATATCAAAATGCTATTTTAAAGACCCTTATTCTCAAATACACAAATAACCATACCTATACTGGTTTCTGAAGATATGCAAATCTGGTTATGTAATTCATATTAGGAATAGACCAATGACAATGTTTAATATCAGTAAGCTTGACAACTCTGTTCAATACAAATCCTGACACACAACAATTTACATATGCAGATACACTTGGCATCATGTGCCTGATTTTTGTTGATGATGAAGATAGATTTCCTTGTAATTTCATCCTCAACTTCTTTTACACTGCCTTGCTCTCATTCAATAGGTAGGAGAGATGCTTAAGGAAAAAATTTGCTAACTTTCAATAACTGTCATCAAACTTGGTTCTGAATGAAGGGTGCTTTCTCACTGTCCCAAACAATGTGATTAAAGTGCTGATGTTAATCAACTAAGAATGAATTTATCTATGTATTATGCCAATAAATCCACAAACTTTTCATAAGTAAAACCTAGATATTCTTCCTATGAAAGGAATAGCTAAAAACATTTCCACCTATGTTGCGAAATTCCTGACAAAATATGCCACATCCTATCTTTTCACCATTCCTCAGGCAATTATAGCCTAAATGTTAGTTACCTCTACTGAAACTTCGTTCAGTTTTCATTTTTCTATATAGCACAGGCAGAGATTAGCAATGTTGCCCAAAATAAAACTGGACCTGCAGGAATAATCTGTGTAAATGCACTTCCATTCATGAGCCATAACAATCTATGGGAGATGCCAGGGTACAGGAACATCACTGGCTCAATGAGATTTTTTTTTCATACCCAATGCTAGTAATGGCCATCTAATTGTCTTGATACTTAATCAAATGCTTTCTCAAGATTCACAAATACATCTTTGTGTGGTATTCTTCCTGTAGTAGCCCTACTATTATGATTCCTTCTGTTATCTCTGTACAAAACCAAAACTAACTGTTACTGATTTATATGACTGCATAGCTTCCATTCCTGTTCCTCCCTTCATAAAGCTTTCATATATTCTGGTCAGCTTAGCAAAGTTATTTGCCATGGCCCATGGGCTTTCTCAAAGGCCCTCTATCCACTTCAGATGTTATGTTCTCTATTAGTCCCTCTGTCATGCAGCAACCTCTACAACATATTTATCTTCATTCACATTTTCAAAACAGGACCTTCATCATTTGAATACTCCTCTCTCTTTAACTTCTGCATTTACACCCTTAATATACTTTACCCATTTCACATCTCCATGCTGATTCCATTCCCCAAATTATCAACTCTGCCCTTACCACTTGCTGTTCAGCCTCCATGTCTCTTTTCCTTGTACACATTTCCACCCTTTTCCCTACCTATCTATACCAAACCTTGAAGACTTTTTGTCTCTTCAATTGCCTTGTACATTTTAATTCCACGTCTGTTTCTTTCTATGGCCTGCATAACATGCTGGCACAATATTCTGCAAAATTATATACTGTATATGGGCTAAAAGGAAATACCCAACTTGTAACAAAGTTTGGAAGTCAGCAGACTATGAAAACAATTTAGCCTACTTAAGAGATGAATGAACTTGGATGTGAAATATACTGGGGTTACTCAGAAAGCTTTGAAAAGGAAGGAAGTTCTACAATTGATGTGATTATAACATGATCACTTTTGTTGTATTTTGGTCGATTTGACATTCACTTCCATCAGAAATGGTTTGGCAACTATTACATGCATCCAAGAGTCAACAACAATGAGTGACCACAGTGGTTTCAAGGAAACCATAGGCTAGTCTTAGGTCAGGATATACTTGGAAGGGAGGCATAATGGGGACAACAAATATGGGTATGTCAACAAGCAAATTTGGTTTATGACTCATGAAATCCTCAGTTCACTCTAACCCCAGTTAAGTAAGCCCGACACCATAGGTTGGGTTATGTTAAACAACATTAGGTTAGATTAGGATATATCCCTGTAATTCACAATAAAACTACAATAGACCTGGTCACGAAGGACTCCAGGGGTTGGAGGGGAGGAGTACTTGGTTCAACGAGGAACCTGCATGCTGGGTTAGGTTAAATTACAAAAGACCAGGTTAGGATCCATCCCTTTATTTAACTAGTTTTCATGTTCCCCTATTCCCCTATACAAAATCACAGTTTCCATTGGTGGTTCCCCCATCACTGTTGGAATTACAACAGTCTATATGCATATGTAATGGGTTAACCCAATGTATTAAGATGGTTTCATAGGGTTCTGTCATATTTATGTTTCCTGTGATAAAAATTAGGCTAACAGTTATTCTATTTTTAAACATACAGAAAACTTGATCCAAAAGTCTTACCCTGACCAAGTGTATCATTGTAACTGGTTAGGCCATTACATAACTAAACTGTCGAAGATAAAAGACTGCTCAAGAATAACTGTATGGTACATGCTCCTTCCCCCAACTCCAAGAGGTAGAAAACGACCTCACAAAGGTACCAGGTGGCTAAACCCATGTGAAAGAACAAGGATTTAGACAAATTACAAATCCCTCCTACATTAGGTAGTAAATATCATGTTAAGTAATAAAATGCTCATCACTTTTCATTTTAAAAACTGCACCATCATCTTATTACTACTTGCAGCTTTCAATCTAGTGTTCATGCAAAATAAATTCATCAAAGTATTACCAATAACGACTATTCCACTTGATTAGGATAGTCTTCCAAATCACATACTTTGCCAGAAATGGGCAATTTACAAGTAAAGACCCCTCTCAACCCACCCAATAGTATGACTCAAGAAAATTTATCGCCCGAAAATGCAATCTGAAGAAAATAGATCCTTATCTGTACAGCAAATCAACAATGGTAACCAGCACACTGAGATACATCCTAACCTAATTTAGGGTACCATGTATGTCCACTCTGACTAGGTGGGGGCCCTTTAATTTTGCCTAAAAAGCATGAAACAATAATGGGTAAATATTGCATTTTCAATAGGATATATTGATGACAACAAAGATAAAACACCATGCGCAAATATATGGTAACAGTCTCCCTAAGCCAGATTAAACCCTAAGTTACAGTGTACTGTAGTAATCGGGTAGTCTATACGAGAAGGAAAAATCTACAATATGTGTTGTCTTGGCCCTTAAAAATATGATTTATATTACTCTGGTCAAGCTACGGGTAGTTAGCAACCGTTTTAAAACTATTTGAAGACATTAAGAGTACTATTATTGTAGATATTAACTAAAGCTATAACCTACAGTAGCCTATTAAAATATAATGACACATTAACTACAGCAATATTTTCTGCATGATAACAGCCTCTCCACAAAACTGTCCGGGTACTCTTTATAATATCTCACAGTAAAATGGGCTAAGAAATATTACAAGTTACAGGAAAGCCTCGAGCAAACCTATACTTGCCACCCAGTCTAAGCTAGTACAGAACAATGCTTCTTATGATAACAGTATCCATGATATAAAAAAAGATAAAACATGCAGGATCTGCTATAGCTTACAGTAAATCACGATAAAACTTGGTATCACGTTGCACTTATAATAAAAGGCAACAAAATATTATTGTTCTGTGACGAAACGCTTGGTTTAGACAGGCCTCTTATCACAGAATCTTAATAAACAGCCACACGACTACAGGTAATGGACCCACAAGGACAATTCCCCGAAAAGAAGTGGAAAATCCCTAGACCATAAAAAAATATTCTTTACATTTTATCCTGCACCTACAGCCACTGTCCTTATAAAGGAATACAGCACTGCAGGTTATGACTAAAATTTATAAAACGTAGAGCAGTACAAAATCAAGCATCAGTCCCACTGATGTACCGGAATTGGTATGCCTGAATAATCCTATTCTGTAAATTGCAATGTGTATTCATATATTTTTTGTATGTAACTCAGATTAGTTTACAGGTGATGAATTCAGCGTTTATCTATTATGAAATCTTAAGATCATACAGAATGCAAAGCGACATGATACTGGATATATTAAAAGTACTGTATGATACAATCCTAAAATCAATGTACTGTAGAAGATGGTTCACTATAAACATTTGATACAGAACAAATGAGCTATTTTAAGAAATCCAGTGATATGAGAGTGAGCTAATTAATTATTTAAAAATACAAATGTATGACTCAATAGAATTAGGCATTCTAACGTTAATTCCCTTTATGAAGCTAAAATTCTAATATCTATTTTTTTTTAAATACAGGTGTATATGTATATATATATATATATATATATATATATATATATATATATATATATATATATATATATATATATATATATACCACACACACATTCCACAGATATTTTTACTTAAAGCTAAAATTTCCCCAAACCTCCCCGATATCCTATTACTGAAATCTTGAAATACCCAAATCTAGGGAAAGTTTTCTTAAGACTGGCCATATTATTCAGAAAACGGGAAATTATGTTCTCAATAGTTGAAGAAGGTACTCAACAAGGATTCTAGAAATATGATATTTAAAACCCCATCGTTCGGAGTGGTGGGAATTCATTGGCTGAGATTTTGTTATATCCAGAGATTACTGACTGTTTTACAGACGACTACGAATAAGGCAATAAACACATGAAATCAAATTTATGGGCAATTTGCGTAAAAAAAAAAAAATAAAACGTTCGAGTACCGTTATCTCATTCCTCCAATAATTGTGAGAACACCATCTTCAATTATTTCTATTGAGAATTTATTGTGTGCGTAGTTAAGCGTATCCTCATAAAAAGTGTGAGAAAATCGGAAAGTTTGGAGGTTATCTTGATTTACAACACACAAATAAACACACTTCACATACATACACACAATATATATGCTTTATATATATATATATATATATATATATATATATATATATGTGTGTGTATATTAATATATATATATATATATATATATATGTATATATATATATATATATATATATATATATATATATGCACGAGTATACATAACATTACTTAGTATACCAATAAAAGTGTACGACAGGACTCTGAATAAGATGCATTGATAGGGGCAGAGCACTTGGAATCAGGCAAAGAAGTGGGTGAGAATGACTGTTTTGGTATCCTTATGCAAAGAAGTGAAGTAGTTGCATGCCTGATATTTGTCGTGGATGCAATACAATTTGGGGATAGCGACAACGAACTGCAGAAACAAGTGAAAGAGTCTGAAAGTTTTCGTAAGAAGAGAAATTTATAGTAAATATGAGCAGTAAGATTAAGATGGTGAATGAAAGACGGGATGATGGAAGTTTTGAATGAGAAATGAAGTGCCTAAGAAAGGAACGATCCCCAGACAATTCCCACCTATGAAAGTGAAGTTTGGATGTTGAATGGCTGAACAGTTTCCATACTGCCTAATAAGAGCCGAAAAGTCGAGAGATACACAGAGATACACCGGGAAATGGTAAAAACGTCAGCGTGGGTTACAGGATGACTAGTAGTGCTTTATGACGGTCCGGTCATGTAGAAAGAACGAAAGACCGTAAGCTATTGGAAAGAGTGTTTGAATAAGAAAGGATCAGGAGAGGAAGGGAGGAGAGGAAGACTCATAAAGCTCTGGAAAGGAAGGGCCTTTACATTCAGGAAGTGACAAAAAGCATAAAAAAAATAAGTGAATAATGTAGTGTGTATAGAGAGGACAACATACTGCTGTTGAGCCTCCTGTGTATGTATGTATGTATGTATGTGTGTGTGTGTGGTATATACATATTATATATATATATATATATATATATATATATATATATATATATATATATATATATATATATATATATATATATATATAAACATTACAGTCAGGAACATAGAGATAGGTATTCTTTACAATTCTTTATGTTCCTGACTCTCATGTTCTTACATATATATATATATATATATATATATATATATATATATATATATATATATATATATATATATAAGAACATGAGAGTCAGAACATAGAGATAGGTATTCTTACAAAAGTACCAATACAATCTTTGTCTGTTAGAATTCTGTTCTCCTTTATTTGGAAGCTGGCCAAGTTCTACCTCGCGCGCTTGAAAGTAATAAAGAAATCGAGGCGGAGGAAAAAAAACGCAAGAAAAATAAACCCGGGAAATAAAACAATCAGGCAAAAAGATGGGACTTCCGGCCTTCCGCCTATCTACCCTGAGTCCACTCACTTCCGTAAATAAATCGGGCCCGTCGACTTCCGCCGCTCCCCAAATTGTTTGCTTCACTATCTCGAACCACTCCAGCGAACCGGGTGATACGGCTTCACTGTATCGAAACACTTCTGTGAACCGAATGATTTTTCCATTTGCTGGATATTCCTGGAATCTCACCCGCCGTCCTGGAAGGGTAAGGCCGGGAAAACATAAAGAGTTGATTGAAGAGGGGACAGGAAATGAACTTTAAGCGAAGGGAAAAGTCGACGTCATAAAAAGGATAAAAATACGGGAATCGGTCTGAATTTCTGCGAACGCTGCGTGCCTACGGCGCGGCATTTTATATTTGCCTCTTGCTGCTGCTGTGGTAATGTCGTCATTGATTGTTTTTTAATCATGGCCAATGTTGGATAAAACAATTATGTATATCAACGAAAGTGAATTATAAACAGGTTAGTTAATAAGCTACATCCTACCTAGTTTTGTTCACCGCCACGACCCTACGACTGCTGTCAATATTAAAAATAAAATAATAACAATATTAGGCTACTGTTATTCCTTTCTTTGCAAGTTTTTACAATATTTCATTGTGCCGGAACTATTTTTACTACTGCTGTTATGCAATTTGTCGTCTTGGTAATAAAGCTACTCGCTTCACAAACAAAACATAGCAAAGATGAAATTATTTGTAAGTTTCTGGTATATAAGAGGAAAATGACATGTTCGCTGAAGAACAGTGAAGAGGAAATAGGAAAAGCGCACTTTGAAGTAGCCAAAAGAATTTATAGGAAAAAAATCTAAAATAATAATGGTATCAAATTGCATGAAAATCGGAACAATGTTATTGTCGTGATGGTTATATAAAGATGAGATGAGAAAATAAAAAAAAAAACATAATAGTCATGAATCCATAGATAAATGCATTAAAAGGTGATGAAATAAAGCCATTAGGACCTTTGCACAAGTTAAGAGACAAGTGGAAAGTTCAAATACAATAGATGTTTTAACACCCAGATGGAATATCGAGCTAAACTCCTAATGAAACTTTGTACATGATGAAAGAGAATATTGAGAGCTGTTGAGATCAGTTGTCGTGAAAAGTATATCCAGTTTTTACGTGAGATGGTTTGGTCATGTGAAGGTAAATTAAGAAGTACGCTGGAAAAACAATGGTATTGCATATCAGGAGTCCAGGCAATGTGGAAAGACTAAAAATACTTGAGTTGATAAGAGTTTGGGTATATATCCAGGTTAACCCTGCCCAGGTTCTAAGGAAACGACTTTCTTCTTAACTACCCACACACGCACAAACACACACTGCCTACTAGGCAAACGAGAGCGTATGAACGCACATACACATACACACACACACACACACACACACACACAAGCGCACAAGCGCAAACGCAGTCGTAAATGTTTTTGAGTCTGTGTTTGCTCCCTTTAATGCGAAAAAGCACTGGAGAAATACTCGAGGTCTTTCCCTCTGATCAGCTTTTGAAATTAGCCAAAGATTAATGGTTCCATCTCCAACTCCGGGAGCAACGACGGACCCCTCGCTAAGAGTACAGAGAGAGAGAGAGAGAGAGAGAGAGAGAGAGAGAGAGAGAGAGAGACGTGGCGCAGATTAGTGAGGATGGCATGCATGCCTTGTCTCCTGAAGGGAACAAGAGCCCTTAATGATCTTTGGCCCTGTCTGATAATGAGACTCATTACCCAAGCAGCTAAACTCGGCGTCACAGACGGAGAAGCAATTAGGATATCATCCGGGATTTTTGCGTCCTTCGTTCCATCCTTCATTATCTCCCATTTACTTTAGCCTCTCTTCTTTATCGTCTGCCCACCTACTTTACCCAAAGAATTGGAGCTTACCAGTTCACTCTTAGTCTTAATTTCAGTAAAGAGGTTAAAGCGGGGTTCCGTATTCAGGAGTGCCTGTTGGCCTAATCATTTATCTGTCTACAATAGGTTTCAGGCAGCTACTGATGGATTTCGATTAAATTTTAGACTTAAAGACTTATTACCTTTTCTTTTAGCGTTGGTAGAAAGATGTACATTCCGGGTGTTTTATGATTTCCTTTAAAGATTCAGCTCACGCCTGCTAATTATCACCGTGTTTTTACCATATTTTTAACCCGAAACTTTTCCAGCAATTTGCCGAAGCGGGATCAACCAATAATTAAACACTTATAGGGTAGTTTACACAAAAGTCCCGTATTAAGAAAAACCTCTTTTGAATATCACCAATTATGCTATTATATCCGAAATTAAAAGCGTGATTTTAATGAAAATGATAAAGGATAATTGAGCGGCTATGATTACGGTTAATTTTTAGTAATTAACATATCATTTTCGCTAGTTTGAAAAATGTTTCCACACGCAGATTACGTTACAGATTCATTATATTTTGAGTTATTATTATTATTATTATTATTATTATTATTATTATTATTATTATTATTATTATTATTATTATTATTATTCAACGAAGTGTCTAGTAAGCTTCCACAACCTAAAGTGTCTTTCCAAGAGGAATATTAAGCCAAAATTGCATTCGAGACTGAGCAAATAACTTTTTATTTCCAGGGAATTTCTTTTGCAACTTTTTTCCCCTGACACACGAACTTTTGATAAGTCTGACAATCTTTTCTAAGACTCGGGGAAAGTTACAACAACAACAACAACAACAACAACAACAACAATAACAACAACAACAACAACAATAATAATAATAATAATAATAATAATAATAATAATAATAATAATTGTGGATTTTCCACATTAACATAAACCTTTGATGTCTGAAAAATTTTCCCAAGACGTGAGGACGGTTATAATAATAATAATAATAATAATAATAATAATAATAATAATAATAATAATCAAACGAACTTTACCATGCATTAATCACATTATTTTGAGGCATGCTTGAAAGATTTGATTGTTTTATTAAGTCTTCCGTAATTCTGCAGTGCAATATGATTATCAAGTCAACCCAGTTGCAATAATGACAATACTCTTTAAATTATATATATAGCCCAAAATAAGTTTTAAAGCGACAGAATAATTCCTGTTCATTTCCTGTAATTTCTCGTCCAGGAACAAATTATGACACTGGAATGAAGCAAAACCCGTTAAGCAAAGAGGAGAGAGAGAGAGAGAGAGAGAGAGAGAGAGAGAGAGAGAGAGAGAGAGAGAGAGAGAGAGAGAATAGTTAAAACCAATACCTCAACCCGAACCCTACCCCCAAAATACCCTGGGCAGGAGGAAGGGCTGAACATGACAATCATTCTGACTTACGTTTCCAGATTGCGCGCCAGTTATCCATCCCTATAAATAATTCATCTGTACCACATTCTCATCAAACTTTTGGCAAGCTTCCGAAATATCCATCCCGACAAATAGTTCGTCCAAATCACACTCTCGTCACTTTTATTTCCAAAGTGCTTTTTTGAGTCGTTTATTCCAAGGAATGGCTAATGACCTTTTCATTCTCACCACTCTTGTTGCAAGTAAGTTTTTACATTTCTGTATTAGATTGCAGTTTCAAGAATAAGAATTTAGATGAAAGAACTCGTTAATGACTTGCATGAATGAAAAGGTAATCTCACAACAGGAGCTATCTTTAAATGTAGAAGATTCCATTCTTTACTATCCACATCTTCAATTACGCTTCCATTTCATTACGTTTCTTTATATTTCAGACTCACATTAACTTATCTACGCGACAAAAAATAAAACAAAGTCTTTATCTATATATAAAAAAGATAAAAATATATCAAAGCCTACTTGACTTTCAAGAAGAATCAATGTTTTCCCTATTTCCCAATCTTTTGCACTTAAACTCTGTTCATGACATTACAATTCCCCAACCTTCAGCCAAGGTTTTAAGTCATTCGAGCAAGGAAACCTTTCAATGTACACATTTATAGATAAAAAAAAAAATTTTGACCTTTCACTAATAAAGATTTAATTCTGCAATGCTCACGTCAATACCAGGAGTTATTTATTTTTAGCTTCAGTTTTACGACTGATTCTGGCAACTGATCTTCTCAATGAGAGAGAGAGAGAGAAGTGTGTGCGTTGTCAAGGGCGAGATTCACCACTGACACCTACAGTTTTATGATCCATTCAAGCGATGTAAACCCTCGGTGAATTTATTCATTTAAAATAAGAAAAGAACACAACTTGACATCTAACCAATGACGAGTCAATAGTCCCATTAATGCAACGTTTTATCTATTGATACCTTCAGTTTTTAATCGACTCCTCAACGAAGGATCTCAACGAATTTATCTGCAGCGAAGAGTCCAGCCTATCAACGATCCAGTCGACAGAAGGTCTTAGCTATTTAAAGCATCGGTATCGTATCATATTCGGGGAAGTAGACGCGCTCTGTAAATTCATTCCTTTTTAAATACAGAACTTTAGAATAGAGAAAGAACGAGACTCGCCCTTTAAACAACGAAGACTCGGCAGCCCCCTCTAATGATGCCTTCAAAGGCTTTTATTGGCAAACCCGCTTCATCCCCTCACGGGTATTGTTTACGCTCCGATATCCGACGAGCATAAAATACAGCGATTACCGATCTCACCCCTTCCTTCGCTCCTTCTTCCTTCTTTAACCCGCCCTTCCTCTAATGCCCCGAGGGGCTGCCACCAAAAGCCACCACTGCGGTGAGATGTGCCCTTTGACCTCTTCCCTTCTCTTGCCGGCAAAAAGGGCATCGGCCTGATCTCTCCCCAGTCACTTGCGGTCAAGAGAGATCTCCCTAATATGATTTTCTTTCCTTTACAGTTTGTTTCTGTGGTTAGACTTTTACTAATTCCTTTTTGTTTTGCCTTTTTTCTTTTCTTTAATGAAGTGCCTGCTTTACCTTGCTTCTCCAGGAGGGTTCTTCCAAATATAATTGTTCTATTTTTAGGTTGATTTTATTATCTTACTTTTACTTACTTTTTTTTATTTCTTATGCTTGCTTGTTTCACCTTACTTCTATAATAAGTTAGCCTCAAGAGATTCGTTCCTTAATATATTCCTCATTTTTTCACTCGTCCTTCTGTTATCTTACTTTCTAATTACTGTCTCATTCATGGCGTGTTCATGTTTCATTGCTTTCACCTGATCTTTAATAATTTATTGCTTTTTTTCACTCCGGTATGTTTGTATTACATTATTCCCACAAGTTATCCCTGGATAACCAATGGGTCCTCATTTTCTCAAGGTTTGCTTCCATTATTTAACTCGGCATAATCTGTTACTTAAATTGTTCTAAAGACTTCTCTCATTTTTCACAGTGGTATTGTTTCATTATTTCCTCGCGTTTTAAGAAATGGCTGTTTCTTGGTAATAGCTCGAGCATGCATACAAACGCGAATGCAGAGTTGGTTCATTTTATTATTCTTCTGCTCCTGACGGAGGTTGGGTGTGCAATTTACCAGGAGAGAGGCTTTCGTGTATCAGTATTTGCAAAATGAAAAGCAAAATGAATTGTTGACTATGGTGTATGCCATGAGGATATTTATGTGCGTGTGAATGTTTACGTATTTATAATCATGGCGCCAATAGACAGTGCGTAGGCAAAGGTTCTTCAAGTTATTTACCCATATTTTTATAATTATACACATGTATATCTAACGCTGCACTAGCTGTAAAATCATTTTATCCTTCTTAGTATAATCCCCGATCTCCGTTCAAATAACCTTATTTATAAAGCCTTCATTCTTCCTTTCGGACAATTGAACTTACAATATTGGAACCTTTAAAATCCCATTATTGTAACCTTACTTTTGGAGTTTTGAATCATCCTTCAGATAGATGCTATAACGGGATAACTGCAGAATGTCCCATTCCCCATCAAATCATTGAAACTTTGTAGTTTTGAAGAACCTTTCATTTCTCCTTAGATAATATTATAACCGTGTCTGCGGCACCTCAAATCCAATAAAATATTTACGAATAATCATAACTTTATTGAACCTCCAATTTAACTTTAGGTAATCACAATTTTTTCAATTTGAATCTTTAAACTAAGTCTAAATCGAAATCTCATGCAGGAGAACCTTTAATTTTCTTTTATGTTGTCGTAGCGTTATAAAAAAAAAATAAGAAGCCTTTCGATAACCTTAATGCCTCGCAATAAAGCCTCAAATTCCCCTTCGAATAATCATATAACCTTAACTGTCTAAACATTGAAGCAACCCTCTCAGTTAACTGTAATGCCACACTATAAACACGCAATGGACTCTCAAAACCCCCTTTGAATAATCATATAACCTTAACTTTGTACCTTTGAAACGATCCTCTCAGTGAACTGCAATGCCAAGCAACAGACCCTCCAATTCCTCTCCACTTAATCACATAACCTCAACTGCGTGTGTAACCTTTGAAACGACCCTCTCAGTCAACTGAAATGCCACGCAATAGCCTCTCCAGCTCCCCTTCAAATAATCATATAACCTCAACTGTGGATGTAACCTTCGAAACGACCCTCTCGGATAACAGTTAAACAGCACCGTCACGCAATAGAACCTCCCATCCTTTAGACGCTCCCGAATGCGGCATTTATGGAGAAAGCATCGCAATAAAAACAAGAGGCAGAGACTGTAATGCAGCTGCAGCCGAGAGCCATAATGACCTCATCAAAAGGATAATTGCTCGCGAACTGTCGCAGCAGCTCGGCGCAAATTGAAGACCTGGTTCCGGCGGTGTCGTGGGCGCGGACCCAAATTTCATTCCAGAAGGTGACACTAAAATGAAGGACGATAAGGACAATATGAACATGGTTTGGAAGGAGAAGGAAGTGAATCAGAATGTGAACGATGTTTTAGAAGGAGAATATAATGAAGAATATGTGAATATTCTTTGCAAGGATAGGAAAGTAAAGAAAAAATGTGATCATGTTTTGGAAGAACAAAATGAAGCAGAAAATGTTTGGAAGGAAAAAAAAAAATAAAGAAAAAAGTTATAATTTTTCGGAAGAAGAAGAAGTGAAGAAAAAATGTGACCATGTTTTGGAAGAACAAAATGAACAAAAAAAGGCGAACAGGTTTTGGAAGAAGAAAAAAGTGAAGGAAAAATGTGAAAGTTTTCTGGACGAAGAAAGTGAAGACAAAAACGTTAACTTGTTTTGGAAGAGGAACAAATTGAAGAAAAAAATATGGACATGTTTTGGAAGAAGAAGAAAGTGAAGAAAAAAAGTGAAAATGTTTTGGCAGGAGACGGAGAAAAATGTATACATACGCCAGAGAAAGACAAGATAAATGTGGATACATTTTTGAAGTCGTAGATAAAGTAAGATGTGGACATGTCTAATCCTGTGGAAATTTACTTAGCAAGTCAATGGCCTTTTTTTTTCGGCTTTTGCATTTCGAATATCCGCACATTTTTATAAACCTTAATAATAACAGTAATATCTGAAAATCTCTAATGTCAATTTTAAGTAACCGCTACATTATCATCTTAAACCATTCGGTTTTCTAAGGGTATTGCAATTCAAAATCCTCACAATTATCGACTTGAATGACATTAGACAAAGGAATTTCAATGACTTGCTAATGCAATGTTGCACAACTATCTATTCTTCTAGATTTAATCCACCATTCTTGGTGATGCAACCCACCCGTTTACATCTGCGCTTAGCCAATATGCAGTTGGAATCGTTTACGCTATATATTAGTTTAAATTTACGTAAATGAAGGAAGAGGCGATGTTGTTGCATCATGCCGAGACGGGAAAAATACGCGGACTGATGGAAGGGAATGGCCTTTTCTGTGAAACGAGTAGAACTCACTAACTTCACTGGCAATGGCCCCGGTACTAAAGGTGACTAAGCTCCTTTTTTTAAATAAATTACTATTTTATCTTTTGTGTATATTGTGTAAAGTGACAATTCTGCCATTTTTTTTCCAAAAATAATACACCACTCGTTCTCCTGGTTTTATATCTTTCTATCTATCTATCTATCTAATATCTATATATATATATATACTATTATGTAGATAGATAGACGAATAGATAGATAGAATAGATAGATAGATACAGAACAGGAGAACGAGTGGTATATTGACACAGAAAAAACAATTCAAAATATAAAATTTACACACACGTGTTTATATATATATATATATATATATATATATTATATATATATATTATATATATATATATATATATATATATTATATATATATCATATATATATATTAAGAGTTAGAGTTTTCTAGGATGCATAATGACTGTTCCTGAAAGGATAAAAAGAGTCCATAGATTCGAATAGGATTGAAGGTCCTCAGCTGTGACTGACACCCTTCTGGGAGTACCCAGTGGAATTTAAGAGGGCTTGACACGTACTCTATGGGCCTTCTGTTACAGGAAGGACCCAGTCTTAAAATATAGGTGCTTGAAAATATAGGTACCTCCTTAAAATATAGGTACTTTAAAATACAGGTACCTCCTTAAAATATAGGTACTTTAAAATATAGATACCTCCTTAAAATATAGGTACTTTAAACATAGGTACCTTTTAAAAATATAGGTTCTTTAAAATACAGATACCTCCCTCATATATAGGCACCTCATTAAAATACAGGTACTGTTACATGCATCAGATTTCGGTTCTGATTAATGATCTTCAGATTTCTCATCAATCAACTCATTCTCTTATCAAGGAATTAATTATGAATCTTGGCAAATATTATCAATTCCTAAATGTGGTTTTCCCAAAAACACTCGGCAGCCGTCGAGACCAGATCCGCCGTTGTGTCGAAAACTCTGAACTGCGGAGGAAAATTCTTGCTAAATTTTGTTTATCAGCGGAATTTTGCAACGCTGCTCTTTTGTTTCGGGGCTCAACTAAATTAAGGGCTCATTAGTCCTTGTCGGAGGGCCATCGACCGCTCGGAAACCCACCGCGCTGTCCTAATTACCGTTGTTAATTTTCTAATGAGTTTTTCTATCATTTTAAGTACTGCTGATGGGTTACTAAATATGGCCGGGTTGATTCATTAGGGTTCTGCTGTCACATAATTTCCTATCTGTTTTCTTTTTCTGTTTTTCCATTTCCTTTCTGAGATATTTTCTGTTTTTTTTTTGTTTCTTTACTTAATTTGTAAACTGACGAATATACACGTCAATAAACTCACTGCAAAGGCGTACTAGCTGCGTTCACACCAAACGCACACATGCACGTACACACACGCAGACACAGACACATATTTTATTTATATATATATATATATATATATATATATATATATATATATATATATATATATATATATATATATATATATATATATATATATATATATATATATATATATACATACATACATACATACATACATACATACATACATACATACACATACATACACACACATATATATATATTTTATATAATTATGTATGTTTGTGTGTACATGCAACGTGGCTTTCAAAATACTGTTCAGTACATGAAAATAATATGCACTGTCAAGCTGATGCCCCTGTTAACATAAAAAAAAGTATTTCCCACGTCCAATGTGCCGCAAGGAACATTTAGCTGTCAGTAAGTCGACTCTATTCAGTTCCTTCATTTCTCTCCAGGACATAAAAGCAACAATAATGAAGAAGGCAACGTTTTACGCTCAGTTTGTTCTTCTTCATTTCTTTATCATGATTATTCAAGACGCACAAACGTGCGAGAGATAATATTAAACAGAGATAAGTAATGAAAAGACGAATTCAATAACTGACCAGTGGTAGTTTGGAATCAGAGAAGCCTGTAATTATATATAGAAAAAAATCAAAACAAGCCTAATAAACACAGTAATACTTGACTAACAAATCTACACACAATTTAGGTGTATAAAACTGAATACAATTCTTCCAACTAAAACTTATACAGTAAAACCATTCAAAACCTGCCACTCAAGCCCACAAAACTTAAAAAAAAAGAAATTCACCAATAACGGATTTCATAATCTAACCATATAAAGTTTCTTAAAAAGCCATCTTTGAAAATTATACCATTCAGTTTAACTAAACGTTACTCAGTCGTCCACAGATAAAGAATTCATCAAATTCAGACGAAAAAACAAATTCCTTCGACTAAGTTCCCTTTCAGGACTCTGTCTTGCAAACTCTGCAAAAAAACCCAGAACCATAAGAAACTACCCATGGAATCAGAGCTCGCAACAGGACCCTAAACTCATAATATCTTTATTATAGTATCCACATACATCTCTACAAACAATCAGACAACTCATCCACACAAACTGAAAAACAACTCAACCAAATGAAGCTAAAGAAACGAATGGCCATCCATAGAAATTCTGGACATCCCATCCCACATAAACCTAGCAAAGAGGAGCATTCATTTGTTATTCAAATATTTTTTTTTTTTGTATTTTGTAATGGTATTTATGTGGGTCGCACTCCACCGCCTGTAACTACCCCAGATAGTATTACGTGGAGTGTAGCCGGATTTCCAGGAGGCTTTCTTGTTTCGATTCGGAAGCACGTCCCTTAGTTTATTTATGTTAAAACGAGCGAGGCCCCGTTGCATTATTTTACGACAACGAGCACAGAAATACACGAGGGGTTGGGGTTGGGGGTGTGGGGCTTGAGTTATGTTCCCATACTCTTTCTGGTATGAGAGAGAGAGAGAGAGAGAGAGAGAGAGAGAGAGAGAGAGAGAGAACATTAGATATGTAATGAACGTTTCAGACCAGGTGAGTGGTGAGAATTATTTTAAAAAATGAGAGAGAGAGAGAGAGAGAGAGAGAGAGAGAGAGAGAGAGAGAGAGAGAGAGAGAGAGAGAGAGAGAGTTTAGTTCCCATACTTTTTCTGGTATGAGAGAGAGAGAGAGAGAGAGAGAGAGAGAGAGAGAGAGAGAGAGAGAGAGAGAGAGAGAGTTTGTTCCCATACTCTTTCAGACCATGAGAGATGAGAATTATTTTAAAAATGAGAGAGAGAGAGAGAGAGAGAGAGAGAGAGAGAGAGAGAGAGAGAGAGAACATTAGACATCTAATGAATGCTTCTGATGAGGTGGGTGGAGAGAATTTAAAAAAAGAGAGAGAGAGAGAGAGAGAGAGAGAACATTAGACATCTAATGAATGCTTCAGACCAGGTGGGTGAGAGAATTTAAAAAAAAATGAGAGAGAGAGAAAATTCTTGTTTACCTAATTAGCAACCTTCCAATTCATGGACATGGCTCATTAGAAGTGATTACAAAGAATGCCGGTAAATGTATCACTTTCCTGAAATAAACAGCTGTTGTTCCAGTTCCCGTGGATAGATTGCAGTTCACCATGGCGCACATATATTCTATCTGACGCTCTATACCTTAATAATAAAGACTTATGTAAGCTGGCCTTGCTTACAAAAAAGAAAATTTTCATCAGGTATAAATTTTGCATTTGTACTGATTATTCCAATTTCAGAAAATAATAATGATAATGATAATAATAAAATAATAATAATAATAATCATAATAATAATAAAGATTATTATTATTATTATTATTATTATTATTATTATTATTATTATTATTATTATTATTATATCATCAATCAAATTTTAATATGGAAAAACCTGAAAGGTTTCACACTTATCAAAGGAGTTGAGTCAGGTAAAAATATGTTAATGAAAAATAAGCACTCAATAAAAATTTACAAAAAGATAAATATAAAAAACGCGCATAAATCTGACAAAAAAGTCCTTCTCCAAAGATCTCTGACCTAATATTCTGACGCTTCGTTTGCGTCCAAATGAATGACTCATGAGGGGGGGGGAAAAGAGCCAAAAATAATTATACTTTGAAGGGTACGCCGATGTATACAGTACGTGGGCGAATGACTCACCTTTAAACTTTCATTTGACTCCCGTATAAATATCAAGGATTAGAAGTGATTCAGTCTTTTCCCCTCGTCCCTCCAGAGAGAAAGAGATTTTGCATTCCTCTCTCTCTCTCTATTGTAGTCCACGTCTCTTTGTGACTTATTGCGAAACACACCTGTGAGGTCTTCTGTATTTTCCAGTAATGACTGTTTTCAGCGCTCCCCTCTCTCTCTCTCTCTCTCTCTCTCTCTCTCTCTCTCTCTCTCTCTCTCTCTCTCTCTCTCTCTCTCTCTCTCGTAGTCCCCTGGCCTCTTTGTGACTCATTGCAAAGACGCACCTGTGAGGTCTGTTGTAGTTTCAAGTAATGACGATTTTCAATAAAGCAGGGTTACTCATTTATTCTGTTTTTTTTTTTTTTTTTTGTCTCTTTCTCTCTCTCTCCCTCCCACCTCCGGGAGTTTATGAGTCAGCTGTATTGCGATGTCGTGCTTAAAGGTTTTGGTACGACTTCATTTCCGACCGAATGTAATTTTTTTATGAAAAGCGTTAGATTCGGGAGGTACAGCTATGCTTCCTCTAGATGTACTCTACTTTTTATTTACGGAAATCATGTATGGACATCAAAGGGTAAACGTGAAATGATTGGGTTCCAGCTCCTCGGAAGTAATTAGGGGTGTAACGTCCATATATAGCCCAGGCCGGAAGATAAAAAGCCTCAGAAGAATTAGAGAAGATGAAAAACGAAGTACAATGCCGGATAAAGCGAAGGGCACGCCTCTTGAAAGGCGTGGTTTATAAGTCTTCGAAAAACAGAGGAAGAAAGAGAATTCCAAGACCAGTGAACTGACGGGTGTTACATGACCCCTCAAACATTAAAAAAAAAAAATTTGAATATAAAGCGATTATTTTATCGACAAAATGGGTATCCATCTGACGCATAATCTTATCACTGGCGATCACACGCAGACTTAAACTGACGCCATTGGCAAATTTCGTAACTGGCATGAATTCTGCATTACCATTTCGAAAGAGAAACGCCTCTTCGTCTGATGACCAGCTGATTAGGTCTAGCTGAAACCCTGAGGGCAACTCATCTAAACTTTGCGTCCTTTCTTTCGTCCAGTGATGGTTCCTCTGATTATCCCATTCGTCTGTTTAATTTCCAGCCCAGCAGTGGAGAGGAGAAACATAAAAAGAGGCGCTTAAAGTTAAAGTGCTGTTTCTAATAGGCCTAAGTGGTCACATGAAACCAAGGTAGGCCTGGTCGCGTTTTTAACTTTCTCTCTCTTAATGAACTGCAAGTAAAGTTTAGTTTGCAAAACGGGTAGCACGTTAGATCTAGATACGATGGCATTGAAGATGTTAGTGTTAGCTCTCTCTCTCTCTCTCTCTCTCTCTCTCTCTCTCTCTCTCTCTCTCTCTCTCTCTCTTAAAAGACCCACAAATGGCGCTCTCAGCGAATGAGTAGAGAATGAGTTTCTCGAACTTCTTAATGTCACACTAATACGATAACAATAACAGCAGCACAGACCTCTTGAAGTCTGAGGAACCCATTAATCTATAAACAAAAAACAAACTAACTGGAGATGAGAGCCCAAGCTACATTCCAAAGTTTAGCTCGTAGTTACTTATCGAGAAATAACAGGGAAAATTTTCGTCTTAAAAAGTTACATGAAAACTTGAATTTTAGCTACTGGCTGAAACAAAAACTGCATTCAGCTATTCAATTCAGGATTTATTAACCGAAATATTGTGACCTCGAGGCAAATTCTCTGTCTTGAAACGAAAAATAAGAGTGGAAATTCTCCGTATGTAAATAAAGCTTTACTGAGTATAAGTGTGAAAAGCCCTCGGTGGCTCTCTCTCTCTCTCTCTCTCTCTCTCTCTCTCTCTCTCTCTCTCTCTCTACCAACATCTCGCCATCAAAAAAAGAAAAAAAAAAAATCACGACTTCACCTTCAAACACACCACAAGAGTATACAGCTCTCTCTCTCTCTCTCTCTCTCTCTCTCTCTCTCTCAACATCTCCTCGCCCTCGAAAAATAAAAACAAAATCAAGAACTTCACCTTCAAATCACACCACAAGAGTAAACAGCTCTCTCTCTCTCTCTCTCTCTCTCTCTCTCTCTCTCTCTCTCTCTCTCTCTCTCTCTCTCTCTCTCTCTCTCTCTCGAAGTGCGTTTAAGGATCTTTTGTTTAAAGAGCATTTGAATTTCCTACATCTCGCATTTCGGATGAAAAGGCTAAGAGGAGAGGAAAGAAAATCCGGGGATTTTTCCTCCGTATTAAATCTCTCGTTCCATTAGATCTGCGGATTGAGTTGCCGCTTCGCCTCCCGGGAATTATCCCCAAAAACTGTTACACAACACTTTTGTAATCCTTCCTTTTCTTCTCTCTCTCTCTCTCTCTCTCTCTCTTTTGTCTGTCTCTCTACTTTTGCATCCTGTCCTTTGCATCCACTTTGGAAAGACAAAAGAAAGGAAGGACAAACAGCTGACAGGAATTTGGTATGTCTTTAATTTCCATTAGAAGTTGCTCAACCGTCGAGTTGCGGATATTAAAACACTCCGAAAGAAATCGGGATTTTTACATTTAAAATTTTTTTTTTTAAATTTGACTTGGAATCGGGTAAAGAGGATTCTGTAGTTATCAGTTGCAATGACATTTGACATGTAACTTTCCAAAGGATCTGGTAGTTTCTATTTATGGAGAGGCAGCGATATTCGTATCTGATACATCTGCTATCAAGAAACGAGTTCTTTTGGCCCAGGCTCAATTCGACCCTTTAAATCTCGGCCAGCATGTTAGGTTAGGTTAGCTGAAGTCATACCTGGGCCGAAATGACTTGGGGCCAACATGACAGGAATTGGGATATAAAATTTAGGCCAAAGGCCAAGCGCTGGGACCTATGAGGTCATTCGGCGCCGAAAATAAAGTTGAAACGATTGTTAGGTGGGTGGAAGGTAAGATGGAAGAAAGAGAATACGAACGGAAGTTCAGTACGAGAAACGAAAGGGGTAGCAGCTAGGGGGCCTAAGGGACGCTGCAAAAGAACAGTAACTGCGCCGCGTGAGTACACTGTCCCACTTCCAAGAGTTGATAGGAATCCGTTTCAGTAACTTCTGTTGCCTCTTTATCCCAATTCAAAGGTTATGGGGACTTTGTCCACCTTCTTGTGACAGTTCTCATATCTGAGATTTTCTTGCTTGGTCTACCTTCAAGACTTTTACCTCTGCTTCAAATTGTTCTCCCTCTCTTTTTCTCTCTTTCTGTAGGTACTGTTGACCACTATGACATTGTAACACCGGCCAGGCTACCATTTCCCATATTTTTACTTTAATAATCAACTGCTTCTCGGTTGAGGAACCATCTTCCCTCTACGGTCAAACTCGGGGATTCTCTTCCTGCTCCCGTTCTTCCCGGTTCTTTCAGTTAACAGAATGATGATCTGCATTTTCACACGAATTCAAAATCATCTCCACCTATCATGTATCTCTGTTCTTCAAATCCGTGGATGTTTGTCAGTAAAATGTACGTCATTTATTTGGCTTCTTCCCAAGAGTCTGAAACAGAAACAGATAAACAAATGACTCTCGCGCCGAGTAATGTTTCTCCTCCCATCGTCATTTCTCTGAACGAGTTAGGAGATCTCATCCAGGACTAAGGTTACAAAAGGGGCGATCCTGAGACCTTGTCATCGCCTCTTTTAAGAGCTCCTTTTTATAGATATATCCTGGTTCTATATAGAAGATAACAAGTGTAATAGCGGGTTTCTGAATCACTAATAGTGACGTAAAACCCGAGAGCTTTGTTAGACTGTGTTCTTTAGCAGAAGGCTTCGGTCGTTGCCAAGTAAACAGAGTATAAATGTTTACAGAGTATAAAAGTAAATATATACAATCCTGTAGAGGGCAGTAACGTCAGTGCACACCTAACGTGGCACACTGTAAACGTTGCTGAAGGGAGTTGGCAGCTTCCTTTCGGCCCCTAGCTGCATCCACGTTTAAGCCTTCTACTTTACCTCCATTTCCGTTTCCTTTCTTCAATCTTGCTGTCCAACCTCTCTAACTATTGCTTCTTAATGCAGCTACGGGTCTTCTCCCAGTTTCCCCTTTAGCCCTTGCACCTCACCTCACTTCTTTCAAGGTCTCTCCATCTTGCTGTCCAGCCACACCAACTCCTTTTTCCGCTCTCTTTAGCGCTTAGAAAAATCAGGATAGATGACAATAAAGAAGTATTAGGAAAGGTGGGCCTCAATATCAAAGTAGCAGGGTAGTGTATGATAGATAAAGGTGAATGGAATAGTGTTGTGTAGAGGGCCTCTGTTTAGGTATATGAGGCGGCTGATATTGTGGAAGTTTGCTGAACAAAGGGATTCGTCGATTCATCTGTTTGAGTGGGAATGTAGTAGTGGTAGTTGCCTTCCATATCCAAATGAAATTGCTTAAGATATAGATATATATATATATATATATATATATATATATATATATATATATATATATATATACTTTTATTCACCGTATTCATATAAATCATTATAATATCTAATTCGCTCTACCTCGGAAATAATATATTTTCTATATGTTACCGAAGGGGAATTTTAGTTGATAATAAGTTCGTCGTCGTGGGCTCGAACCAGCGACGGACAAGAACTCAGGACTACAGTGGGCGCTTAACCCACACGGCCAGCAGGGTATCCTATATATATTCTATATATATATCAACTTTAAGAAATTCCTTCGGCCTTTATATATATGTGTTGGATATATATATTTATATATATATATACTATATATATATAAACAATATATATATATATATATAAACAAACAACCCAATCCTGCAGACTTAGAACTGAGACACCGTATTCAATTTGAGGTTGGGTAACTTATCAGGAGTAGAGATCGCCTTCTTCTTCTTCTTCTTCCTCTTCTTAAACTAAATGGAAGAATGGGTCTTACCGAGGAGGAAAAAAATCTTATTTCCGGTTATCCTCTCCATCCGACACCGTATTTCCTCAGTCGGGCAATTCGAGAACTCATTTTCTTACGGGTATTTTTTTTTTTTTACATTCACGTTTCCTCTTCTTCTTCTTCTTCTTCTTCTTCTTCTTCTTCTTCTAGGTCCAGCGGCTAAATGGCCTGACCGTCGCTCATATCCGAAACGGAAAGTGGGAGGATTGGAAATTGAGTTTTACGCTGCGAGCAAAGTAGAACAGACTCACTCTCGCGTCGGAAGGTAGAAGCTGTGCCGCGTCCAGTGATAAAACTCCTTAAAGACAGCGACTTTCGCTGTCATTCTCCTGCTTTCGACTAGCCGAAAGCCAGAAATGGTTTCGCTGAATCCTGCAAGCAGTTAACTTCTATACCATTCACTTTCAAAATATAGAATTCTATTCATTACTCTGAATTTCCTGATTGGCTGGACCTGCCTCCCTTTCGAAGGCATGTTTGATGGGCATCATCTGAAGAAATGATTAGGACAGCTTCCAGCATTTAACAGCTGTGTAGGGCAGCTATACCTGTTTCGGTCCCTACTCCATTCAAAACACATTATTATTATTATTATTATTATTATTATTATTCAGATCATGAACCCTATTTATATTGAACAAGCCCACAAGGGCCATTGACTTGAAATTAAAGCTTCCAAAGACTATGGTGTTCATTTGACAGAAGTAACAGAAGGTAATAAGCAATGCAGAAAGAGGTCCGTTATTATAGGAGAAAAAATAAATTTACAAAGTAATAAATAAATAGATAAAAATTAAAATACAAGGAGAATTGTTTTAGGATAGTGGTGCATTGCACCTTGTCTTGAACCTTTGAAGTTCTAACTGCACATCATCCATTTCCCTACAACGGCTCCCCCTAAACACACAGTCCCCGGGATGACACTCTTTCGCTCAGGGACTCCGGATCACAGTACCGCACGCTCCGGCGACCCGGCTCGGAAGTTGGCCTACCCGAGAAGACCGAAAACTGCCGTGAATCGAAATGGCTTCGAGACTTCGAGTGAATAATATGTCATCTGGATCTCCATTCTGCGTGGGTGTGTGTGATGGGGGGAACCGCTGAAATACCTATAAATTGTGGCTGTGCTTTTAGCATTATTACTGGTGCCAGTGGCGAAACAAATCCACCTGTATGTATCTGTACAAATATATTTAAATATATTTGAGAATAAAGCTGTTTAGCTTTGTTTTTAAATATATTTATACATGGTACTGCGAGTATTTTTTAACTGTTGCCAGGGACTGTCGTTGTTATTTTTGTTATAAGCAGATGGAATCCGTGTTATTTCCGTTTTAAAATCTATAAGGGAATCATGCTACGCTATACGCATCTATTAAAGGCGTTAATTTTCATTTTGAATTACCGTCTGCAGGGCCACGAAAGAAATCCAAATTGGATTGAAAAGGTTGCCATTATAATCCTCGCCTCCTGATGATTTGAATGATATGCTATCATTATAATTTACGACTTATATTTTAGGAGTTTAACGGACGTACATAAACACATATTCCTTCTTTATATACAGTACAGCATATATTAATGCTACTGACAGCAGCAGTGGTTGCAGAAATACGAAAGTTTATTATTATTATTATTATTCAATGTATTACAGTAGTAGTAGTAGTAGTAGTAGTAGTAGTAGTAGTTAGAAAAATGAGCATTACCTAAATACATTATTTGTCATTTTCATGAAATTCATTGCTTCATTTGCTTTCGTTTTAGCTTCTTTATTAATCTGATTAATTTTTTTTATTTTGGAAATTTTTCCCAGTCAATAATGACTGCGTTTCGGCAAACGGTCAAGTTGAATATTCTACAGGAAACTGTACTAAAAGCATAGATTCAACAAAGCATTCCATATGCGGAAATTCAAATACTAATTGTTTTTAAACAATTGCGATGATTGTATAATACTGAAAAAACGAAACGTCACAGAGGACTAATAGCCTGATATTTTGCTCTCTCTCTCTCTCTCTCTCTCTCTCTCTCTCTCTCTCTCTCTCTCTCTCCCCAGAGGTGAAATGCTTCGGGGTAATAACTGGGTATTAAAATCCAATTAGGATTCTTTTTTTCTTTGTGGGGGGGAGGGGGGGAAAGGCAAGATGTTTGCAAAGAGCTAAATGGGTGCTGAGGTAAAAGACAGATTTTGCATAATGAATGACTTAACTCTGAAGAAAAAATACAGCTTATTCCTTTCAAAAGTTTCTTTTGTGAAAACTCAAGAAAACGAAGAAGAGAAAGAGACTCTTTGTAGATCTTTCCTTCAATCAAATGCCAAAACTCTAAGAAATAATGGATCTATATAGGGCAGATTCCAAAGATGGTGGAATTAGACAATGCTAGAAAAACTGTCATTTTCAAGTATTTTTTTCCTTTATTTGTTATTTTAGATTAGTTGGTCTTATAGCCAGCACGGGCCCTTGTTTGAAGTCGTCCCCTTTGAGTGTGGTAAGGTGGTTGAAGGGTATAAGAGGCCTGGAGTGGACCTCTGGACTCCGTCACACCAATACAAAATTTTTACTTATTTCGTAGCTAAAACTACATAAAGAAAATGGGAGAATTACTAGTAATTACAAATAAGAAATCTTTGATTACTTTCACTTCCGCATCGACAAGAACATAAACAACGAACGGAGAAGAATGAAAAATTAAAATAAATTAATGGAATAATCCGTTAAAAAATAAGTTTCACTAGATATACGTTAGCAATTGAGCCTATGCGTTTCCAAGGAGGCTACGCCTCCGTTTTCTTTTATACGCAGAACACAGAAAACGGGAATTGCTATTTCTGGGAGAGCTATTCGTTAACATGAGCTCTCCCCCCCTCTTTTTTTTTTTTTAACTCTTTAACTCGATTAAGCCAAACTTTCCTTCCCAACTCTTTAATAAGCTAAACCTACGACCTGATTGAATTAGGCGGTGAACTGAAGTATGTTGTGATAACCTATAACTACCGCTGGGGAAACTTTAAAGCTTATTAAGACACTAAGGTTTTATTTTTTTTATGATACTCATACCAGATTGGGTGATAACTTGTCGTTGATGGTTTCATGTTAACCAGACATAAAGAAAGAGTATTATATCTCTCTCTCTCTCTCTCTCTCTCTCTCTCTCTCTCTCTCTCTCTGTGTGTGTGTGTGTAACACACACGATCAAGATCTCCACCACAAGTAATGGACAAAATACTTGAGATAAAGTACACACCTTAAAACGTCTATTTTTCAAAGATGAGTATGTGTAATTGATATACGCAGAAAACTTATGCATGTCCTATACTCTACAAATATAGATACATCGCGTTATGTTACTTAACCCTTTGCGCTCTTTGTAGCTGGTCCCTTGTAGTCGTTTTAAAGAACAGAGGAGTCTGTGATTTTCTTTTATTAGAAATCAAGTATGACCCTCTCACAGATCGCTGCCAAACTGAACAAGTGAAAAATGCTCACGATCATGGCCAACTTAACCTTACTACTGAGGCTAGAGGGCTGCAATTTGTTAAGCTTGATGATTGGAGGGTGGACGACCAACGTACCATTTTGCAGCCCTCTGGCCTCAGTAGTTTTTAAGATCTGATGACGGACAGAAAAGGTGCGGACAGAAAAAAGCGCGGACGAACAGACAAAGCCGGCACAATAGTTTTCTTTTACAGAAAACTACAAATCCAGTGTATCTTGTGGTCAGAATGTTATTAACTTTATGGAGTAATCCTGTTAATATATCTTTCTTTTAGTATAGAATCAGCCTGTTGGCGCTAGTCTCTCAGTCTCCTCTTGCCTCAAAGGAAAATAAGACGTCAGCAGTCGTGTAAATTCTATGAACATCCCACACAGAGAAGTTCGAAGAGGATGTTTGCTTCTGATAGTGGGTGTTCTGTTCGAATCTTGAACTCTGAAAGTACTGTTGTTAACAGAGGCGTCTAAAGGAGGCTTGGCTTGGGAGCCTGTCTCCGTGGCAGATGATGCTCAGAGGAGGAGGAGGAGGAGGAGGAGGGGAGGAGGAGGAGGACTAGGAGGAGGAGGAGGGGGAGGAGGAGGAGGGGGGAGGGGGGGGAGGGGAGGAGGAGGAGGAGGAGGAGGAGGAAGGTGGCAATGAGTACTATTAAGCTTTTTTATCATCTCTGAATCATCAATTTGACATCTCATCCCAAATGAACACTCCTGGACCTCTATCCCTCAGAAAATTAGTCGACTATATTTCTTTTATGGTTTCTGGCAAAGGAAGAAGATTATGGATGAAGCTATCCCTCCCTGTCAATATCGATCACTGCTTCAGGGTAATTTTTTCCTTTACTTCGGTTGTATGCCATCGCGTTTAGAAGATTTTGGCGAAGTAATAATCAATTTCCTCATAATGGCCATAAACCACAGGTTTTAGATTTCCATTCTGCAAATTTTACATTCAAATAACTATTGGTAACATATCCTCTTTTACTTTTGAAATACATTAGCACTCTATTTAAAGTAGTGATTGATCATTTATTGCCTCACCATTTCATCCCTGTAAACACGCAACAGGATTCATTTGTAGGTTTTCTGTACTGATTGTGGATCAGACCAGATAAAACAGTGCCTCAAATGGCAGTCAACAGAGGCAATGAACTGGGACGACAAAACTGCATTCGAGTTAAAAAAAAAAAAAAAACCATTGTTCAGTCCTACCATCCTAACTAAAGTAAACAGATCCTAAGATGAAACAAACTTTGTAAAGCTGACAAAGCTACATCCTGTTTGATTCATGTAACAATGCAAACAAAACCTTCAAGGCCCCAGAGATAAGTTTAATGTACCAACAAAACTCTGGCAACGTTATAAGAGAAAAGAAAGTAATCCTTCATCAGACTCTAGAACTTTTCATAAATCGCTGGAGACCCGTTGACGTTTCGAAATACTGTGCAAGGACCAGGATTAACAGCATATAAAACAGTGACTAGTGAAGTTACAATACTGGGAAACAAATCTGTGCAGAACTGGTGTCACAGGATGAAGTTAAGCAATAGAGTCATATCTACATACAGAATATATTCTTAATACTACAGTGCATATTCTTATGAGCGGGTTGATTTACTGATGGCAACTGCTCGGCTTCTATAGTAGAGGCATTTATTCATTTACGGCGTAGGTAACACTAGAGACTTCTACAGTTGACTCAGACTTATGATTCATAGTTGTAAGCACTGTCTAATACGCCTGTCATAAATTATTATCCCCTTAACGTCAAGGCTTATTCTAGCCATTCAGTTCGGCAAAACTCACAAGGGCTACCAATCTCTTTGAACTTCCTGCCTGTATTTTAACACTAACAAAAACTTTCTTGGTTTTACCACGCTTGCAGCACCAAAGAGTACGTCCATTTCCATGATGTTCGTACGGAAAGGCCAAGATTTTAGATTTGTGTAGGAGCTTGTTTAAAAAAATATAATATATCCATATGAACAACTATATTACAATCCTTAACACCTGATATCACCCGCCGCCGAAAAGAGAATGACGTATGAAGACCAACTGTCACCCAGGTAACGCTAGCGTGGTGATGTTCACTTTCATGGGCATATTAATCTTTATGATGAATTCTTCCGCTTGATTAAGCATATAGTGGATACTGGATACCGTGTCAGTTTCAAAGTCGAAGTGAAAATCCATTATTTTCTATAGTATGTATAACCCCTTTGGAGAAGAGTAAGTGATAGAGCATGAAACATGAATGTTGGAAGACCCATGCCTACCCAGATAAGAATTGTGGGATGGGAGGGTGGAGATTTGAGAAAGATAAAGCACACGAGTGGCGGAATTTCACAAAGGCCCTTTGCGTCAAGCGGTACTCGGAGCGATGATGATGAGTATGTCTAACAGACTGGATGTGCAATATAAGACTTAATTTGAAGGGAGAAGATGTTTAAAGGTGAATCTCTATCTATCTATGTATTTACATATATATTCATACATATATATATGTGTGTATATATATATATACATACATATACATATATATATACATACATACATATATATATATATATATATATATATATATATATATATATATATATATATATATATGTTTGTGCAGCATAACAAGGTCAGCAAGGTCTTACGTTCAGTAACTAACTAACACAAGACAAGGTCGTCAGTTATTTTAAAAGGTCTTACAGTTAAATTATTTGTTCTACCTGTATAATTTGGTGGCTGCGATCCCTGGCGGAAAGTCACAGCCAAGGAGACAGAAGAAAGTCTTCATCCAGATTGTTAGAGATCTAAAAGTTGAAAGGAAGGCAGTAACGCACGTGTCCTCAAAACCCAATTAGCTACAGAGATCCTGAAGTTATTGCGAAACCAGATTTATCCAGCTTAAACCAACCAGGGGTGTAACCAGCAAATCGTTAAAAGTAGACTGAAATAGACTGACCCACGTTCCGATATTGCAGCCTCTGTAGTTTATATAAACAGCAGGTTTTTAAGAAGTGTGTAAGGTGACACACTAACAATAAGGACAACTAACTTGTACACAGGTCTCTGCTTGTGCTTGCATGGTAATCAGTGAGTGTGAATAATTAAATTCTAGCATTTTTGTGCTGGCAAACAACTGAGGTCCCATGGTACGGCCTGTCTCTGTAGCCTAACTGCAAACTCCACAATCAAGAAACGCCCAATAAAACGTGAAAAAGAAATAGGAAACGCATTTGACCAGGCAACTGTTCTTTACGATAGCGTTGTTTTTCTGAAGCCGTTATATTTTTAATGACGATATTTCGAAGCAGTAAAATTTTCGGCAGACGAAGCTGGGAGGCCACGATAACGAGGAGAGGTTTGTGGCCACCGCCTACTCTGCTTTCTTCTTCTTTCTTTTCTTCTTATTCTTCGACTTCAGAAGTTGGGGCCTAGCACTCCTCTTCAGTGGGGATGGGCCTCCCTCTCCCTCCCTCCCTCTCTCCTCCTCCTCCTCCTCCTCCTGCCTCAGAAGTGGGGTGGGATCCTGAACCCTTCTACATAGATCAGATTAACGAACGCTCGCTAATGCAGAAGCTGCTATTTACGGACGATATTTAATTAACATTACTAATGCAGAAACTGTTTTTTACGGACGATATTTAATTAACATTACTAATGCAGAAGCTGCTTTTTACGGACGATATTTAATTAACATTACTAATGCAGAAACTGTTTTTTACGGACGATATTTAATTAACATTACTAAAGCAGAAGCTGCTTTTTACGGACGATATTTAACATTACTAAAGCAGAAGCTGCTTTTTACGGACGATATTTAATTAACGTGCCCATAACTTTCTTTCTTTTCCTCGACCGTTCCAAGTTTCGAACTCGGGTTTGCTAGTCTGTGAGACGAGTGCCCTACCACTAGCGTTAAGTAGCTACAGTTTGGAACTGTCTTTGCAGTTAAAAAAAAATAAGATAATGAGAAGAAAGATTGTTTTCTCCGGATTTTTTTCCTGTTAACTTTGTTAAATAACGCATTTCACAAATAACGAGATGCTGATGGATATTATTATTATTATTATTATTATTATTATTATTATTATTATTATTATTATTATTATTATTATTATTGTCACGCTTCAATTCGTATCCTTAGACGTTTAAAACTGGATGGAATCTACAGATGAAGCTTCAATGAATTTTAACTCCTTGATTCCATTAACTCCTGGATGTTTTTAGAATTTCCTATTACTCCATACAATGGAGAGAGAGAGAGAGAGAGAGAGAGAGAGAGAGAGAGAGTTTATCAACAACTAACGCCCCATTAATTTAGAAAGTCATTAAAACTTAAACTGCGGGATGAATAGTTCAGAGTGAGAGACTGGGATGCTGAGAGATGTAATCTCCTCAGAGTCATTTTGTGATTCACGGATGAACACGTTTGTAGCCCAGACAACAACAACAACGGACGGCAATAATGACAGCAACAACATAAACAACAACAACAACAACAACGAAAGGACATGTGGTCGTTTTAGAGACACTTCGTTAATTTTGAGGTTCATGAAAACAACAACAGCTAAATTAGCAATGGAAATAATGGATGTGATTCGTGGATAACACTATAATATCAGAAACAACAACCACAACAACAACCTAATCTAACAACAACAACAGTTTAAACAGAAATGGCAATGATCGATGTAGTTTCATAGATAAGGTAATAGTAATCGAAACAACAATAACAACAACAACAGCAACAACATCCGCAAATGAAAGTTGATGTACTCGGCGTCTTTCTGCATCTGTCAGTACGACTTTTCACACCATAGGGGATACTGACAGTGCAGAAACTACTACTAAGTAATACTGATGGCGTGATTCCTTCATTAAGATCATGAATAATGATTCCTTTACAAGAAGAAAAACTGAACACAAGAGATAATTAATATTTTTGGTGAAAAAGTGACCACGCACATGTTAGGCAAGGTATTCTCAGGCGGGCAAGAACATTAGATACCCGAATTTTGAACAAGTCTGTTGGCAAAAGTCTAAAATACTCTAAAACCATGGTTCCAAGCTATCCCATTTAATAATTTTTCTCTATTGATAATTAATTTTTCTTGAAATGTGAATCTTTGTATCGGACGCTTCTCTACACTTTTAACCGTTTATTGAATTCATCCCTGTACTCAAAATATCTTCTCTTTACTTTTGACTTTAGTATTCCTTACGCAAACTCTCTTTTCCAAAGACTTTGTTCCTTTATCTGGCTTCATTTCCGTTACCCTCACCATACCCAGGGCTTCACCAGGGTCAGTAACTCCAAAGGGCACGAAAGGTGATGCAGATCTTCACCTTTTGCCCGACGTCATTATATTTCCGATCCAGAGTTACAAACTGCACCTGTCAAGAAGGACTTGATCCGAGTTTTATGATCGGTCCTCTCGCTCTTCGCTCTTCCTTCTCTCTACAGTTCTTTGCTCGATTCACTCAATTTCTATTCCACTTCGTTACCAAACATGCGATGAAAAATTACAGATGGTCGAAAAAATTACGCAGTTATCATTATCATCATCATCATCTTCACCTTCAAAGTTGCGAGACGCAAGGAGCCTCTGTGAAATTCCGACTCTCATATTTACTCTATAAAGACGCATTACTGAAACTTACTTTTGTCTGTTGGTTGTTCTGGGTCTTACAAGACTCATCGACATCTACACCGAACTCCCAAGGTTTGAACCGCAAAGTTTTTAAGGATTGAGTTTCTAGGATGAGGCTGCTAGTCCCTTAGACCATTCCTTGTATAAAGTGTTTGTCATCAAAGGTTTTTGTTTTTCAAGAATTTATACAATATATGCTCTTTTGCAAAAAAATCAATTTATGTAGTTTTTACAACGAGTCATACATATAAATGGACAGATATTTAGCTTTTTATTTGTTAATTTAATCTTCTTTTTAGTTATATACAATCTAAACATGTGTCTTTCCGCCAATGGGACATCCAAATCTTATGGCCCAAGACACCTTGGCGATTGAAATTAAATAACTATCACGTGTCTGTTAGGAATGAGAGGGATAAATATACTGCAATAAATGTACGGAGAATCCTATAAGAAAAAAAGCTAAATTAGGTCAAAATCCATAAAAAGAAGTTCATGCCCGAGGATTTCAGTATGTTTCTCTATACCGCTGCCCAGTGTCCGTTCCCCTTATGGGAAAACGGAATGATCTGATTCGAAGCTATTCTCGAAACAGATTCGGTTCCTCGAGCTTATGAAGTTATTACATTCGTTACGGTTCAATACACGACTCTTGACGCTGTGAGTCAGGGATGATTACAATGCGTATTGACTCTAATGGGGGCTAGTCCAGAGGATTTATATTTTTACACCCTCCCACAAAGGTTAGGAGTATCGGAAATAGATTAAACGCGGTGTGTTTTGTATGCAACTGGCCTGAGACTCTCTCTCTCTCTCTCTCTCTCTCTCTCTCTCTCTCTCTCTCTCTCTCTCATACACACACTCACAAACACACCTTTTTATCATTATTTATTTGCAGCAGTAGCAGACTTATATAACTGACTTGTTTACAGGCAAGACAAAATAGAAGCCTATATACAGTAATAAAAATGAATTTAGTGGACCCTGCTATGACCAGACTACACATTTTTATGGTTCAAAATAACAAGTCCTGGAAACTGGTCAAACTTTAGTTAAAACATGAAGTGAATCTGATTATGAGCTGAGCTGGCTAAAGCGCTCAGAAGGTCAAATACTGAATTTGTTTACTGGCACAGTAAAACTTCCATAGAAACTACAAGATTCAGAAGATTTAGTTATAATTAGGACAGGACCTTTTGGAGGTCAAGAAAGAAAGAATTTCTTTTGTGTATGGATACAGTTTAGCTTTCCTGGGACACAAAAGGAGCTTTCATGGCCACGAGACTCAATAAACTAGTGATGACCAAAGTTATGCCTTTTGGAGGTCACAGAAGCAGGAAGACAGTCTCTTTGCTTATTAATTAATCAGTGCTTCCACGAGAGACAACCTAGGCCTTCATAGCTTCAAGAATAATTTTCGTTTTATGACATTATCATCTGCTGTGAATTTGGAAGGGAAACCCTTATTCCACCAACGCTATTAGGACAGTTACTGAATCATTCTGCTTCATTTACGTTTCCTTCCATGAATACTGGGATGCACTGAATAAATTACTTGAATACTTTGCATCATTCGTGTGTTATCTAACAAATAGCAGGAGGTTGTTGTTTTCTTAAAAAAAAAAACACACACACACACACTAAGGTATACTTACTTACCACACATCGTAGATAAACTAAGCAGTGTTAACATACAGAGTATGGATCCAGCCTAGAATCTTCACCAAATTCCAAAGAACAGTTCCTTGAAATATACAGAAACTTTTCCCAAAATTTCACAAGACTCCAAGCAAACAGACAGACAGACAGAGACAAACAAATCCCTCCCCCCCCAAAAAAAATCTAACCTTTTTGGCGAGGATAATAATAATAATAATAATAATAATAATAATAATAATAATAATAATAATAATAATAATAATAATAAAAAAAAAGGTCCAAAAAGCCATGACATCTTACCAGATAAAGAAACAAATCTAACCTCCTTGGCAAGGATAATAATAATAATAATAATAATAATAATAATAATAATAATAATAATAATAATAATAATAATAATAATAAAAAAATAAAGCGTCCAAAAAGCCATGACATCTTACCAGAAAAGAAAAAAATCTAACCTCCTTGGCAAAAATAATAATAATAATAATAATAATAATAATAATAATAATAATAATAATAATAATAATAATAATAATAAAATAAAGCGTCCAAAAAGCCATGACATCTTACCAGATAAAGAAAAAATCTAACCTCCTTGGCAAGGATAATAAATAATAATAATAATAATAATAATAATAATAATAATAATAATAATAATAATAATAATAAAAAAATAAAGCGTCTAAAAGCCATGACATCTTACCAGATAAAGAAACAAATCTAACCTCCTTGGCAAGGATAATAATAATAATAATAATAATAATAATAATAATAATAATAATAATAATAATAATAATAATAATAAAAAACGTAAATAAATAAATAAAGAAACAAATCCAAAATAATAATGACATCTTACCAGATAAAGAAAAATCGTAAAAAGCCATGACATCTTACCAGATGATAAAATAACCCTAAGGATAATAATAATAATAATAATAATAATAATAATAATAATAATAATAATAATAATAATAATAATAAAACGTCCAAAAAGCCGTGTCATCTTTTCGACATCACACAGAGACATCCACGTGTGCCAGGTACTTCCGTACATTTTTCGGCAGGCGTCGCTTTATGGCTGTAATTAAATCGCAGGTGCGCAGTGCAAGCTGGAATTTGCAGGCGCCGAGGAGAAGGAAAACATCAAAGCGATTTTTTCTCTGGAAGACTCTCGGAAAACTCTCAGCCTCTCGCTCTGGCTCCCCTACCAATAACTGCTATATCAAAACAAGGAATTCATGGAACGTGGAGTGATAACCATTGCAGAGAGAGAGAGAGAGAGAGAGAGAGAGAGAGAGAGAGAGAGAGAGAGAGAGAGAGAAAGGGGAAATCTGTATATTTGAAGAGGGAAGAGGAGGGAAGAGGTGGAAACAGGGTGAAAGGCGATAATTACCTCACTGGAAGAGGAGAGAAAGAGCGGGATTTCAATCTGTTTTGGAGGCGCCGTTGAAAATGGGAAGTTATATTGTCGTCGCTTCCAAGTAGTTCAAAAAGAAAACGGGAAGTGATAAAAGCAGAAAACGGGAAATGATGAAAATGGAAAACGGGAAATAATATTTAGAATAAAATACTAACTCGTTATTTTCACCTATATTTTTCTTAATAGAAACACAACCAGAAGCTGAAACGGATGAATAACTGAGCTGAATAATCGAATGATTAGTAGACTGTCTAAATGACACAGATTCTGGTAGTTGATTTGTTATTATTCAAAATTAACAACTATTAACATAGAGCAGGCTGAAAGAATCATTTACACGCAAAGGAAACTAGTAAAGAACAGAATACCCAAATAGGTTAACAGAAAGGAGAGAGAGAGAGAGAGAGAGAGAGAGAGAGAGAGAGAGAGAGAGAGAGAGAGAGAGAGAGAGAGAGAGAGAGAATCATGAAAAAATATATGCATACGGAACCAGTAACAAGGAAGTGCATAAACAAAGGCAATAATTATATCACTGAAGTAGATTAAAGGCCCAATAATACTGTAAAGATGACCATTAACACGGAAAAAGTACGAAACACCTCTGATACTACGCAGCGTAACCATAAATTAGATAACCATAACAACAATTAATTAAACTGAAATGAGCTGCAAGTATTAGCCCATACAATGCGTCAGTGCATGCACTAAGCAAACGCCATTCAAGCAGATCTTTAGTTTAACCTTGGAGAAATTGAAACTTGAAATAAACTGATATTATCCTCTAAAATACAGAATTGCAGGCTACACGATGCGCAAATACCATTTAAATTGAGTCGATGCTCATCCCTCAAAGGAATTTGGAAAGAGTGCAGTTACCATCTGCATGCCTGCCTTCGAAAGAGAGAGCAATTTGGAAAGAGTATTGTTACCATCTGCATACCTACCTTCAAAAGAGAGAGCATCTTCTAAGAAGACAAGAAAAAGAGTTATCTACGAATTCAGTGACAGAATTGTGACTAACAATGCTAGCAAAAGACCTGTATATTTTATTCTATGGATTAACCTTCAAACTCCGTTTGGTATCGCTACCATAAATTCCCAGAAACTAATTAGCGTTCTTTTTAGTCCATTTTAACTAAGTCCTTCGCTTTTATTATTCTCACACAGCCTCCGTGATGCTCATAATTTTATGTAGTTGCTTCCAAATGCCAAAAATGGAGGAAGCATCGAATACCTTAAATGGAGTGTCCACCTTAATTGAGGGTGATAACCTCTAGATGTCTTAGATTACTATGGCCTGGAGTGAGAGTCTTGGATATGCAGATGCTTAAAAAAAAATCATATTCATTGGGAAACTTTTGGTATACGATCATCACCTAGCAGAAGCCACAACCAGAAACCACAATCAGAAGCAAAAGTACACCGATTAATTAAGTAAATCATAAATGAAAGGACAGGTTGTTGAGCACCTGGCGTACCTAATAAACAACAAAAACAACAACAACAACAACAACAATAATAATAATAATAAAAGTGGCAACATCGTTCGCAGAGTTTTTGCACTCACAACTGACCCCTGGTCCTCATTTCCTGCCGAGAACAACCAGATTTGCTGAACAGAAGCGCCAGTATGTAGTAAATGCGCCTCTTTGTCGAACTTCTCAGCTCCAGAGGGCCTTTATATCTCACACCGGTGGAGTGTGGAACAGTCTCCCTGAGGATGTTGTGCAATGGGAAACTCAAACAGTTACCAAGGAATGGACCGATGATATGGTTGGAAATGTTGGAATTCAGCTACACCCTTAGAACAACGACGAAGAGGATACGACAAATCCTGATTTCTAAAAATACTCTACGGCGATCAAACGCCACTTTTAACTTCCATTTCTTTTATGCAACAAAATCAATATTTCAAGAAACCAATTCCTTATCCAGACTATGAACATCGGCCAGTTATTACCAAATATCAGCCCTGACGAGAAAAAAATAATAAGAACTAAGAAGACTATATGTAAAATCAATTCCGCTGATGCTGCCATTCTCTTTAACAAAATTTGTTTGAAAGAGGATCTATTACCTTCAAATAATAATAATAATAATAATAATAATAATAATAATAATAATAATAATAATAATAATAATAATAATAATAATAATTCAATGAATTACAAATAGAAGTGATCCTTTCCCTTACTCTATACACAATCTCTCTCTCTCTCTCTCTCTCTCGTTTTGGGATTATTCATGTATAGCAGGACGACTGTTTGGAACTTCACATTCAACAGAATCCAAAGTAAATAAGAAAATGTAAAATACTGTCACGAAATTCCCTCTCGCTCCTGGATCAGAAAATGATTCACAGGTTGATAGAAAGACCCATTATCAACCATTTTTCGTCCAGTGAAACATAAAGGGGAATAGAGTGAAACAGTTCTAGTTTTCATCGAAAAGACTTACGGTATTTATTTATATATATATATATATATATATATATATATATATATATATATATATATATATATATATATATATATATATATATATATATATATATATATATATATATATATATGTATAATATATATATATATATATATATATATGTATATACCTATATATACAATATATATATATACATATATACATATCAATATAAATATAGATATACATATATCTGTATGTATATATAGATATACATAGATATATGCATATATACATATATATACATATATATTTTAATAGATAGATAGACAGCTAGTGAGGAAAACAGAATTACAACAGGAAGTGGTGGGAGGAGAAAATGAGAGATTTGGTGAATAAAAAATCACAGATTATTTGGGATGCAATGGCAAGATAGTAGAAATGATCCTGATCATGAACAGGTATACATGAGGATTGATAAGGCAGACCAGAAGAAAGTGAAAACAAAGATGTGAATAAGTGGAGTAAGAAGAAGCTATACTGAGAATAAATACAGAAAGAATGGCCAATGAGCAAATGGATCTCAGAATAAAAGATGTGAAATGGCAGTTGGTGTTCGATGGCAACAAGCAGATTATCTATAAGGTTTACGAATGTGGAGCAGAGATTGAATTGAATACCGCAAGTGTAGAAGGGCTGATGGGATTACGAGTACGGTGCTGCCATACGGTGGTCAAATTATAACTGACTGGCTGACCATGGTTTGTAAGGTATATTTAGTAGAAGAAAGGTGTCAGAGGAATGGGTGAGAGGTATAACTTTTCCTTTATGTAGAAGTGAAAATGATAAAGAAGGGACTTAACATCACTTAAGACGAAAGTTGTATGATGGGATTTTATTTGAAAAAGGAAGTCAGCTGACAGAATTTAGTAAGTGTTTGAAAGCAAAGGGAAAACATATATGGACCTAGAAAAGGCTTATCACAAAGAGGCAATGCAGAGAGTACTGAGGATGTTTGGTACTGAAGTAACTTGTTAAGAGTCTGTAAAGGCTTTTTATGATTTAGCTGCTGAAGTGTGAATGTGATGGTGAACACTTATTCTTATCTCTTTTGGAACCACTTCCAGTTATAAGAAATAATTCACTGTTTATACACACACAAATGTGTGTGTGTGTGTGTGTATATATATATATATATATATATATATATATATATATATATATATATATATATATATATATATATATATATATATATATATTTTTTTTTTTTTTTTTTTTTGTATGCGAGTGCTTGCATGTATGTGTACGTATGTATGTAAAGAGAGAGAGAGAGAGAGAGAGAGAGAGAGAGAGAGAGAGACGAAGAAGGAGAAGAAGAAGAAGAAAACAAAAGTGTTTTTCATTTTGCTTTTAAGGGAAAATTAGCATATTTTATCAGATGAGAGAAATGTTTAATGTTCTATATTCATTCAGTTCGAATGCCATTATTTGAGGCCAGCCAGTTCAACAGAGCTTCACTATTTTCCGTGTTATTTGTTTACTGTAATTTCGTTTTAATACATTTTAGATATTCGGAAATAAGTGAGAATTTTTTTTTATCGTGGAATGCGGCAGTAAAGGCAAATTTTAATAATTTTAGGCAGAATTTGGCAAAGGGATAAAAGGTGAACATTTTACAATTAAAGTAGCTTCAGATGTCTTGTTAACTTGGCCTAACTCTTCAGTGTTTATCTGAGAAGTGTCATTAACTGGTGGGGTATATCCACAATTTAAAATATAAACCACATACTCAGTATAACATGATGAAATTAAGGGGTCTAGAAACTGTAAACAAAGTGATGGCAATAAAAGTTCACCAACAGAATGATTCCAAATCAGAATCTAACATATTGCGAACAGCATAGGTAGAAATATAAGAACCTTCTTAAAAAAAAGTAATGCAACTGTAATACAAACACATTTATATAATTCACATAAACAAACAAAATAAGCATTTGGGAACAAGACTAAAGATAAAATAACGACGATCAGCCTTACAGAGCACATGTGCAGAGGTGGAGAACTGTAAAACAAAATAACGCAAAAACTCCCGAAATGCATCTGGGGAGAGAAGGTTTAATCTTGTCCAAGACTCTGAGCTCGTCAAGATTAAAACCATCCCTCTTGGCGAAACATTTCAAGGGATTCTTTTGTTTCGCTTTTGTTCGATTTCCCCTTAAATTTCGTTTACCTTCGAGTAACGTCGTGGCTTTTATTTACTCGTGGCTCTCGTGATTTCAGTCGCGTATTATTGTTATTGTTATTATTATTATTATTATTATTATTATTATTATTATTATTATTATTAGAAACTTTCTTTCCCTTCGCATGTAACGCTGTGGATTTTATTTTCGCGTCTCTCTGGTGATTTACTTCATGTATTATTATTATTATTATTATTATTATTATTATTATTATTATTATTATTATTATTATTATTATTATTATTATTCAGGAGGCATCTCCACTGAAGATGTCTGACATATATTTAAGTGTGAATCAAGATTTTGTAGAACAGAACGTTCAACTGCGGGAAAAACGCAACTCAGAGCGAAGGAAATAAGGAAGAAATAGAAAATAAAAACGCCAACTGTGCAAATATATATATATATATATATATATATATATATATATATATATATATATATATATATATATATATATATATATATATATATATATATATATATAGTGTGTGTGTGTAAATATGCATGTGCGTGTGTGCGCGCAAGACTCTCGCACCATCTTCAAACGTATGAAAGTTCGAGAGTGACACTTATTCATAGATCGGTATTCCATCGCAATCGTTAATAACAAATAAAAACACTAAGGCTACCGCAAACGCATACAAATAAATACACAAGATACAGATGGTCTTTTCACACAAGCAACAACGCAAGAAAAGAAGACAGGTTACGAAATAAAAAAAAAATGAGCCCATTAAAAACAGAAAGAGTTGAAAACAGAACTACAGACATTTCAATCGAAAACTTCAGAGTCTGCCAGATACAAAACTCGAAGGCGGCCAAGCACAACTTAAAAAGAAGAAGAAGAAGAAGAATGAGAATAAATAGAAGAGACTGAAAAAATACAATTGAGAAAGGGAGAAGAGAAAGTGGGAGGGGATGGGAGGGAGTGTGACGGGTGGGGTGGGGGGAGAGGTGGGGGAAGGAGAGTGAAAAACACGGCAGGGGATCCATTAGAACAGACAGTCCATTCGTCATATTGGCAACTCATTCGAACTTTCTCAATTACTGCCTTTCCTCCTTTTTTTTTTGTTTTTACTTCTGGGGGTAGGATTGGGGGGGCGGGGGCGGGGAGTTGGGAGGTGGCAATAAAACGTTTCAGGAATCCTTCGCCATCTTAAGGCTTCAATGATTTCTGTTCTTTTTTTTATTTTTTGTTATTAGGAGAGGGAGATTGTGAAAAAAGGTTTCGGGGTTTCCTCGTGGCTGGAGTTAAGGATTACCTCGATGAGGCCGTCTGTCCATCAGCCCCCGGGGCAGCCCTCCCTGTAGCCTATCGCCAACTAGATGACTAATTTAAACCCGGGACCTCTAGCTAATCAGACATCCAAGTGTGTTATAACTCATCCACAGCGAGTATTCGACAGGAGAGAGAGAGAGAGAGAGAGAGAGAGAGAGAGAGAGAGAGAGAGAGAGAGAGATAATCAACCACTGGAGACTATTAGTTTTTATTTAATCAACTGAGGTAAACAAAAAGAGGATACTTATGTTCTCTTTGTCTTCAAACTATCAACATACGAGTAGCTACGTTCTGCTGTAAAATTCACCAGCTTTTACAAAACATATTTTGATGTTTCTTCACCTTTACTATCAAATACAAGAACATCATTATATAACTAAGATATCCTACAGCAGCCACTCAATACTAATTATCACTGACGTAACAAACACAAAAGTCAAAGGAATTAGGCGCATTTATCGTGGTTTTTCGATTCCGCATTATTTGATAAGGACGGACTATCTATTCAATCTTTTTATCAAAGGCGAAACAAAAATGAATGGATAAATGCAGTGTATCTCCACAGTGTTTATTGTTATTATTTGTGGAGTGAGTGGGTGGGGGAGGGGGGAGGGGGGTGGAGAGTATTGCCCCAGATGAGATAAGCAAATTATCCTCTTACGTATATTAAGCCTGAAAGATGAAGCACGCTATTTATGTCGGTAACAGCACCTATGTAAAGAAGCACGGATGTATCCTCATAGTAACAGATGTATCCAGATGTATCCTCATAGTAACAGATGTATCCTCATAGTAACAGATGTATCCTCATAGTAAAAGATGTATCCTCATAGTAACAGAGCTCGAGTGCTGCTCGTTGCTGGTATCCAAGAGTGACGTCGACTACAGAACAAATCTTTCGTAGGAAGAGGACTCTGGTTTCAAGAGTTCCTAAAGAAGAAGAGCAAGAGATCCCTATGAGTTCCTAAAGAAGAAGAAGAAGAAGAAGAAGAAGAAAAGAAGAAGAAGAAGAAGAAGAAGAAGAAGAAGAAGAAGAAGAAGAAGAAGGATTGAGATGAAAATCCGGGTTTTCACGGGGAATCTGTTACCAGAAACTTTGCATTGGATCTGATGTTTGACCGAAGTTACCATTTCCTTATAAATACAATGATGTTTTTTTTTTTTCGTTTGAGGTAAATGCAGAGCTGAGTAGTGCCAGATGTACTTCTTGGTTATCTATAACGGTTACTCTCTATTACGTGAAATGCTTGAAAACATTTCACGATCTATTTTTGACAGCTCTCCTTCTAGCCCCAGTCATTCAAGTCGTCAGTTTTATCTGCCAGTTTTGCTTTATTGCTTCTTTCAGTAAACGGATCTTCAATGTCACAACTGTTTTGTAACGGTTAGCTCTGCAACTCTTGGCTATCTGTAAGTTTTCATTTCATTCAAAAACGTAACACCCGACAAACAACATCGTCCCACAGTTACTCTGTGGTACTCAATAAAAACTCAGGTTGTACTTCTAGATGACTGTACTGCAAACCTTTTGAACTCTCTCATTGCTTTTGTTTTCCCTTCCCACGGTATTCAGTTCCAGTTTTATTTTTCCTACCCTTCAAATTCCTTTCAGGTCTGGGCTAAGCAGGGCCACTGAGGTATTTAATCCACTAATTCTAAAAATATATATATATATATATATATATATATATATATATATATATATATATATATATATATATATATATATATATATATATATATATATATATATATATATATATAAGGTCCATGACTTGAAATGAAAAATGGCAGAGAGGTTTGTTCTTATCATCAGAAACTATTCCCCGAAATTGCATGTTCTGTGAACAGGTGAGAAGCAGCTGAGAAAAACCTTTCCTCCCTGCACCTAACTTTGATGACAGACCTTTTTTTTTAACTTTTTTTTTAATACATTTCGATCTCTCTTGAGATCTGCATCGGGGTCACGTAAAGCAAACGCAGCGAAATCGGTGCGAGATTTAATATGATCTTATACGAGAGAGAGAGATCTCGAGAGAAAAATCTCGAGAGAAAACTTCCGTCATTCTTACTTGGATCCAATCTAAGTTGGCCATTCAACACACGTAGTAGAGTGTCACTTTTATC